>NW_027507758.1:114669174-114981674 GCF_037356315.1 Lithobates pipiens
GCCAGGTTGCGTGCTCGGATAAAGGGTCTGGTATGGATTTTTAGGGGGACCCCCACGTCAATTTTTTTTTTATTTGATGCGGGGTTCCCCTTAATATCCATATCAGACCTGAAGGGTCTGGTATGGATATTTAGGGGGACCCCCACATCAATTTTTTTTTAATTTGACACGGGGTTCCCCTTAATATCCATGTCAGACCTGAAGGGCCTGGTTATTGAATTTAGGGGAACCCCCACGCTTTTTTTTTATTTTTATTTTTTTTATCAATGAATGAATTGTCAGCTAATACAGAGAACACTCATTGAGTGTTCTCTGTATTACGGGGAGCCGACAATATAGCCGCAAGTGATTTTAAAATACTTTTTTTCCTGCACAAATGACACTTTGTGCAGGGACAGTTCTAAGCACCAGAAACATGCGCCCCTTTACAGGCATACTATAGATACCCCCCAGCTACGAAATTTAAAGGAATATTACACTTTTATTGTTTCACTTTAATCATTATTAAAATCACTGCTCCTGAAAAAACGGCTGTTTTTAAAACTTTTTTTGCATTGATCCATGTCCCCTGGGGCAGGACCCGGGTCCCCAAACACTTTTTAGGACAGTAACCTGCATATTACACTTTAAAATTAGCACTTTAGATTTCTCCCATAGACTTGTATAGGGTGTTCCGGCTTTTCGAATTTGCCGCGAACAGCCCAAATTGTTCACTGTTTGCTGAACAGGTGAACAGGCAATGTTCGAGTCGAACATGAGTTTGACTCGAACTCGAAGCTCATCCCTAGAGCTGAACCATGGATCCATGTCTGAATGGACAGAGGCTTGGCTCAGGTGCCTCCATAGCAAGATGCTTTCTGTGGGAGAACTCAGCAGGAGGGAGGGGCCAGAAGCCCTGAGAAGGGACCCGAGAAGAGGAGGAACTCAGTTTTTAAAGCTAAGCACATCCATAATACTATAACACTGAAAACTTTAAAATGCCAAAACACTTGGGGAAATGTGTAAAGGGTGTTGTTGACACCCTTTAGAATCACGTGAGGGTACAGCATCAAATGTGTTGGTGCTTGCTACCGATTCATGTACCTAGAGTGTGAAACAGGTACAAACATGTATATGAATCAGTCTGTGTCTGCACTGAGGAAGGAAGGTCCACACTGGACATTCCTTCCTCAGTGCATGGACTCGGCCCACTCCCCTTCCTCAGCCACTTTGACAGGAACATGGCTGAGGGGTTTTGTACTAGGGTAAGCAGAGCCTGATGGGGACCTGAGAAATTGTTCCCCATCAGGTCTGCTTCATTTTTGATTGACAGCGCACAGTAGTGAGTGGATCCATAGCCAATATTTAGTCCAATAATGGATTTGAAATCTGCCCACTGTCACTCACTGTTGATCAAATGTGGACCTGATGGGGAAGTAGACTTTCAGTTCCTTATCAGGCTCCACCCATTCAGTGGCAAGGCATTACCCAAATATGGGCATTGTCCATATTTAGATAATGTCATCACCTGTTTCCCCATTTACATGTAGCTTTCGGCCAGGAAATCTCCTGCCTGACAGAGGAATAAGGCTGGGGTTACATATATGACAGCTTCCCAACACAGGCATTGCCCGCTCTGAATACTGGCATACCACTGTATGCCAGCTCAGAGTTGGTTTTAATTATCTCCAGTTTCCTAATGTGAGAACTGGTGGCAATTTTTTAAGAATTTTTAATTGCCATAGCTATGGATTCTTAATATGGTAATAAGTAAAACTACCTGAATTTGCCACACAAGTTGGCAATGTTACTGATATTGGTGCAAATGCTTGCCTGAATTAGGCCTCATGCACACGAGACGCAGTTAAACGCGCGTTCAGATGCAGTTGGACAGTTTTTTCAACTGCACCTGAACTCATTCAATGTTATCCTATGTGTCCATGCACACAGTCTCGTTTTTTTCCGTTTTTATGCAGTTGCGTTTAGTCTCGTTTTTCCAGAAGCAAAAAAATGCGTTCAGAAACAAAAATTTCCACGTTTCAGACGCAAAACGCGGCAAAACGCGGTAAAACGCGGCAAAACGCCGCTACCGCGTTTAGCCGCGTTTGCGTTTATATGCGTTTTTAAAGGTGACCTTTTTTTTTACATTAAAAATCTCAAAAATGATTGCAAATGATGAAAAACCATTAGAAAAATATTTTAAACAATTGCAATTGCAAGTGGACAATCCACAACTTGTGGCAAGTGACATGGCAGGTGGCAAGTGACGTGGCAAGTGGACAATCCACAACTTGTGGCAAGTGACATGGCAGGTGGCAAGTGATGTGGCAAGTGGACAATCCACAACTTGTGGCAAGTGACGTGGCAGGTGAAGTGGCAAGTGACGTGGAAAGTGGACAATCCACAACTTGTGGCAGGTGACGTGGCAAGTGACCTGGCAGGTGACGTGGCAAGTGGAAAATCAACAACTTGTGGCAGGTGACGTGGCAGGTGACTGGCATGTGACGTGGCAAGTGGACAATCCATAACTTGTGGCAGGTGACGTGGCAAGTGACGTGGCAAGTGGACAATCCACTTGTGGCAGGGGACGTGGCAAGTGACGTGGCAAGTGGACAATCCACTTGTGGCAGGGGATGTGGCAAGTGACGTGGCGAGTGGACAATCCACAACTTGTGTCAGGTGACGTGGCAGGGGACGTGGCAAGGGACATGGCAAGTGGACAATCCACAACTTGTGGCAGGTGATGTGGCAAGTGATGTGGCAAGTGGACAATCCACTTGTGGCAGGTGACGTGGCAGGGGACGTGGCAAGGGACGTGGCAAGTGGACAATCCACAACTTGTGGCAGGTGATGTGGCAAGTGATGTGGCAAGTGGACAATCCACTTGTGGCAGGTGACGTGGCAGGGGACGTGGCAAGGGACGTGGCAATTGGACAATCCACAACTTGTGGCAGGTGGCATGGCAGGTGATGTGGCAAGTGACGTGGCAAGTGGACAATCCACAACTTGTGGCAGGTGATGTGGCAAGTGACGTGGCAGGTGATGTGGACAATCCCCAACTTGTGGCAGGTGACGTGGCAAGTGACGTGGCAAGTGGACAATACACAACTTGTGGCAGGTGACGTGGCAGGTGACGTGGCAAGTGGACAATCCACAACTTGTGGCAGGTGACGTGGCAGGTGATGTGGCAAGTGACGTGGCAAGTAGACAATCCACAACTTGTGGCAGGTGATGTGGCAAGTGACGTGGCAGGTGATGTGGCAAGTCACGTGGCAAGTGGACAATCCACAACTTGTGGCAGGTGATGTGGCTGGTGACGTGGCAAGTGGACAATCCACAACTTGTGGCAGGTGGCATGGCAGGTGACATGGAAAGTGGACAATCCACATCTTGTGGCAAGTGACGTGGCAGGTGATGTGGCAAGTGACGTGGCAAGTGGACAATCCACAACTTGTGGCAGGTGATGTGGCAAGTGACGTGGCAGGTGATGTGGACAATCCCCAACTTGTGGCAGGTGACGTGGCAAGTGACGTGGCAAGTGGACAATCCACAACTTGTGGCAGGTGACGTGGCAGGTGACGTGGCAAGTGGACAATCCACAACTTGTGGCAGGTGACGTGGCAAGTGACGTGGCAGGTGATGTGGCAAGTGACGTGGCAAGTAGACAATCCACAACTTGTGGCAGGTGATGTGGCAAGTGATGTGGCAGGTGATGTGGCAAGTCACGTGGCAAGTGGACAATCCACAACTTGTGGCAGGTGATGTGGCTGGTGACGTGGCAAGTGGACAATCCACAGCTTGTGGCAGGTGGCATGGCAGATGACATGGAAAGTGGACAATCCACATCTCGTGGCAAGTAACGTGGCAAGTGACGTGGCAGGTGATGTGGCAAGTGACGTGGCAAGTGGACAATCCACAACTTGTGGCAGGTGATGTGGCAAGTGGACAATCCCCAACTTGTGGCAAGTGACGTGGTAAGTGACGTGGCAAGTGGACAATCCAAAACTTGTGGCAGGTGACGTGGCAAGTGACGTGGCAGGTGATGTGGCAAGTGACGTGGCAAGTAGACAATCCACAACTTGCGGCAGGTGATGTGGCAAGTGACGTGGCAGGTGATGTGGCAAGTCACGTGGCAAGTGGACAATCCACAACTTGTGGCAGGTGATGTGGCTGGTGACGTGGCAAGTGGACAATCCACAACTTGTGGCAGGTGGCATGGCAGGTGACATGGAAAGTGGACAATCCACATCTTGTGGCAAGTGACGTGGCAGGTGATGTGGCAAGTGACGTGGCAAGTAGACAATCCACAACTTGTGGCAGGTGATGTGGCAAGTGACGTGGCAGGTGATGTGGCAAGTCACGTGGCAAGTTGACAATCCACAACTTGTGGCAGGTGATGTGGCTGGTGACGTGGCAAGTGGACAATCCACAGCTTGTGGCAGGTGGCATGGCAGATGACGTGGAAAGTGGACAATCCACATCTCGTGGCAAGTGACGTGGCAGGTGATGTGGCAAGTGACGTGGCAAGTGGACAATCCACAACTTGTGGCAGGTGATGTGGCTGGTGACGTGGCAAGTGGACAATCCACAACTTGTGGCAGGTGGCATGGCAGGTGACATGGAAAGTGGACAATCCACATCTTGTGGCAAGTGACGTGGCAGGTGATGTGGCAAGTGACGTGGCAAGTAGACAATCCACAACTTGTGGCAGGTGATGTGGCAAGTGACGTGGCAGGTGATGTGGCAAGTCACGTGGCAAGTTGACAATCCACAACTTGTGGCAGGTGATGTGGCTGGTGACGTGGCAAGTGGACAATCCACAGCTTGTGGCAGGTGGCATGGCAGATGACGTGGAAAGTGGACAATCCACATCTCGTGGCAAGTGACGTGGCAGGTGATGTGGCAAGTGACGTGGCAAGTGGACAATCCACAACTTGTGGCAGGTGATGTGGCAAGTGGACAATCCCCAACTTGTGGCAAGTGAAGTGACAAGTGACGTGGCAAGTGGACAATCCAAAACTTGTGGCAGGTGACGTGGCAAGTGACGTGGCAGGTGATGTGGCAAGTCACGTGGCAAGTGGACAATCCACAACTTGTGGCAGGTGACGTGGCAAGTGACGTGGCAGGTGATGTGGCAAGTGACGTGGCAAGTAGACAATCCACAACTTGTGGCAGGTGATGTGGCAAGTGACGTGGCAGGTGATGTGGCAAGTCACGTGGCAAGTGGACAATCCACAACTTGTGGCAGGTGATGTGGCTGGTGACATGGCAAGTGGACAATCCACAGCTTGTGGCAGGTGGCATGGCAGATGACGTGGAAAGTGGACAATCCACATCTCGTGGCAAGTGACGTGGCAGGTGATGTGGCAAGTGACGTGGCAAGTGGACAATCCACAACTTGTGGCAGGTGATGTGGCAAGTGGACAATCCCCAACTTGTGGCAAGTGACGTGGCAAGTGACGTGGCAAGTGGACAATCCAAAACTTGTGGCAGGTGACGTGGCAAGTGACGTGGCAGGTGATGTGGCAAGTCACGTGGCAAGTGGACAATCCACAACTTGTGGCAGGTGACGTGGCAGTTGGACAATCCACAACTTGTGGCAGATGACATGGCAAGTGACGTGGCAGGTGATGTGGCAAGTCACGTGGCAAGTGGACAATCCACAACTTGTGGCAGGTGCCGTGGCAAGTGACACGCTAAATACAAGTACACTGCAGCTCTCACAGCTGCTGCTACTCACTCTGGTCTCACAAAATTGCTGAAATAGTTAATTTTTGAGCTGGGGAGGGTCTATGATGTTAGCTTAACTAAACGCTTCTAGACGCAAACGCGGTAAAACGCGGTAAAACGCCGCTAAATCGCGGTAAAAATCGCGGCAAAACGCGCGTTTCTAAACGCCGGTTTCAACATGTGTCCAGCAGCGTTTGCATCTGCGTCTCGTGTGCATGAAGCCTTAGGCGCGGTAGTTCTTAAGGGAGCTTCCATCAGAAAAGTGTTGTTAGAACTGTTTTGAATTCCTCTGATTTATGCTTAATTTCACTATCAATATTTCATATGCAGCATTCACAAAAAAATAAATAAAAAAATAAGCAGATTTAGCAACAGTAAGCAAGGGTGATAACATAAATTTGAAAAACATCTTTCAAAGCTGGCCTTCACACTTCACACAAGCTAACTATATTATTCTATTGTATTATTGGCTTTCTGTGCTTCAAAATGTGTTTCAAGGTAAAAAGGAGTAAGTCCTTGAGTCACATGTGCAGGGATAAATCATGGTAATTGATTATTATTTTTATTTTTTTTCACAATAAATAACTGAAGCAGATTAGGTAGAAAAAAACTAAAACAAAACTAGCAAAGAATTCTGAAAAACACAGAAACAATTTTACAGATCTCCTTTTTTTTTATATCATTATCTTTGCACAAAGATGGACAGATATTTGGGGTATGTCTGCTCCTCTTCCTGGCGCTGACCTTCCGGCACAGAGGGGATTAATATCTTGAGATATTCAGGCTGAACTGCATCCCAGATAGTCCAACAGGGACCCTCTTCCCTTCTCATCAAATGAGAATATTCTGTACATTGTTTACAATGAATGTAAAACCAGCTAGGGATCAGGGACAGTTGGACAAATTACAGGATTCTTTCCCCTGGTGTTACAGTATATTCAGTGTAAACAATGCATGAACTTTTTTCAGTGGATGAGAAAGCTGGAGGTGGTGAGTTTTAAATTCAGTTCAGTTGGAAGATCTGAAGCTGTAGACAACAGGAAGAGGACTGGGCAGAGAAGATTTCTACATGAAGCATCAGTCTGCATAAGGTGGGACATATGTTATTACAGGTATGTAAAGTGACTGCAACAATAGGTAAAAAAAAAAAAAGAAGGAATTTAGCTTTAAATTTTAATGCATCTAACTTTGGGTCGGGCTATGATAATAATACAGTGGGGCACAGAACATACAGACCAGTTCAAGGGGACAGGGAGGGCATTAGAGATGAGCAGATGGTTTTGTCTGAACCTAGATCCATCCTGGCCTTTTGGCTGTTTGGATGTTCAGGTGAACTTTTGCCCATTAGGCCCCCTGTTCAGCTGGAGCTGAGTATCATAGAGAAGCATCTGTAATTCTTCAATTTCTATATATGACAGCTTCTTGCTGTCAACTGTCCCTAGGGAAGCAGCAGGTGCTGGAATCTGCTGCGTCCCTAAGAACTACCGCCTGGTAGGATTCTGGTGGAATGGTCCACCCCCCCCCCCCCCTTTATTTCCTGGCCAGCCAAGCTGCATGCTTGGATTAAGGCACTGGGGTTGATTAAGGCATCTTTCACGTGGGCTGTCCAATCAGGTCCGCCTGTCAGTTTTTCAGGAGGACCTGATCAAACCTTGCACTCTTTCCTGGGGGGCAGCAGATGCACCATTATCTGATCCGATCCTGTCCGCCAAATCCAGAAGAATGGTGGTCCTATTTTCCATCTGTTTTTCAAATCGGATAAGATCGGATGAAAACACAGGCAGTCCATTTTCATCCAATTTCCCCATAAGAAGAGTGGGACTCGGTCTGTTTCCACTCTGTGAGCGAAGACAGACCTGTCATCCACCTGCTCAGCGGGTATCAATGGAGAAATCCCCTGCTGAGCAAGGAGAATCCGTATAACGGAAGTGCCCATGTCAAAGGGGCGTTACTAAACTGGAGAGTGCAAAACCTGGTGCAGCTGTGCGTGGTAGCCAATCAGCTTCTAACTTCAGCTTGTTCAATTAAGCTTTGACAATTAAACGTGGAAGCTGATTGGTTTCTATGCTGAGCAGCATCATATTTTGCACTCTCCAGATTTAGTATCCCACTCTTACGTGTGCGCAGCCTATTGCATTAGGGTGTGCACCCCAAAAGCTCAAACACACTTGTCTTTCTCTATAGCCTCAGCTGCATGGGACAGTGAATGAATGGCAAGTGCTCTGTGATAAGCGGCATCCTGTTCATTCAGAAACTGAAGCAGTATACTATGCTCCAGCTACAAATTAACACAGTGAGTGAAATGTCCCCCACAGCAGCTGGGGGGGGGGGGGGAGAGGAGGGAAGCTAGCAGCACTGTAAGGCAGGAGGGCTAACATGGAGGAAGCCTGGGCAGTACCACATGTAGTGATTAGGGTGTGCCCAGGCACACCTGGTACACCCCCTATGCACGTCTACGACCCCACTGGTAAAGGTTTTTGAAATGAAATTATTTGACTCAATGATGGCCAGTGGCGACACCTCCCTAATCCATGCGTCCGATCGGCTCTCCCTGTCAGCTCAAACTGAGAAATGCCATTTACTGGCACTTCCTAGTTCACGCGATGATCAACTGTGATTGGTGACAGCTGATTACGTGGTAAGGAGCCCCTGACGGAGGCTCCTTATCACGATCAGAGATGCAGCATGTCAGACTGTCAGACTGACACACCACGCTAGCAATCAACGTGCTCGCAATTGCCACGCTGCATGCCCCCACGGGCACACAATGGCATGTTTTCCTGCTGGATGTCATATGATTCCCAGTCAGGATAACAGAATCCCTTCCTGGCCATCATTCTGCATACGGCGGGTGGGAAGTGGTTAAATACACTGCTCGATTACTCCTGCCTTACTTCCTGGTCTGACTTTAGGTCATGACACAGGAAGGCGTTGAACAGCTGATTTCATTAGCACACACCTTGCATCATCTACCCTCTCTCATGAAGAGAGTGAGGTAAGCCTATGTAGAATTAATGGAAAGCTGTTTTATTATTGCAAAATAAGTACATTAACCACTTACAGTCTGGATGATTTTCCCCCTTAATGACCAGGCCATTTTTTGCGATACGGCACTGCGTTGCTTTAACTGACAATTGCGCTGTCATGCGAATCTGTGCCCAAACAAAATTAATGTCATTATTTTCCCACAAATAGAGCTTTCTTTTGGTGGTATTTGATCACCTCTGCTGGTTTTATTTTTTGCACTATAAACAAAAAAAGAGTATCAATTAAAAAAAAAAAAAAAAAAGTTTTACTTTTTGCTATACTAAATATCCCCAAAAAAATTTAAAAAACAAATTTCTTCATCAGTTTAGGCAAATATGTAGTCTTCTACGTATTTTTGGTAAACAAAATCACAATGAGTGTGTTTTGATTGGTTTGCGCAAAAGTTATAGTGCCTACATAGTGCCTTTTTAGCAGGACTGCAACATTGTGGTGGACAGATCGGACACTTTGTCACTTTTTTGGGACCATTGACATTTATACAGAGATCAGTGCTATAAAAATGCCCTGATTACTGTGTAAATGCCACTGGCAGGGGACGATCAAGGGGTTAAATGTGTTCCCAGGGAGGTGCTTTTAATTGTGGGGGGATGGGACTGACTGGAGGAGGAGAGAGATACTGATACAGAAGGGCTTGATAGGCATTTTTGCTGTGTTTCCCCTGACTGCAGACCACAGCTGTACAGTTCCATGCATCTCTTATAAACAGTATAGTTTTGTGAATTGAAATAGTAATTTCTAACCCTATTAAAGCTCAAATTTACAGGTTTAGATAACCTTTACAAGTAATATGGTTATCGCCATGCATGGACCCTCTGCATCATCAGTGAGTGTGGACTGACTGCGAAACACAATCCTGAAGCCTTAGGTCTTCCCCAGAGCTGCTGCTGGTGGAAATGTTGATGCTGCCAGAGAGAGTTTACAAAAGATCGTGTAGTGACAGCAGGCAGGCAGACATTAGAGTGGCATGGGATCCAGACTGGCAGACCTATTATCATGAATTACAGGCAAACAACCAGAGTTAATATTTGCGGACAGGTATGAGATCAGTGTACAAACACACACATTCTGGCAGGCTTGTGCAAACAGGCAGAGTTGAATAGAACCTGTTCATCTGATAGGTTCAGAGTTCTGACCCCTTTTAAAAGTCAGCTTTAAAAACCTGTAGACTGGGTCTAGTAGAAGTTGTTGATGGACACAACATAAAAACGTTAAGATTCACACATATTCCAGAAGAGGCATTAGATGTCTGAGCTCTGCGAGTTTGATGCAGGTGCAGAGGGATCATTACAATGGTAATTAGAAAAACTACCCTATGTTTTCTTCTTTGGACCAGGTGCTATGTAGAATTTCTAAAACAAAGGCTGGATATTAGGAAAGTGCAGCTTCTTGTTTCCAAAAAAGTGTCATCTCTAAACAGTACAGAGAGCTAACTACCCTTCTATATACTGTAGCATTTATCACTTTTGCTCATTATGCCTGTACTTGATGTTCTTGATGTGTCCATTGTGCATTACGATCATTGCAATCACAGAATTCAGTGGTGTTGCTAGGCTCCAACACCCGGGACACAAATCCCAACTCTCCAGATAAGTGCCAAGAGACAAAAATGTTAGTCCTTTGGTCTAGTTTGTTTTTTTGGCTGACAAAAGAAGGGAATGTGAGAGAGGAACCAGGCCATACTGGTTTTGCTTGTTTGCGTAATGTCAAGGTAAAAGTAAAAGATCATGTCAAAAATTTTTAATAAACTTTTAACTGATCAAAAAGAAAAGTTAGTCCTATCTAATTCACAGTGCAGGCACACGTCATTTGCTTTTAAAATGGTATTCCATTTTTCATGCTCAGCTGAAATAGTTGGATGTTCTGACATGTGATGCTGGGGGCCATTTTCCATTTACGCCTGAGGGCTTAACATCTACTACTTAACCTGGGGCTTACATCTAATCCCCTTGCAGAGGACTACTGGTCTGTTTCTTTTTTGACCAACTTTATAATGTTTTTCTAGCGAAGCACTCCCTTCCTATCCTTGTGGAACTATTGCCACACACAATTCACAATTCTTCTGGATGATCTATTAAGCCACTAGTGATTCTTCTATGGACACCTCCGCCTTCCCTGTGATCTCCACATTGTAACCGATCGTGTATTGTATGGTCCCCTCAGTTCCCATGGTGGACACCCATGGGGAGAGCCCTGGCTGTCGGTGCCGTGTTTGACATAGAAGCCCTGTGAGTTATAATGAAATTCTGGCATCACTCTTATCTGGACTGATATTACTATCCAGATGGACTGTTCTTGATGTATAAATATTTTCTTTGTAGATAGTTGGATTGCACCTTCTCCTGAAGAAGTGATGTTTCACAAAACACGTAGAGCACATTGTGCTACAATCCTTCTGTTTTTTTTATTATATATTATGTGTTGGTTTTAATTTTTATTCATTATTGTTTATAGTCATATTGCTGTGGTTACTGATTCAGTGAAATATTTTATCATGTTTCAACATTGGTTTAACTGTAGATGGATAATAAAGATTGTCCTATATGTACTCTTACCTTTGTATACGCATTGATACTATGTTTCTGTTCACTACATCAGCTGTTGGGCACACCCCTCATCTAAAGGCCCAAATTCTCTCCCCTTTATCAATTGAATAGGGTTGGAGACACGTATCTATGTGGGCCTCATCTAAAGTCCCAAACTTTTTTTCATGCTAATCATATAAGGATGGAGGTGTTTTACCACAGTCAATTTTAACTGACATACCCCTTTGTGTCTCTAATATATAGGCATTCAGGGTAAATAGCTGTTCCCATTTACATTGGGTTCTGTATAGTGATGGACGAACTTCCGACGGGACGTTTTGCGAACGCGAACCACGAACGACCCCATTGACTTTAATGGCAGGCGAACCTTAAAAATCTCCAGGTCCTATTTTCACCCACAAAATACTTACTAGCTGTGCACACATAGTCCCACAACATGGACACTGATATAACAAAAGTATTAAGTGAATCTCGGATTGACAACGACAAGCATTCTTTTTTTATCTGTGAAATTTTGACAATTCAGGAGCGCATGAAGGCCATGGAGGAGAAGCAAGGTCAGGGCAGGCTATGAAGGGGATGCAGGCGATGATCAGTGCCATAGTTAGGGCAGCACAGTCCTGTGCCAGTGTCCCAGTGTGCCAACCTGTGCTTGAGCCCCTCCCTCTGCCCGGCCCTTACCCCCACCTATGCAGGGCTCCACTGCGGTGGTCCGGAGGTGCCAGTCCAGTGCTGATCCTCTGCCATGGTGCTGGCACTGCATGCTGATTGGCTTCTCCGCTGCTATCTCCTTCACTGTCTGAAACCAGGACAGAGATAGAGACTGAGCACTGACACCAGCACAGTGATAGAGAGCACTGACACCATCACTGTGATAGAGAGCACTGACACCAGCACCGTGATAGAGAGCACTGACACCAGCACCGTGATAGAGAGCACTGACACCAACACCGTGATAGAGAGCACTGACACCAGCACCGAAATTGAGAGCACTGACACCAGCACTGAGATAGAGAGCACTGACACCAGCACCATGATAGAGAGCACTGACACCACACCAGCACTGAGATAGAGAGCACTGACACCAGCACTGATACCAGCAACTCGCTGTGGGACCCAAAAATATGACACCGCTCAACCTCTTTAAACAGGAGGGTACGGACATATAGTACAGTATTGTACAAGGAAGTGAGCCAAAGGTAGAAAAAAAGGTCTGTGTGTTAGATTAAATAAATCATTTCTAGAGTTATGCATATACATGGTCTACTGGTCACATGCGTTGAATTTCATATTTATAAATGTGAGGTAGTCAACACTGTCGTGAGCTAGGCGAGTGCGCTTATCGGTCACGATCCCCCCTGCTGCGCTGAACGTCCTTTCAGACAGGACACTGGATGAGGGGCAAGCCAACAGTTCCATTGCAAATTAGGCAAGCTCTGGCCAGAGGTCAAGCCTGCCCACCCCATAGTCCAGGGGTTCATCACTTCTCAGAGCGTCCACATCGGCCGTTAACCCGATGTAGTCGGACACCTGACGGTCTAGGCGTTCCCTGATGCTGGTTCCGGATGAGACCTGCCGATGGGTCGGCTGAAAGAATGACCTCATATCAGAAGTCACCAACACATCTTCAAACTGCCCTCTTCTTGCAGGCGCTGTTGGATTGGTACCCACAACTCTTTCTCTGGGAGTGGGAATTCCTCCTCTGCCAGCGCACGCAAAAGCAGAATGCAGCATTTCTCAAAGCACGGTGCTCCATTCTGACAGCCCTCTGTGATGGTGGTAACATTTCCGCCATTTTGTGTTTGCACCGGGGGTCTAAGTACGTTGCCACCCAGTACTGGTCCTTGACCCTTATGCTTTTTATATGGGGGTCCCTGTTAAAACACTGGAGCATGAAGGCCCCCATTTGCACTAAACTGGAAGTGGTGTGGTGGCCTGGCTCCTGCTCATCATCCAGGATAATGTCGTCCTCCTCGTTCTCCTCCCCCCATCCATGGACAACAACAGGGAAACCAGAAAGGTTTAAAGCATGCTCTTCTTGCTCCTCCTCATCTGCCCGGCACCATCCTCCTCTGACTCCTCTTCAGACTCCTGTTGTTGACTTGTCTCAGATAGAGTAGCCTCCCCGGGAATTCATCCAGCATTGCAACTTCCTCATCTTCCTGCTCCTGCTCCTCCACGGCTTGATCAATGACACAACGCAATGCACTCTCCATAAGAAGGCATAAGGTACGATGTCACTGATGGCGCCATGGCTGCGACTGACCAGTTTTGTGATCTCATCAAATGGCCACAGAAGTCTGCATGCGTCGTACATGAGCAGCCACAGGCGCGGTGAAAAAAAACCAAGCTCCCCAGAACCTGTTCTGCTGCAGAGTTCGTACAGGTAGTCGTTAACTGCACGTTTCTGCTGGAGCAGCCTATCAAGCACATAGAAGGTTGAGTTCCATTGCGTCGGGCAATCGCAAATAAGACGTCTAACCGGCAGATTGTGCTGCTGAATGTCAACAAGGCGAGCCATGGCCATGTAAGATCTGAAATGGGACGAGATTTTCCTTGCCTGCCGCAAGATGTCCTGGACCCCAGGGTATTTGACAATGAATCGCTGCACGACAAAGTTTAAGACGTGTGCCATGCATGGCACGTGTGTAATTTTGCCCTGTTTCAATGCGCTAAGCAGATTGACACCGTTGTCACACACCACTTTACCAACTGTCAAATTGAGCGGTGTTAGCCACTGATCTGCCTGTGAATGCAAAGCTGAAAGGAGTGCAGGGCCAGTGTGTCTCTTGGCTTCCAGGAACAACAGACGCAGCACAGCATGGCAACGTCTCACCTGGCATGTCGAATAGGTTCTGGGGATCATGGGCGGCGCAGCGGAAGAGACGCTAGCAGCGGAAAAGGAGGAGTCAGCCGAGGAGGAGAGGGAGGATGGAGTAGGAGGAGGAGGAGGAGAAGAAGAGGCAGGCCTGCATGCAATCTGTGGCGGTGAAACCAAATCTACACGGGGGCCACGGGTTACATGCTTGACGGTCATCAGAAGGTTCACCCAGTGGGCAGTAAAAGTTATATGCCTTCCCTGCACGTGTTTGCTAGACCACGTGTCTGTGGTCAGATGTATCTTGGCACCAACACTGTGTGCCAGATATAGATTCACTTGCCGCTGAACATGGCCATATAGCTCTGGGATGTCCTTCTGTGAGAAATACTTCCTTCCTGGGACCTTCCATCGTGATGTTCCCATGGCCACAAATTTTTGAAAGGCCTCCGAGTCCACCAGTTTATATGGCAGTAGTTGGCGGGCTATCAGTTCTGACAAGCCAGCGTCAACCGTCGGGCAAGAGGGTTATCCGGCGTCATCATTTTTTTATGCTCGAACATTTGGCCCACGGAAGCCTGCCTTTTTCCAGAAAAACGTGAGGACGGCATGATGGAAGGTGGAGTGGAGGACAATTGTGCGGAGAGAGGAGATGGAGAAGTAGAAGACGAGGCTGGATGGTGAGAGCCTGGAATGTGGCTTTGTGGGTTCCGTTGCTCCCACTGGGCTTGGTGATGGCAGCTCATGTGCCTTCTTAAGGCGGTCGTCCCTAGGTGAGTGTTAGGTTTACCGCAACTTATGCATTGACTGCAAAGGCTGCAGATGGCAACACTATTGTCAGCAGCGGACACATTAAAAAAATCCCACACTGCAGAGCTATGTGCTGGCGTCCTGGGAGCGCCAGATGTGACCGTACATGGTTTATGCCCCACTCCTGATACATTAGCAGTCTGGTTTGTCCCTCCTGTGCAATGTAAGTTCCGCCTGCTTCTCCTCCTTATCTGCTGGTCCATATCTCCCTCTGAACTCCCCTCCTTTTCCTCTCTTGTGGGCACCCACGTGACATCACTAGACACGTCATCATCGACGTCACCTTCCCTACCACTATAATTAGAGATCTCGGGGTAGGCAGCAACACCGGGGACCAACCTCCTCCTTGGGCTGATCTGGGTACTGTCGTCAGACTGCTGAGTGGCGGTTGTTGCTACCTCCTCTTCCCGATCCAATGCCAAGAGTGGCTGCGCATCGGCAATGTCTTGTGATGGATCGGAAAATAATTCCTGTGACTCAAGCGGAGGGTATATGGTGGTGGTGTTGGTGGTAGTGTCTTTGGGGGTGCACACAGCGGAGAGTGAAGAAGAGGGTGCAGATCGAGAGAAAGAGGAGGGTGCAGAAGAGTAAGGCTGAGTGAGCCACTCAACCAAGTCTGGTGCGTCCTTTGACGTAATCAAATGCACCTTCTGCAATTTGCCACTTTGGCTCAAGCCTGTTGCTCCTGCCCTACCCCTACCACCCCTGCAGAAGGGCCTGCCTCTTCCTCTGCCTCTCATTTTTTAAATGACCCTGTAACAAAAGTCTCTAGAGAAGTGCAGTATATGTGGAAGAAGGTATATAGCACCCCACTCCAATCTGTCATTTTGGGGGGCCCCTGGTCTATCACACCAGTTATAATACTTTTTTTTCTAATTGCGTTTGTCACTCTTTGTATTATCGCTGCAGAACCGCTCAGCAGTCACAATGCTGCACAGTGGAAATGCACTATACTAGGCTTTCTATATTTGTTTCAAATCTTTCTTTATTATTTTCTTTATAATTAAAGGCTTTCTATATTTGAAAGTATTTTATACGTGTATTACACCCCTATATACTGCAACCAAATACTACACCTATACCAGTCCTTAAAAGGACCTTTGTGGACCTAGTGGTAGCTAGCTAGTAGCTAGTGAATTGCAGACTGTCCCTGCTCCAAACACCAAACTGTCCCTCCCTACAATGAGAAATGACAGCTGCAGAATCGGTCAGCAGCACTGCATGCAGTGCAGTATAATATACTTTCTATATTTGAAAGAAAGTATATTATACATGTATTACAACCCTATATACTGTGTACCTGCTCCAAACACCAAACTGTCCCTCAGTCCCTACACTGATAAAAGACAGCTGCAGAATCGGTCAGCACTCAGCAGCACAGCAGTGCACCATAATATACTTTCTATATTTGAAAGAAAGTATATTATACGTGTATTACAACCCTATATACTGTACACCTATACCAGTCCTCAAAAGGACCTTTGTAGACCTAGAGGCTAGTGAATTGCAGACTGTCCCTGCTCCAAACACCAAACTGTCCCTCAGTCCCTACACTGATAAAAGACAGCTGCAGAATCGATCAGCACTCAGCAGCACAGCAGTGCACCATAATATACTTTCTATATTTTAAAGAAAGTATATTATAATTGTATTAGAACCCTATATACTGTACACCTATACCAGTCCTTAAAAGGACTTTTGTGGACCTAATCTTAATAGCTAGCTAGTGATTAGACTGACTGTCCCTGCTCCACACAGCGTCCTTTCCCTACACTGACAAAAGACAGAATGTAAAATGGCCACCAGATCAGGTCTATTTATAAGGTAGGGGGTATGTCCATGTGCTGAAATGTCTCAATTGGCTGTCCTGTACTCCATGATGGATGTGTTTTGGGCCAAAGTACTTCAAATATGGCTGCCGCGAACAGCGCCAGAAGTCCGCCGGTTTGGCAAATCGCGAACGAGCAAAGTTCACCGCGAACCGGCCGCCGGGCGAACCCCAAGGCCATCTCTAGCTCCGTAATACATATAAAGTTCCTTTTTTACTCCTTTATGTTTTGACTACAATTCATGTGTTTCAGTTTCATGGCTGGTTTCATGTCCCACACGGCACTGATTGACGGGTAGCCCATTCTTTGTCCACTTCCGGGATCTGCGATGCACCCCAGCTGCCCTTCCCCATTTCCCATGTGGGGGCGGGGATGGATTCGGCCAAGATGCTGTGATGTTTCACAAAATGCTTAGAGTAGATTGTGCTGCAATCCTTCTGGATTTTATCATATATTATGTATTGTTGTTGATTTTTATTCATTATTGTCTATTGTAATATTACTGTGATTACTGATTCAGTGAATTGTTTTATCATGTTTCAACATTGTCTTAACTGTCAATGGATAATGAAATAAAGATTGTCCTTTATGTACTCTTACCTTTGTATATGCATTGATATTATGTTTATGTTCACTACATCAGCTGTTGGGCACAGGCCCCATCTAAAGTCCCAAACTCTCTCCCCTTTATTAGATGTTCTGTTCATAGAGTTTTATTACAAATTAGACAAGGAGGATGCAAATTAAGTACTCTAAAAAAAAGACACAAGTTCATCAAGTCCAACCTATGTGTGTGATTATATTTCAGTATTAAATTTTATATCCCTGTATGTTGTGGTTATTCAGATGCTTATCTAATAGTTTCTTGAAACTATTGATGCCACCGCCTGTGGACAGAAATTCCACATCCTTTCCGCTCTTATGCCACGTATAGACAGTTGGAATTTTCGACAACAAATGTTCAATGGGAGCTTGTTGTCGGAAATTCCGACCGCGTGTAGGCTCCATTGGACATTTTTCGTCAGAATTTCCGACAAACAAAATTTGAGATCTGGATCTCAAATTTTACAACAAAAAAATTAATTGTCGGAAAAATTCCAATCATGTTTACACAATTCCGAAGCACAAAGTTCCATGTATGCTCGACATCAAGCAGAAGAGTCGCACTGGCTATTGAACTTCAATATTCTCGGATCATCGCAGCATTCTTTACGTTCGGAATTTCCAACAACATTTGTGTGATTGTGTGTATGCAAGACAAGTTTGAGCCAACATCCGTCAAAAAAAAAAAACACAGATTTTGTTGTCAGAATGTGCGATCGTGTGTATGCGCCATTTCAGTAAAGAACCCTCTATGTAGTTTAAGGTTAAACCTCTTTTCTTATCATTTTAATGAGTGGCCACAAGTCTTGTTAAACTCCTTTCCGCAAAAAGTTTTATCTCTATTGTGGGGTCACCAGTATGGTATTTGTATATTGAGAAATTTATGTGTAGCGCTATATCAAAGTATCAAAATAGAAAATATACGTGTCAACATATATATATATATATTCAAAACATCTAAATAAAAAGATATCCAATGGTGCTACAGAAAAGCGAAATCGAACATTTAAATGAAAAAATAAATGTACGCAAAAAATGAATATAAGTGAAAACTAAATATAATCATTCGCAACTTCTTTATCAAAAAGTGCAAGTACTAAATAAGTCCCAAAATATAAAATCCAGTGCCAAATTGCAAGAAAATTCCAAGGTGTATTCCTCATGCATATAACACCACCACCACCGTGAAACTGCGGGAGGCTTACCGGAAGACTTGGACTTAGCTAGGCATATGCCCCCAAGTCATGTAGGCTTATAGCTGGAATTCAACCCAATAGGCATAAAAAATTCCACAAAATAAGCTCACACCACAGCATCAATTTGGCGAGAATTCGTTGTTATCCAATAGGAGATGGGGTCACGGTATCATGTATAAAACCATAAAGATAAGAATCCAACATAGCGTAATGTTGTCACAAAGGGTATTTTAATAAATAAAGCATATAGAGGAACACTCACATTTTGAAGGTATCAAAACTGCATAAAGATAAAAGAATGCAAGCGATATCTGCAAAGGAGTCCACCCAACACGTTTCGACTACGGAGTTGTCATCTGGGGTGTGGACCCCCCTCCCAGCATCACTTATAAAGAAATGGTGACCCCTATGTCACTCGGACCGACAAAGTTGTAGATCGGAAGTGTATACCTCGTATAAGCCATGTATCAAAAAGTTTACATATCCCTTCTTAATCCTTACTTGTAAACTATATACGTCTATTCCAATCCATCGATTAGAAAAGTGTGTGTAGATAGGCCATCCAAATGTGATTATACCTGCGTTGTACTTTACTATATGCTTCCGATAGCCAAGCCTCGCTTTCAGCTCATTGGAACCAATGAACTGTCTTTATTCAAGCCTCGCTCTGAAGATGAGGCATGGCTGCTCCCTGGTTTAGCATCTAGATTCCAAGCCTCGATCTGAAAAAGAGGCCAGGACAATGCACTTCCGCATTCTAAATAGGAAGAGCGGTCGATGTAATGCACGCTCGATGCATAATTGGTCAAACATGGCGTAATACGCAAATGAGGCCAAGTTGTCACGGTGAATTGGATACAGTATCTTGGTATTTGTATATTGAAATCATATCCCCTCTCAAGCGCCTCTTCTCCAGAGAGAATAAGTTCAGTGCTCGCAACCTTTCCTCATAACCAATATCCTCCATTCCCTTTATTAGCTTTGTTGCCCTTCTTTGTACTCGTTCCAATTCCAGTACATCCTTCCTGAGGACTGGTGCCCAGAACTGGACAGCATACTCTCGGTGCAGCCAGACCAGAGTCTTGTAGAGTGGGAGAATTATCATTTTATCTCTGGAATTAATCCCCTTTTTAATGCATGCCAATATTCTGTTTGCTTTATTAGCAGCAGCTTTGAATTGCATGCCAATGCTGAGCCTATCATCTACTAGCACCCCCAGGTCCTTTTCCATTCTAGATTCCCCCAGAGGTTCCTGTCTGTGATAGGTACACTATATTGCCAAAAGTATTGGGACGCCTGCCTTTACATGCACTTGAACTTTAATGGCATCCCAGTCTTAGTCCATAGGGTTCAATATTGAGTTGGCCTACCCTTTGCAGCTATAACAGCTTCGACTGTGGTTTGCATTTTGCCACACAGCAAAATGTGTGTTTGCTTCCACATTTGGATTGCCATTAACAAATAATGTCACTGAAAGCATCACTGGTTCATTTTAAGTGTATAAATGTAGCCATACTGTATAGCGTACTACGTACACTATACAATCTGATTATACAATCTCTGTACAATCTCCTTTAGAACATATATAATAGGAGGACACAACTATCTATCCAATCGCTCTGTATCCTGTCATGCAGGCTCTTGCACTACATAGTTTATAGTGAATCTAAAGGAGATTGTACAATCAGATTGTGTAGTGTATGGTGAGTTCTACAGACTTCCAGGTACACACTTCTTTGTTTTTCAATGCTAGAACTCTGCTCCACATAGGCTGTTATGTGGTCATTCAGTTCCTTCTCCTGCTTCAGTGTTCACACTCTGCCAATGAATGATCTGTCTGGAAATACATGGGATACATGGAAAAGGTTCTCACTGACAATGTTTGCATTAGAGAAACAAAAAACAACACAGGTGGGAGGGAGCAATCCCCTGGAGGCAGAGGACAGATGCAGGGTGTATCTTAATAAGGTCAGCTGCTGAAGAACTTCCTCAGTCCACTAACAGTTTTCCTGTCCTGTGGAATAGATATCAGGAAGTCATAAAGGAGTTTTATATAGAAGAAACAATAAGGAGGGTAGGATGGAGTGCTAGCAGAGGCTGTTAGTGATATATATAACAATAATGAAAGTCCAGTTGGTGTTTTAGGACAAGTCCATTTGCTTCTGGGACCAGACCTTTGTTAAAGATCAGTGGGCAGTGCTTGTGGTGGCAACCAGCACAGGAGAGCATAAGAGACTCTATAGCAATGAGAAAAAGGGAAAGAAAGAACAGCGCCACTCTAATTGCAATATGTCAATTTAAAAGCTTAATCTGCTTCAAAGATAAACTCACATTTGATTGGTAAAACAAGCATTTGTTATAATGTCCTATAGAGTTCCCAGGCGCTCCTTTTGGTTCCAGCTGGGAAGCGGTGATAGATCAGTCCCCTGAGGTAGCATCCGTAGCTCAGAGGCTGGAGAGTATCACAGCAGGCACATCAGCAAGTCACATTGGCAGGTACGTCAGACGCTTGTGGGTAGGGGGCGTGGTTAAGCTGCCATTCAGAGCAAGTTTTTTTTTTTAAATGGGTATAGAGTCTGACATGTCTAGGCTAGATGGGTTAACCTGCGTTGTTGTGAGGGTTTGCAACCTACTAGGTTCTATTTCACAGGATACTGACCTAGGGGTCTGGGTATCTAGGGTTGCTGAAAAAGGGGGACTTAAGTGACTGTAGCATGAGGTAGTGGAGATGGTTGGGGTGGTGGACTGGATATTGATAGGGGGTATTAATGGTACTACACTGGTGGTAGGACGGGTACGTTGACGTGCTCTGGTTCTTTTAGGCATAAGAAGGGGTGTCTTATGGTGAGGTTCTACCTCGATGAAGGAAGATGGAGTGTTCCTCTGTGAAACTGTATGGGGCAAGGGAATGGGATGTTGTTTTGGTTCTCTGTGGGGTTGGTTGGTGGAGCTAGGTCCACAATTGTTATTTGGCCTAGGTGGTTGTATATAGGTAAATGGAGGTTGCCATCTAAGGGGGTTAATGAGGAGGGAGTAAGGAGGGTATGTGGTGTGATGTTTTTGAGTCGTCAACATCACCTCTGATTTTTTTTTTTTTTTTTACCCAGATTAGGAAATCCTCATCTTTTTTAGTTTTTGTTTTCAGGATGTGGTACCATGTAATGGGGAGATGGTCAATCTGAGCCTTAAGTGTGTGGATATACGGTTTGACTTTGTCCATTTAATGTTTCAATTTTTTCTTCTCTTTGCTGTATAATAACATCTATCCACTTTTGTGAGCAAAATTCTGACACATATTCCCATTCTTTTTGTCACTCTAGTGTGAGAAAGGAACATCTATGTTTTTTTGTTTGTAATTCCTTTATTTAATGCCAGAAAAAATAACAGGCGCATGGACAACTTCAATAAAACATACAGAATTCCAAAACATAAACCTTTCGGTAGCACCCGGGTGGGAGATATAGGGACCACCCCCAACAGAAACTGAAACTAAACATAGAAGCATACCCGAACAGGGGGCTATAATTCCCCTCTAAGACCTCTGAGACCAAATGAGCAATCTGACCCCACCCAGGTGAGCGGTAATCATCACATGGCCACGCATTACAGTGAGAAGCATGGATTTTGTTATTTTATAAAGAAAGGGAAAAGCAGGGAGATGGGTGATGGGCCGGGCCCCTAGCGGGCAGCGCATACATTGTTAAAGACTGGTCATTCCCGGGGGAGCCCGCAACCCACCACATCCTGCATGGGCTAGTCGGCAAAATCTAACTATGAAAGAAAAAGGACTGAGGAAGTGAAGGGATGAAGGGGAAAGGGGTTACGGAAGAAAGGGACTACAGGGGGGAGACAGAGGGGGGAGGGGGGGCCCGAGAGAAGGGAAAAGAGAGCAAGACAGAGAGACAGACCAGATAGAAGAGGCAAAGAAGAGACTCCAGGCAGGATGATGCAAAAGAGCCAAACACGGAAGAGCAGAATAATGACCGTGGGCGACACCAAGCCGCGGGGGGGGGGGGGGTGCAGAAGCCAGCATACAGCGATTCTCTCTCAACCGGCAGCTAACGCGGCCACCCGGAGGTAGGCCTCAGTGTAGGTGAAATGTTGCCAAGGTCTCCAAGTCTCACGAAAGGCCTCCTCCTTATTGTGAAGCGTCGTTGTGAGGTCTGCCATATCTCTTAATTTGTTCACTTTAGAGAACCATAAAGCCAAGGCCGGCGGGTTCTCCGATCTCCAGCACAAAGGGATACAGGCTTTAGCCGCATTCAGCAGTTGAATAGTCAAAGAGTTCCTATACTTTTTGATGGATCGCTCCGACAGTTGCAACAAGCAGGCCGCAGGGTTCCCCTCCAGGGAGACACCCGTCAGATGACCAATCGTGTCGATCACCCCACGCCAGAAGGGGACCAGCTTGGGACAGGCCCAAAAGACATGCAACATGGTTCCCTCCGCCTCCCCACAGCGCCAGCAACAGGCAGGAACATCTATGTTTAATTCTAAGGCCTCTGGGGGGGATTTTGGAGTGGCGGTATCTGAGCAGAGAAAAATTATTCCACCATTGGGGGTTAAGCGATATGATAGTGTCCTCTATTTTCCTGAAGAAGGCACAGAATCTTCCATATGTTTGATTGACAGTGGTATGAGTATTAAAAAAATCTGGGGTAAAAAGGGAATAGAGGTTTTTCAGATAGTCATGTTTAACCGCCTCTATAGCTAAAGTAAGTTCCATAAGAGACGGCAAGGGTGGTTTAGTAGATATAGGCAATAGAGTAAGCATATCTTGTTATGCCTGATGAAGGAGGCGCATTCTCCGAACGTGAGCTCAACCACACCCCCTGACGTGCATCTGCACGACACAAGCATCTGACGTGCCTGCCAACGTGCCTTGCTGATGTGCCTGCTGTGATTCTCTCCAGCCTCGGAGCTACAGACACCACTGTGGACTGATCTGTCACCGCTGCCCAGCTGGAATCAAAAGGAGCACCCGGAAACGCTTTAACAGAACCTTATAACAAATGCTTGTTTGTAACCACACAAATGTGAGTTTATCTTTGAAACAAATTAAAGCTTTAAAATTGACATATTGCAATTAGAGTGGTGCTGCACTCTCTTTCCCAAATAGAAGAAACAGGAGACTAAGGTTATGCTGCCCTAGAATATAGTGAAAGCTTTTTCTTTTCTGCAACAGAGGTACATTATTGGTAAATTGGTACATAGGGAAGCTGGTAACTTAGAAAACAGTGAACTTAGCCATTAATATAAAATCTTGTATGATTAAACTATTTCCTACATACAGAGAAAGCCATGTGCAAATGGTTTTGTTTATTTATTAGTAAGCATATAATTTTTTATTATTAAACTTGATGAAAATTAAATCATATTTTAGGAGTCATTCAATACAGAAAAGGTTTAGGGGTTCAAGAACTCTTTTTTATTGTATTATCATTATTATTATTTTTATGTCAGTTTTAAAGCTTTTTGAGTTTAATTATTTTAAATTCCCAACTGAATGTATCTATTTAATACAGAGAAGTCACTAAACTGAAAGGTTTATAAGTGAATAAACGTGCAATATTTTAGATGGAAAAATTGCATATTTTTTGCATTTTAGATTTTTACCTCACCTTGACATTTCTTATCTGAATTGTTGAAACTTTTAATTTCTATTTTTTCACCACAATACTCCAATCCCTATGAGGAGCCCATTATTAAGCACCGTAGAATCTCTTATTGTGCTTTATCAAAGAATTGTATCTCTCTGCAATTTAACTGTAGTTATTCTACTCAGGGAAAATCTTTCATATTAGGTTCCTTTCATCATTTGATGACAACCCTTGAATACATCATTATTCAGCGATGGGTTATAAATTATAATCATTAGTCAGTTTTTCCTTATATAATCTGATATATAAACTGCTTCTTTTTTATCATCTTTTGATGGTAGACAGTAAATACAGCTGTCTATTTCGGTCTTCCTGATAGCGGTAATGGAAATGTTAAGTTATAAAAGGCTTTCTGGGAGACAAACATATTTGTAAGAAGTGCAAGGTATTATCATTATACATGCAATTAAACTTATCCTCTTGTATTCTTGGACTGGGTAAACATTGATAAAACTTTTTAATAGAGATGTCAAGGTCCTGTTTTCTTCCACTCAAGCACTGAATTTCAGAAGAGCCTGCAGATGAATTCAAAATTTTACAGCTGCACATTTCCTCTTGGGTAATGTGGACTTTCATGTTTAACAGACTGAATGCATGGTGCTTTTCTCCCATATAATTATTAAAATTGATTTACAAAAAAGGCAAGGCTTCAGCTGTACAGATGTCAGTGTAAACAATAATCATCATGTAGTTCCTTACAGAGAAATTATTCTTTATTAACAAAAAGGATATTGTTCTATAAAGAAGAGTTGTTAAAAACATAATATCATTCAGAACCAATTAGTAAATTTGCTCGCAGTATCTTGCCCTTGCATTGGGGGAGCAATAAACGTAACGTTCTAGAACCTAGTACATGCTAAGTGTACATTTAAAGCTGAATGTTAAGTGGATGAGGTACAGATGTGTACTTTGTTTATGTTGGGTTCTAGAAGATTATGTTAATTGCTCTCTCAAAGAACCTCCAAATTAGGAATTTGGGATTCAGAACATGGAACCCAAAATATGGAATTTGGAACATGAAACTTAAACATTTAACTTTCAACATTAAATTTAGAATTTAGAACATGGAATTAGGAATTTGAAGCATAAATTAAAAACAAGGTATGCTAAACATGGAATGCAGATATTTAAAACATGAAACTCTGTACATGGAACATTGTAAAATGGAACGTAGCTCAGAACATGGAACTAATAATTCAGATTATGGAATTTGTAATATGAAACTCAGAATTCAAAACATGGAACTAGAAATTCAAAACATGGAACTTGTAAAACCGAACTCAGAACACAGAACATGGAAATTTTTAACATGGAACTAGAAATATTGAACATGGAACTTCAGAACATAAAAATCAAAACGCAAAACTCGTAATTCTGAGACAGATCTTGGAAAATAGAAACTGAAATCTGGAACATTAAATATCATACTCGAAACATAGAATATAGAATAAAACTTTGAATTCAGAATTGGAACATAGATTACAGAACATGAAACTTGGAACAAGTAGGTCTGAACATGAAACTCATAAGAAGGAAGTTAGAACAGGTAACTCAGTGCATAGAACTCAGGATATGGACCTTGGAATGTAGGAACATGAATATCGAATTATAGAACTCAGAATTTGGAATATGTAACTTGAAATTTGGCACTCACATCATGAAGCTTAGAAATCAGCATATGGATCTCAGGACATGTAGACACATTAATTTAGGAGCCTGCCCACTTGGCTCAAGCAGGGAAAAATGTTTGCCAGAAATGATATAACACTTGTGTATATGCAAATTGGAACTGAATAGCCTTGTAAATTCTATTCTATGAACATATAATAAACATCTTACCTTGTAGCAATGAGTGATTTGTCTGTTCCTAAAATCTGCTTATTTTGGTGTGTTGTTTCCTTGTATTTTTTGAGTTATTGAATGAGAACTTTTCAAAATGTCTCTCATGTCAAGTGCTTCTTCCCTGTCATGTGATTATTCTTTAGAGTACTTAGCAACTCTATCTGGCTCCTCTATGTTCCAATCATTAAAATGTCCCCCATTTGTAAGAATTTGTCTGGGATTAATGTGAATTCAAATGTAGGAAGGTGTAAGAATGTTTTTTATTTCTGTGTATTCTTTCAGCAAAAGAACATTTATACAGTGTATGTGTGTTTTTTCCTATTTTGAAAAGGTCCTTATGTCTATTGTAATACTTTATTTTGGAGGGGGGAAGGGGTTTGCAGAGATGGGTGGCCTCCTTATTGGCAAGTGCTCTTCTAGAATCTGTGACTTCTACTCTACGTTCCTAATTGGTGTACAGGGTTTAGTTATAAGTCTCCCCAACATGTTAAAAAGATGACAAATGGAGTCCAGACTTAGGTGTGCCCAAAGCTGACAGCAAGGCAGGGAAGTGGAGGGCCTGGAGGGGGCAGCATGCTGGCGTGTAAGTTCTACTCTATTTCTTGACCACCCAGCCTGTATGGTTGTACAAGTGTGTGATCAGAAAAGAAAAAAGAAGTAGTAACACTTTTGTTTTAAATGTTACTTTCATTTGATTACATTGTACTGCTTTCTAACAGAATGTGCATTTCTAAAGTGTTTCCAAAGCATCCATTTGAAAGGCTTTGTGTTCTATAAATATACACCTTTAAGCTGTATCAAAAGGCCTACTCCATGCTGAAGTTCATGGTTCAAAGCGTACCTCTAATTCCAATAGAAACACATACTAGAAATTATTTTTGCAATCTGTTTATTTCACTGTTAAATGTTGTTTAGCCCTTTCATTTTAAATGCATTGCAGGACTCCATTAGACAGATTTCCCCTGGCTTCCTATTTTTGTGTTACCAGAATATAAGGGGTTGAGAATGTGCAACAGGGAAAGGGACAAGTAGTAAAAATCCTGTGCATTAGTGCATTTAATATTCCAATCCTTTGCACAACTTTGCGCATAAATGTGCACTTAACCTTTGACATACTGTTTGTTTATTAATGTTTATTTTACTGTCATATGGGATAAATGTTTTATATGGCCATAATATGCACTTTTACTGATTATCAAACACATTTTTTGGAAAACGCATATGGGGAACTAGCTATTATGGAACAGAGGGAGCGAGTTAATTAAAAATGATGGTGAGGTCCAAGTTATCTAACATAATAATTAGTGTTCTATAATAATTAGTGTTCTAGTACACATCTGGGGAAGGGGGAGGAGGCAAGAAGGGGGTGGGGTCTTGATATAAAAAAGTTATGTGATGACAACTTCTGGGTCCTCAATAAAAAAATACACAAAATATGTTCAGAATGTAAACTAAGGACTCCTTCCCCTGCAAAATGAACACTATAATAATTCATATTTATATGAATCCAAAACAATAGGTACAGTGAGCTAGGAAACTTCCAGCTGCTCACACTAAGAGCGGACAGTAACTAATTTGTGCATAAATATAAAGTAGTGCAGTGCTCAAACAAAGCTCTGCAAATTTGTCCATGTATATATAACACAGTGTATATAAAATAATTACAATCATATGCAAAATTTTACTCAAAAGTGCAAAAATATATTTTGCAAACATAATAAATAAAGCGCCAAAAGTGCAAATGATAAACAGAAAAAGTAATGTAATAAAGTGTCCATATAAAGATGTTTCCAACATAAATATTGCTGCAAGTGCTTAATATTGCAATGATGCCACATGTGCACTGATTCTACCACCACTATGCACTCACCAGAGCATGCAAATAGATTCACCTAATACAGTTAAGCCACCACATTAGACCTCTTTCCTGATCCCCACAATAGATTTCTCAATAGCGGTCAGGTATGCCCGGGCAGCTCATCCTGTACAGGTAATAGTTCACCACACAAAGCCCTTTAGTCCACCAGTCCTGGAGGTGACAGTGACATCCCTGAGCCTTACCATTGCCTCCCTGGTACTAAACAACTTGCAAAAATGTGCTCCTAATTTTCATGCAAGGTCCCCTCTTTCCTGGAGCAGGCTGGCTGTGCTGGAGGAGTTCTGGGCAGGAGGAAGGAGAGACGAGGATGAAGGAGGAGAGGAGGATGAAAATGGGAGGGAATGAGGGAGGAGATGAAGATCTTTATTTTCAAAGTTCATACATATCAATGAGAGTTCTACTTTAATATGATTAAAACATGCCTATGCAAATTAATTTTACTTTGGCTAATGTAAAAATAAGAAAGCCCTGGTAAATTACTATGGCTAAATGCACTGTCAATAAGAGCCAATAGGCGGTGATAATAAACGCACCAGGATGGCAAGATATCACAACCATCATATGTATAGCAATTTATGACAAAACACTGCCTGCTCAAGAAGCCAGCAAAAAGCCGACAGAAGTATATTTGCCGGCTACTGTAACTGTGCTTTTCTGATGCAGCTCTCATTTTTCTGTGAACATATTTTTAAGTCTAAGTAAGGTTCTCATGCTTTGATCTCTTATTTTAATCTTTTTTGCACTTTTGCTGGTTAGGCTGCCTCCCATATTACCACAGTTCTTTTTAAAAAAAAATCACACTTATGTCTACTATGTTGATTTACCATTTTGGTTGGCAAAAAAGCAGAAAGGTGCCTCTTTGCCAACCAAAATGGTTGGCAAAGAGGCCAACCATTGACCAATGGTTGGCAAAGAGGCCAACCATTGGCCAATTTAGTACAATTTTCCATGCACTGTGCCGATTCCTCCCAGGTTCATAAATTGAGTGTACCTACCCTTGGAGGTCCTGTGAAGTTTGATAAATGCAATGAAATTCAATTGTGCACCTTTATGTGTAGGCAACATTTTTGGCAAAAGCATGTAATTTATTTGCGCCAGACTCTGGGTGAAGACCAAACCTGATATAGGCTAGCCTAGCCTGCAGTGTCATGCATGTGATAGCATGTGTAATACCTCATGAAGCTACCTGCTTGTCTGCCTTGGTCTGCTAGATTGGATTTCCTTGTGTATGACCTCAGATCAGATATCGACTATTCTCTGATCTCTGCCTGCCTTTTACCTGGACTTTCATAGAACCACTCTACCTGACTGCCAACCGCAAGTGCCTGTCTGCTTTTCTCAGTTTGCGCCTGCCCTGGCATGGTAGCCAGGCACTATAGCATTGTGTATAAGTCCTGGGGGCAACCGAGTAGCGGTTGGCCTATTTGCTTTATGGGAAATGGGGCTGCTATATGTAAAGAACGCAGAAGCTTGATATAGTGTCCAACCACCAGCATTAGGGGTAATCGTGACATTATTACAAGCCTTTAACAAAAACATATTTCTGTGAAGATGGACTCTACATAGGCTCTTTTATTTGCTGAGGAGGTTTGCAAACTGACACGTCAAGTCCAGGAACTGTCTGTGCGTGTAAATGCACCTCCAGCAGTAATGCAGGAGCCAAAACCCAAGGTTAACCCACCTGATCGTTTTTCTAGAGACCCCCATATGTTTTCCAACTTTAAAAATAGTTGTATGTTATACTTTAAGCTTAAGCCACGCTCTTCTGCTTCTGAAGCACAGCAGATTAACCTAATTATTACATGGTTGTAGTGGGGCCCCCGGTCTTGGGCTTTTAGTTTCCCCCCAGATGACCCAGGCAGGGGGTCAGTTGAAGCTTTTTTTAAGGTTCTGGGTTTACACTATGATGAACCTGACCATGCACACTCAGCTGAAACTAACCTTAGGTCATTACATAAGTATACACAAACCGCTGAACAATACCGTTTTGATTTCCGCCACTGGGCACCTGACTCAGGGTGGAATGACCCAGCTCTAAGAAGCCAGTTCAGGTTAGGCTTATCAGACTTCATCAAAGATTCTTTAGTGCACTACCCTGAAGTTGTTGAAGGAAGCAATGCAAGTAGCCATCCGTATAAACAGGCTTTTACGGGAAAGGCGTGCTGGGAGAATTGTTTCTTTACCCCCCTAGTATGCTGCCTTCTTCCTCTTCATCGGAACTTCCTGAATCCTCTCAACCTCTCCAGGAGGAGGAGCCCATGCAAATTGGCTCTATACATTTATCCTCTGGGGAAAAGGCTAGAAGAAAATATCTTAGTTCTGCCAAGTTTTCTTTGCTTTCTGCTTTCATAGATTCTGGTGCCACTAAACGCTAGTACAAAAAATGCCCAACATTAGCATTTTTCTGCCAAGAGCACTGGTGTGGCTCATATGCATGGACCCTTACCATTTTGACCCCATTTTTCCAATTTTATTGTCTGCACTTTTTGGAGAGTATTAGACAAAAGTAAAACAAGATGTATGAAATAAAAATGTTTTTAACACTGGGTGCATACTTGTGTTCAAATTTAGGATTTCAATTTACTCTTTTCCTACTAATAGGAAAAAAATATTTTTTATAGGTTCTAATTTTTTTGGGGGGTTATTTATATTTTTTAAATTAGATCAGAATTCAAATCAAATTTAAATCCCAGAAATACTGGTCCAATCCATGTTCAACCCAAATCTTGTGTTTAAATCTGTAGCCAGAATCAATAAAAATTCTATCAGAATACAAGGCATACAGGACCAACTAGAGACTGCTATAGCCAAGATCGACGACCTGGAGAATAGGCCCAGACTTTATAACTTCAGGATAAGGGGACTTTCTGAATCTGTAAAATATGTTCAGTCAGCAGTTAAGGCTCTCATCCCAGGCCTCATTCCGAAAAATTCTGAACACCATCTGGAACTTGACAGAGCTCACAGAGCCTTACAGCCCCCCTGCTCAGATGGCCTCCCTAGGGACATTATAGTCAAGCCTCATTATTACTCTGTCAAAGAGGAAGTGATGAGAAGATCGAGACCAGCTGATGCCCTCACGGCACAGGGTCATACAGTTCAGGTCTTTCCCGACCTCTCACCATACAAGGTACATAAGCAAAGATCACTTAAACCATTCCTCCAAGTCCTACAACAGAAAGAGATAACCTACAAATGTTCATTCCCTCTCAGGCCGCGTACACACAGGCGGATTGTCTGGCCAACTAAGTTCGTCAGACAATCCGACAGACAGTCCGTCCTACTTTCGAATGAACGGACTTGACCACACACGATGAACAGACAGTCCGCCGAAAGCTTGCGCGATGACGTGTACGGCACGTACGACGGGACTAGAAATTCGACGTCCAATACACTGCAATGTAACCTTCGGCTGTGTAAATCCTTTCTGAGCATGCGCCATACTTAGTCCGTCGAACTAGCCTACTCACGAGCGGATTGTCCGCTGAAACCAAGTTTGGACGGACAATATTACGGAAATTCCGAAAGACTTAGTCCGCCAGACTGTCCGCTGAAAAAGTCCGCTGAAGCCCACACACGAGCGGATTGTAAGTTGGACGGACAATCCTCTCGTGTGTACTTAGCCTTAACTTTTTCTATCGCAATAAAGGTTTTGGATTCTCGTCTTTTCTGGAGGGTGAGCATCTACTGCTCCCCCTGGGTCTGATCTCACAAGAGCTCCAACCACCCCCACTCAATAAGGGACCCTCCTCCAGCAAGCCCTCTGCATTCCACCTGGCTCATACAACACTCCAAGAGGTCCAAGGAGTCACTACCGCCATGAATTGACTGCTCGATCTACCAAACCAGGGCCCTGGTTTTTGTCTTTTTATCCACATGCATTGGTTTTTGCTCCATTCCTTTCCCCCCTTTATCTTTTCTCTCTCCCCCAGTTAATTTCCCCCCAGAATCCTAGCCCTTACTGTGACCAGTTCATCTTCCTTACTGTTACTGAAGGTGGTACTGTTGGGCCTTTCTCTGGGGGGAGGTCAGGGGAAAGGGGGCTTGGAGTAAAGCCTAATTATGTTTCACTTTTTGTTAAACATTTTTCGTCTGGTCTTCTCCCATTGAGATCTCTGTACATTATGGTCTAATATTTAAAAAATGGTGTAATTTAAAGGCCATAGTTTGTATTACTTCTCTTGTTACAGGAGATCTCCATTCCTGACGCACGGTTAGTTTCTTCGACTGGGCTGGTTTCTCCCAGGGATGTCTGTAAGCTTAGGAGGCCACTGGGGAGGGAGACAGGTTCAGACGCGGGGTCATGTATGGGTTTGTTACCCCTAAATTACTTATTTGTCGGGTGTTCTGTTTACACTGTTACTCTTTCTTTCCAGCGGGAGGACCGAAGTGGACGCAGTGCGCCTTCCCTATCGGAGGTTAACGAGTTCACCTCTCAGAGACGGTACGAAAACCCTCATTCATGGTGCTTCAAATCTCTCAGGTTAAGGGGTGGGAATTGGCAGGTCCATCCCTATCCTGGGTGGGGTCAGGGGTTTTTGGATGGCCCCAACTGATGTTTACATTTCTCTACTTTTCTCTACTTTCTACTTTCACTTCTTTTCTTTTCTCCTTTGCTACTTCTCTTTAGGTTCCCCAGGAGTTCCCAGACTTTCTATTTGAGGGCGATGGATCATGTTAATGAATGGCGGCTTATCCCGGACTTATCTTGGCGTAGGGTAAGACACACAATGCTCTCAAGATGTCTGCCCCTCTGATCCATGGCTGACACAAAACCCCCAACCCCCACCTGAAAAATAATTTCCCACAATACGCAGGGACTCAACACCCCGATAAAATGTCAAAAGTTATTCCAACTGTACCATACCATGAATTCTGACATCCAGTTCCTACAAGAAATGTATTTCCCTGCTACATATATCATTCCTACACCAGCGCTACCCACAAGTCTTTCTAGCATCCGCAGATAGCAAAACAAAAGGAGTAGCCATCTTTCTCCAAACACATAAACTTTCTCAGACAGAGGTAGTCACAGACCCCCTAGGATGATACATCTTAATGTCGGGCACCATAGATGGTGAGACCTACACCTTTATGTCATATTATGCCCTGAACAAGGGCCAAGCACAGTTCTTTGACTTACTATTGCACACACTGTGACGACACTTTGAAGGCATGGTCATTATTGGGGGGGTGACTCCAATGTCGCATTCGATCTCTCCCTGGATAAAATGGCTACAGGTAAGTCTAGACCCAAACGCCCCCCAAAACAGAGCACGAAAATCTGCTGCATGCGGCAGGACTGATAGATATCTAGAGAGAACTCAATTCCCATGCAAAGGATTATACTCACTTCTCAGTGCCCCACAATTTGTATGCCAGGATAGATTACATTTTTACACAGTCCGCATCTGTCCCACTGACCCTGATGTTCAGAATTAAGGATACTCCCCTTTCAGATCACTCCATTGTGACTTTAGTCACCCAGCAGCCCTCAGGCTTGATAGGTCCCTTCAAATCGTGACTTAATGAGGCACTGCTAAGTGACCCAATACAGTGTACACTCCTAGAACAAACTCTAAATGACTATTTTCTTGAAAACAATAATAACTCTGTGTCCCCCGCGACTCTGTGGGCTGCTCACAAAACAGTGCTGAGAGGTAAGCTCATCCAGCTCTCTTCCAAACTTCTTACTGCTCTTTAGCTAAAGCCCACAAATGAAACCCTACATCTGAAACATAGCCCAGCTTGATATGGCCCAATCTCACCTCAATATTTCCCTCACAACTGTTGCTGAGAAACATCTCAGGTGGACTGGTGCTAGATTCTATTCTCAAAAAGATAGAATTGGCTCCAAACTTGCCACAAAACTGTGTCCCAAACAAAGCACATTTGCCTTCCCAAAAATTCAATACCTGGCAGGCGGCCTGACCCAAACTAAAATAATGGACGCTTTCTTAAGGTTTTACGCAAACCTTTACAAGGCCGATCCTCCACAGACTAGCGAGTTTCATAGCTACATACATGCACAAAGACCAGGTGGGCCTGGACCAGATTAGTAGAGCGGTAGATGTTATTTCATTGCTCAATTCCCAATGGGATGGTGGTTCTCCCCAGCGGGGTTTCCTCCTCTCAATAGACTTGCAAAAGGCTTTGGACTCAGTGTCCTGGCTTTACATCTGTGAAAATCCTGGAGAGATGGGGCTTCAGGCCCAACTTTCTAGGTATCATCCACTCTTTATGTATTTTAGTGCGCTTACTGGGCAGGTACTCTGAGATCTTTGATATCGGCAAGGGGACCAAACAGGGATGCCCACTCTCCCCTCTGCTTTTTGCGACAGCCAGAGAAACTCTGGCTATCGTGATAAGATCCAACGTTGACATCAAGGGAGTTCTCTGCGGAGAACAGGAGCACAAATGCACATTGTTTGCGGATGATCTCCTTATATTTCTTACCTCCCCCCTAACGTCCACCTGTAATGTATACAAAGTACTCAGGGAAGTTGGCTTAGTGTTGGGTCTGCAAGTCAACATATCTAAATTGGTAGTCCCAAATGTCTCAGTTCCTCTGGATGTGGTCGTTCAACTAAAACAAAACTTTGCATTTACTTGGGCAACTTATGCAATTCCATACTTGGGCATTAGACTTACACATAACATAAACAAGCTTTTCCAGGCCAACTATCCTCCTATGGTGCCTAAATGCGGCAAGGACTTAGCAGGGTAGTCGAGGTGTGGTCTATCTTGGCTGAGCAGAATTAATGCGGTAAAAAAGGACCCTCCTTCTGCAAATGTTTTATCTGTTTCGATCACTCCCAATTCCTATCAAGAAACGATTCCTCTTAGGACTTCAATCACAAATCATACGCTTTATCTGGGGGAATAAAGGCATCAGGTGTGCCAAAGAGGTCCTTTATTGGGTAAAGTCACAGGGGGGTCTAGGCCTTCCTAACCTGTGGGGGTATTATCAAGCAACCCAATTTACCCAAATCTCCATAGTTTACTCTAGGGGACCTAAACCAAACTGGATTTCCATGGAAAGGCAAGCAGTTCCCTTGAACAAACTGGACTACCTCCTATGGAGTAGTGATGGCCGAACGGTTCGCCCTGCGGTCGTTTCGCAGCGAATTTCGGCTGTTTGCGGTCCGCCCGTTCGGCGGACTATTGGCGCCGTTCGCCCGGCGGACTTCCGTGTTTACTGTGTAAAAGAACTTTGACCTATGATGACACATCCATCATGGGGTACAGGACAGCCAATTGAGACATTACAGCACATGGACACTTGGACATTCCCCCTAACTTATAAATACACCCAATCCGGCGGCCATTTTACATTCTTTCTTCTGTCACTATAGGGAGAGGTTGCTGTGTGGAGCAGGGAGAGATTACAGTGACCCAAATCGCTAGCTATTTGGTACACAAAAGTTATTTTCAGGACTGGTATAGGTGTTAGGTGTAGTTCAGGATAGGCAGTGCTGTGCTAGTGATTGTTGCAGCAGCCTAAGTGTCTTTTGTCAGTTTAGAGAAAGGGACAGGACGGTGTGTGCTGCAGGGACAGCCAGTTTAGTCATTAGCTGTTACTATCAGGTCCACAAAAGTGCTATTTCAATTATTGTTCCAGTAGCCTCTGTTTTGTCAGTTTATATAGGGACAGGCAGGAAGCAGTGTGTGAGGCAGTGAGGGTCAGTTTAATCAGTAGCTGTTACTATTAGTTCCACAAAGGTTCTTTTCAGGACTGGTATCAGTGGTATGGTAATAGGCTTGTACACGTATAATATTCTTTCTTCCAAATATAGAAAGAATATTATACTTGACTGCTGCCCTTCTGCTGCAGTCTGCTAATCATTCACAACCCACTTGTTCCACAAAGTTCCTTATAAGGACTGGTAACTTGGTCTGTCTAGGGTGCTACAGTACATAGGGTTGAGTGAGGTACAGTCTGCCATTCTATAAGGACTGGTATCGGTCCACAGTACATAGGGTTGAGGTGCACTACTGCTGACCGCTGCCCTATACAGCAGCAGTCCATCAGTATAGGGACTGACGTACAGCCTGCTAATCACTCACACACAACCTACTTGGTCCACAAAAGTCCTTATAAGGACTGGTAAGGTATAGGGTGCTACAGTACATAGGGTTGAGTGAGGTACAGTCTGCTACTCTATAAGGACTGGTATAGGTCCACAATACATAGGGTTGAGGTGCACTACTGCTGACCGCTACCCTATACTGCAGCAGTCCATCGGTATAGGGACTGACGTACAGTCTGCTAATCACTCACACACAACCTATTTGGTCCACAAAAGTCCTTATAAGGACTGGTAAGGTATAGGGTATTACAGTACATAGGGTTGAGTGAGGTACAGTCTGCCATTCTATAAGGACTGGTATCGGTCCACAATAAATAGGGTTGAGGTGCACTACTGCTGACCGCTGCCCTATACTGCAGCAGTCCTTCATCGGTATAGGGACTGAGAGTTTTGTCACAGGGTCATTTGAAAAATGACAGGCAGAGGAAGAGGCAGGCCCTTCCGCAGGGGTGGTAGGGGTAGGGCAGGAGCAACAGGCTTGAGCCAAAGTGGGAAGTTGCAGAAGGTGCGTTCAATTACTTTAAAGGACGCACCAGACTTGGTTGAGTGGCTCGCTCAGCCTTACTCTTCTGCACCCTCCTCATCCTCTCGATCTGCACCCTCTTCTTCACTCTCTGCACCCCCAAAGACACTACCACCAACAACACCACCACATACCTTCCGCTTGAGTCACAGTAATTATTTTCCGATCCATATCAAGACATTTCTGATGCGCAGCCACTCTTGGTATTGGATCAGGAAGAGGAGGCAGCAACAACCGCTACTCAGCAGTCTGACGACAGTACCCAGATCAGCCCAAGGAGGAGGTTGGTCCCCGGTGTTGCTGCCTACTCCGAGATCTCTACTTATAGCGGTGGGGAAGGTGACGTTGATGATGACGTGTCTAGTGATGTCACGTGGGTGTCCAAAAGAGAGGAAGAGGAGGGGAGTTCAGAGGGAGATATGGACCAGCGGATAGGGAGGAGAAGCAGGAATAACTTACATTGCACAGGAGGGACAAAGCAGACTGCAAATGTATCAGGAGTGAGTCATCGACCATGTACGGTCACATCTGGCGCTCCCAGGACACAGGCACATGGCTCTGCAGTGTGGGCTTTTTTTAACGTGTCCGCTGCTGACAATAGCGCTGCCATCTGCAATCTTTGCAGTCAACGCATTAGTCGCGGTAAGCCCAACACTCACCTAGGGACGACCGCCTTAAAAATGCACATGAGCAGCCATCACCGAGCCGAGTGGGAGCAACGGAACACACAAAGCCACACTGCAGGCTCTCACCGTCCAGCCTCGTCTTCTACTTCTCCTCTCTCCTCACAATTGTCCTCCACTACACCTTCCATCACGCCAAGCTCACGCTTTTCTGCAAAAAGGCAGGCTTCCGTGGGCCTAATGTTCGAGCGTAAAAAAATGATGACGCCGGATAACCCTCTTGCCCAACGGTTGACGGCTGGCTTGTCAGAACTGATAGCCCGCCAACTACTGCCATATAAACTGGTGGACTCGGAGGCCTTTCGCAAATTTGTGGCCATTGGAACACCACAATGGAAGGTCCCAGGAAGGAAGTATTTCTCAGAGAAGGGCATCCCAGAGCTATATGGCCATGTTCAGCGGCAAGTGAATGTATCTCTGGCACACAGTGTCGGTGCCAAGATACATCTGACCACAGACACGTGGTCTAGCAAATACGGGCAGGGAAGGTATATCACTTTTACTGCCCACTGGGTGAACCTTCTGACGGCCGTCAAGCATGTAACCCGTGGCACCCGTGTAGATTTGGTTTTACCGCCACGGATTGCATGCAGGCCTGACTCTTCTTCTCCTCCTCCTCCTACTCCATCCTCCTCCCTCTCCTCCTCGGCTGACTCCTCCTTTTCCGCTGCTAGCGTCTCTTCCGCTGCGCCGCCCAAGCTCCCCAGAACCTATTCGACATGCCAGGTGAGACGTTGCCATGCCGTGCTGCGTCTGTGGTGCCTGGAAGCCAAGAGCCACACTGGCCCGGCACTCCTTTCAGCTTTGCGTTCACAGGCAAATCAGTGGCTAACACCGCTCAATTTGACAGTTGGTAAAGTGGTGTGTGACAACGGTGCCAATCTGCTTAGCGCATTGAAACAGGGCAAAATCACGCACGTGCCATGCATGGCACACGTCTTAAACTTGGTCGTGCAGCGATTCCTTGTCAAATACCCTGGGGTCCAGGACATCTTGCAGCAGGCAAGGAAAATCTCGGCCCATTTCAGAAGATCTTACACGGCCATGGCTCGCCTTGCTGACATTCAGCGGCGACACAATCTGCCGGTCAGACGTCTTATTTGCGATTGCCCGACGCGATGGAACTCAACCTTCTATATGCTTGATAGGCTGCTCCAGCAGAAACGTGCAGTTAATGTCTACCTGTATGAACTCTGCTGCAGAACCGGTTCTGGGAGCTGGGTTTTTTTTCACCGCGCCAGTGGCTGCTCATGCGCGACGCATGCAGACTTCTGCGCCCATTTGAGGAGATCACCAAACTGGTCAGTCGCAGCCATGGTGCCATCAGTGACATGGTACCTTATGCCTTCTTTATGGAGCGTGCATTGCGTCGTGTCATTGATCAAGCTGTGGAGGAGCAGGAGCGGGAAGATGAGGAAGTCGCAATGCTGGATGAATTCCCAGGGGGGGCTACTCTATCTGAGACAAGTGAACAACAGGAGTCTGAAGAGGAGTCAGAGGAGGATAGTGCCGGGGCGGATGAGGAGGAGCAAGAAGAGCATGCTTTAAACCTTTCTGGGATCCCTGTTGTGCGTGGATGGGGAGAGGAGAATGAAGAGGACGACATTATCCTGGATGATGAGCAGGAGCCAGGCCACCACACCGCTTCCACTTTAGTGCAAATGGGGGCCTTCATGCTCCAGTGTTTTAATAGGGACCCCCGTATAAAAAGCATAAGGGTCAAGGACCAGTACTGGGTGGCAACGTACTTAGACCCCCGGTACAAACACAAAATGGCGGAAATGTTACCGCCGTCACAGAGGGCTGTCAGAATGCAGCACTTCCAGGCCTTGCTTTGAGAAATGCTGCATTCTGCTTTTGCGTGCGCTGGCAGAGGAGCAATTCCCACTCCCAGAGAAGGAGTTGCCAATCCAACAGCGCCTGCAAGAAGAGGCCGGTTTGAAGATGTGTTGGTGACTTCAGATATGAGGTCATTCTTTAAGCCGACCCATCGACAGGTGTCATCCGGATCCAGCATCAGGGAACGCCTAGACCGTCAGGTGTCCGACTACATCGGGTTAACGGCCGATGTGGACGCTCTGATGAGTGATGAACCCCTGGACTACTGGGTGGGCAGGCTTGACCTCTGGCCAGAGCTTGCCCAATTTGCAATCGAACTGTTGGCTTGCCCCTCGTCCAGTGTCCTGTCCGAAAGGACGTTCAGCGCAGCAGGGGGGATCATGACCGATAAACGACAGTGTTAACTACCTCACATTTCTAAAAATGAATGAGGCATGGATCTCGGAGGAATTCAACATATGTGACCAGTAGACCATGTATATGTCTATAAACAATTTTTTTTAATCAAGGACAGAGACCTTCTTTCTTCATTTGGCTCACTTCCTTGTCCAAAAAAAGCACACCGTACTATATGCCCGTACCCTCCTGTTTGAAGAGGTTGAGCGGTGTCATATTTCTACTGGGGCTGCTTATTATGAGGGGCTCCCACCATCCCTGTGCTGTGCTGACATCCTCCTGGGGCTGTACCTCTGCTGTGCATATTATGAGGGGCTCCCACCATCCCTGTGCTGTGCTGACTTCCTCCTGGGGGTGTACCTCTGCTGTGCATATTTTGAGGTGCTCCCACCATCCCTGTGCTATGCTCATTATGAGGGGCTCCCACCATCCCTGTGCTGTGCTGACTTACTCCTGGGGCTGCTTATTATGAGGGGCTCCCGCCATCCCTGTGCTATGCTGACATCCTCCTGGGGCTGCTTATTATGAGGGGCTCCCGCCATCCCTGTGCTATGCTCATTATGAGGGGCTCCCACCATCCCTGTGCTATGCTAACTTTCTCCTGGGGCTGCTTACAGTGCAGGTGTCAGTGCTGTATATCACGCTGCTGATTTCAGTGCTCTGTCACGGTGCTGCTGTCAGAGCTGTATATCACGGTGCTGGTGTGAGTGCTTTATGTCACGCTGCTGATGTCAGTGCTCTCTATCACGGTGCTGTTGTCAGATCACTCTATCACGGTGCAGGTGTCATTGCTGTATGTCACGCTGCTGGTGATCATCTCCTGCACCCTCTTCTTTGCCTACCCTGGTCCCTGACCTTCCCTCTTCTCCATTGCCCTCATGCGCTCCACAGTCCTGAATTGTCACAACAATTTCCCATATAAAAAAAGAATGCTTGTAGTTGTCGATCCCAGATTCCCCTCATACATGTGTTATGTCATTGGCCATGTGGTGGGACTATGTTTTCACAGCTATTAATTATTTTGTGGCTGCAAATTTGACCTGTAGGTTTGTGAAGTTCGCCTCCCATTGAAGTCAATGGGGCCCGCCGCGAACGTTCCGGTTCGCAAACTATCGGCCGCGTTCGGGGATCTGCGTTCGCGAAACGTCCCGTCGGAAGTTCGTCCATCACTACTATGGAGTGAAACAAAATCCAGACTGTCCATTATGTCTCCTACTCTTTCTCACTCAGTAGCACTGTGCAACACACTTCACAAACTACATACACTTATCTCTCCCATGAGTCCACTGTCGCACATCTTGAAGAATCCGGATTTCCCCCCTAGGCATGAACATCCAAGCAATCGGTGGTGGATAAACAAACACCTATTTCGCACACTACTTCACCCTGACAGGTCCCATTAATCTGAAACACTGTAGGAATAAACTAGAAATGCCCAACTCTGAGATATTCAGATTCTCCCAAATTGTACACTTTCTCAACTCTATCTGGGCTGATAGGAATGAACACCCAAAGCCACTCCATGTGAACAATGGTGCTCCAACATTATGGATCAGAGGGGAGGTATCTTGTTGATTTAACCTTCCCTGGCATGTAAGGAAGGCAACCCAACCTATGCCTGGGCCTGGGAGATGGACACGGGGCACTCGTGGGACCCAACTGTATGGTCCCAAGTAGGGATGAGCCGAACACCCCCCTGTTCGGTTCGCACCAGAACCTACGAACAGACCTAAACTTCGTGTGAACTTTAGAACCCTATTAAAGTCTATGGGACACGAACGTTCACAATCTAAAGTGCTCATTTTAAAGGGTAATATGCAAGTTACTATCCTAAAAAGTGTTTGGGGACCTGGGTCCTGCCCCAGGGGACATGGATCAATGCAAAAAAAAGTTTTAAAACGGCCGTTTTTTCAGGAGCAGTGATTTTAATAATGATTAAAGTGAAACAATAAAAGTGTAATATTCCTTTAAATTTCGTAGCTGGGGGGTATCTATAGTATGCCTGTGAAGGGGCGCATGTTTCTGGTGCTTAGAACTGTCCCTGCACAAAGTGTCATTTGTGCAGGAAAAAAAGTCTTTTAAAATCACTTGCGGCTAAATTGTCGGCTCCCCGTAATACAGAGAACACTCAATGAGTGTTCTCTGTATTAGCCGACAATTCATTCATTCATTGATAAAAAAAAAAAAAAAAAGTGTGGGGGTTCCCCTAAATTCAATTACCAGGCCCTTCAGGTCTGACATGGATATTAAGGGGAACCCCGTGTCAAATTAAAAAAAAAATTTGCCATGGGGGTCCCCCTAAATATCCATACCAGACCCTTTATCTGAGCACGCAACCTGGCAGGCCGCAGGAAAAGAGGGGGGGATGAGAGAGCGGCCCCCCTCCCTCCTGAACCGTACCAGACCACATACCCTCAACATTGGGAGGATGCTTTGGGGGTCTGTGACCCCTCAAAGCACCTTGTCCCCATGTTGATGAGGACAAGGGCCTCATCCTCACAACCCTGGCCGGTGGTTGTGAGGGTCTGCCAAGTCTTCCAAAGTTTATATAAAGGTATCTTAAATATATACCTGATTGAAGCCGATATCAGGATCCTAACTAGGTGGTACTACGTCCCCGTCAGGTTGGCAATGATCTACCCAGAGCCTTCCCCCCTGTGTTTTAGGGGATGTGAGCTGGCGGGCCCATTAGGTCTTACTGGAACAAGATCTTTCATATATTAAGAAATATAACAGGCCTTAGGATCTCACAAGATCCCACCATAGCCCTCTTAGATCCCAAAGGGGGCCGAAAGGGAGTAGGCACATCCACAGTGAGCTCCCATAGGGGTGGTGTAATGGGTCGCTCCCATGGCAGCTGACTGTCTCCCCTGAGCACCCAAAAAATTCTTAGTTAGGAACCCATGCATCTTTGGTCAGGATAATAGGACAATCTTACAGAGTTGGGGATCTTCCCTCCCTGACCCAAAGGTGCCAGATTAATTGATCCAAGTTGATTTCTAATCTATGGATAATGGTCAATATCAACCACCATACACATTATTGTATATAACTGTTACTTTCTAATATTGTAGACCATGTGGGCCAATAAACATATTGAAAATTAAAAAAAAAAAAAAAAAAAAAAAAGGGAAAAAAATTGCAAAAATAAGCAAATCAAGCAAACATTGGTGTACAACCTGGGTGCGGGCAGTGTTTAGTAACAAAATACAAGTATATGAACATACAACAAGCGATATACACATAAATAAGCACGTGCATAAAGCATTCACCATACTGTATTTTAGCAAGAATAATGAGGTGCTACCTAATTTCTTGGTGGTCAAACAAAAGAATAAACCTGGGGGAAAATGGTCGGAGCTCAACCCAAATCTAGTTCTCAAGAGTGCAAAGTACAAAGTACAAAAAGAAAATGCATGCAAGTGTGTAGATCAGTCAGATTTGATTCCAAGGCCATATAACTCACTTCTCAATATCCTTAGCACCAGTGAGATCTGCATTCCAGCATACACAGCTCACTCCCTTTATCCATGGAACCTGTAAGACTGGCACTTCAGTTAACCAGAATCCATATACAGACTAGCACATTCTCCCCAGTATGCATGCCAGCGAATAGATCTGCACCCCAGCATGTGTAGTCAGTTTTCCTGTATTCTAGCCACCGTAAAACTGTTTAGCACATGCCTCTCACTCAGTACTATCTATTCCATAAGCGATATACTCATTATGTGATCCAGAACACACAACTTATTTCTCAGTATCTATGGGACGAGCAAAATTTGTGCTGTATCATACACATCTCACTTCCCAGTGTAGGAGCTACAAACTACTACACACAATTCATTGCCTAATGCCATGTCACCCATGAGATCTGCACTCTAGCACATGCACAGCTCACTCCCCAGCATCTATGTTCACATCTATGTGAACTCAAACACGTACATTACTCCCTAGTATGTGTCACTAGTAACATCTGCATTTAGCACACACCAGTCATGAGATCTAAACTCCAATGCACACCTCAATCCCCAGTATCCATACCACCAGAGACATCTGCAATAGTATTCACAAATCAACCCTATCTTAAACATCATATCCTTTATACTTTATAGAGGAAGTGATATCTATGTGATGTCACTTCACTGAGGGGATAAATAATTAGGTATTCAGGAGGAAATATAGGGCAGTTGCTTACTGGCTGTAGAAGAATGGTGTGTTTACAATGAATAATCCTACAATTCCTTTCAATTTTTTTTACAACCGCAAATCCAAAACAATTTAGGATGCTGTGCAAAATCTACATAAAAACAGAATTCAATGATTTGCAGCTCTCATAAACGCATATTTTTTTCCCAATAGAAAATAGAAAACATGTCAAATGTTTTGTCTGAGAAAATGAACCATTTTAAGGAATAAATAGGGGTCATTTTGAAATTGATAGCAGCACCATGTCTCCAAAAGTTGAGGCAACAAAAAGCTGGCAAAGTACAACCCCAATTTTATAAATGTTGGGACAGGGCCATGTTTACCATGGTGTAACATCCCCTCCTCTTTTAACATCACTTTGTAAACGTCTGGGAACTGAGGAGACCAGTTGGTGGAGTTTTGAAAGAGGAATGTTGTCCCATTTTTGCCTGGTCATATGCTGCTTTAAGGCTGGATTCACACTTATGCATTTTTAGGGCTTTTTACATTTTGCATATTTGCACTACAGAACGTGTTCCATAGGAAACCATGTTAAATGGACTGTAGTGCAAATCTTCAAAATGCAAAAAGCACTAAAACTGCATAAATGTGAATCCAGCATTAAACCTGGATATATCATTCAACATTGATGCACTAATGTATACACATATATACCACCAGAAATCCAGACTTTTGAAGTGAGTACTGATAACTAGCGGGAAGGTTCCTCTCCTCTTTAATCCAGAGGATGCAGCACCCAGGGTTGCCAAAAAGAATATCAACTTTCAATTTGTCTGACCAAAGAACAGTTTTCCACTTTGCAACAGACCATTTTAAATTATCTCTGCCCAGTGTCCTGATATTTCTGGTTAATATTTAGATATGGCGTCTTCTTTGCATGATAGGGATTTAACTTTAATTTTTGGATGGCACAGTGCAACGTGTTTACAGACAGGGATTTTTGAAAGTATTCCTGAACCCACGCAACCCTGTTTTTAAGGCTGGATTCACACCTATACATATTTTGTGCTTTTTGCATTTTGCAGATTTGCACTACAGAACATGTTCCATTCGAAATAATGTTAAATGGGCTGTAGTTCAAATCTGCAAAATGCAAAAAGCACTAAAAATGCATAGGTGTGAATCAAGCCTGATAGAGTGCCATGTGAGGGCCCAAAGATCATGAACATCCAATATTGTGTTTCGGCCTTGTCTCTTGCACCTTGACCTTGGAAAAATTGGTTGCCTCCCTAAAAAATCCATGCAACATCTTTTTCCTGTGACGCCAGACTAGATCACCAGATGACAGCCCCTCAGTCAGCTCTCTGCAACTTCAGCAGTGCAGGCCCTTAGATAGCCCAGCTGAGGTATCGCGATCAGCAAGCACATGGGAGGGTGGCCACGCCTATGTTCATGAGAGATTCACAGTTCTTCGGAAAGCAGAGAGAACAATCAAATCTACAGCAGGTGAAACACTGAACAGACCAGAATAATCAACTCAGCTCTACTGATTACTGTGAGCAACACTAAATTTGCCTAACAACCAAAGAGCAGCTCCACTGGATACGGCAAGCAAGAACTAAATTTACCTAACCCTAACATTTATCTAGGAGGTTGCTACTATACATTCGTATATACTTCATATTCTTTAGAGGTAAATACTGTCTTTCATCTGGGACAATAGTACACCCCACATCACTCAGAGAACCTGTATTCTTACTTTGAGTGCCCTTTTAGTGCTGAATACATATTGGAGGTTACAGCTACACTGTAAAACATATACAACCCCCTCAGTGTGGCATCCTATAAAATCTCTGATGTTAAAAGTCTGTCCTGTATTGGTAGCTGTGAATTCTGTATGTTTACTTTGGAATTTATGTGTCAGCAATAGTGATGGCCGAACGGTTCGCCCGGCGGTCGTTTCGCGGCGAATTTCCGACATTCGCGGTCCGCACGTTCGAACGCCTTTTTCCGTCGTTCGCCGCGGCGGACTTACGTGTTTAATGTATACAAGAACTTTAACCTTTGGTGACACGTTTATCATGTGATACAGGACAGCCAATTGAGACATGACAGCACATGGACACTTGTACATTCCCCCTAACCTATAAATACACCCGATCCGGTGGCCATTTTACATTCTTTCTTCTGTTACGATAGGGACAGGTTCCTGTGTGGAGTAGGGAGAGATAAACCACTAGCTATTTGGTACACAAAAGTTCTTTTCAGGACTGGTATAGGTGTTAGGTGTTGATAGGTTTGCTGTGCTGCTGATTCTTGCAGCAGCCTGAGTGTCTTTTGTTAGTTTAGAGAAAGGGAAAGGACGGTGTATGCTACAGGGACAGCCAGATTAGTCTTTCATCATCATCATCATCATCATCATCATTAGCTGTTACTATCAAGGTCCACAAAAGAGCTGTTCCAGTAACCACTAATCGTTCTCTTTTTTTGCCAATTTGTATAGGGACAGGAAGGAAGCAGTGTTGTCAGGCAGTGAGGGTAATTTTAAAGACTTGCTGTTATTATTAGTTCCACAAAGGTTCTTTTCAGGACTGGTATCAGTGGTACAGTAATAGGCTTGTACATGTATAATATTCTTTCTTCCAAATATAGAAAGGATATTATACTTGACTGCTGCCCTTCTGCTGCAGTCTGCTAAACATTCACAACTCACTTGTTCCACAAAAGTTCTTATAAGGACTGGTAACTTGGTATAGGGTGCTACGGTACATAGGCTTGAGTGCGGTACAGTCTGCTGTTCTGTAAGGACCGCTATCGGTCCACAATAGATAGGGTTGACGTGCACCACTGCTGACCGCTGCCCTATACTGCAGCAGTCCTTCAGCGGTATAGGGACTGACGTACAGTCTGCTAATCACTAACACACAACCTGCTTGTTCCACAAAAGTTCTTATAAGGACTGGTAACTTGGTATAGGGTGCTACGGTACATAGGCTTGAGTGCGGTACAGTCTGCTGTTCTGTAAGGACCGCTATCGGTCCACAATAGATAGGGTTGACGTGCACCACTGCTGACCGCTGCCCTATACTGCAGCAGTCCTTCAGCGGTATAGGGACTGACGTACAGTCTGCTAATCACTAACACACAACCTGCTTGTTCCACAAAAGTTCTTATAAGGACTGGTAACTTGGTATAGGGTGCTACGGTACATAGGCTTGAGTGCGGTACAGTCTGCTGTTCTGTAAGGACCGCTATCGGTCCACAATAGATAGGGTTGACGTGCACCACTGCTGACCGCTGCCCTATACTGCAGCAGTCCTTCAGCGGTATAGGGACTGACGTACAGTCTGCTAATCACTAACACACAACCTGCTTGTTCCACAAAAGTTCTTATAAGGACTGGTAACTTGGTATAGGGTGCTACGGTACATAGGCTTGAGTGCGGTACAGTCTGCTGTTCTGTAAGGACCGCTATCGGTCCACAATAGATAGGGTTGACGTGCACCACTGCTGACCGCTGCCCTATACTGCAGCAGTCCTTCAGCGGTATAGGGACTGACGTACAGTCTGCTAAACACTAATACACAACCTGCTTGGTCCACAAAAGTTCTTATAAGGACTGGTAACTTGGTATAGGGTGCTACGGTACATAGGCTTGAGTGCGGTACAGTCTGCTGTTCTGTAAGGACCGCTATAGGTCCACAATAGATAGGGTTGACGTGCACCACTGCTGACCGCTCACCTATACTGCAGCAGTCCTTCAGCGGTATAGGGACTGACGTACAGTCTGCTAATCACTAACACACAACCTGCTTGTTCCACAAAAGTTCTTATAAGGACTGGTAACTTGGTATAGGGTGCTACGGTACATAGGCTTGAGTGCGGTACAGTCTGCTGTTCTGTAAGGACCGCTATCGGTCCACAATAGATAGGGTTGACGTGCACCACTGCTGACCGCTGCCCTATACTGCAGCAGTCCTTCAGCGGTATAGGGACTGACGTACAGTCTGCTAAACACTAATACACAACCTGCTTGGTCCACAAAAGTTCTTATAAGGACTGGTAACTTGGTATAGGGTGCTACGGTACATAGGCTTGAGTGCGGTACAGTCTGCTGTTCTGTAAGGACCGCTATCGGTCCACAATAGATAGGGTTGACGTGCACCACTGCTGACCGCTCACCTATACTGCAGCAGTCCTTCAGCGGTATAGGGACTAAGAGTTTTGTCACAGGGTCATTTAAAAAATGACATGCAGAGGAAGAGGCAGGCCCTTCCACAGGGGTGGTAGGGGTAGGGCAGGAGCAACAGGCTTGAGCCAAAGTGGGAAGTTGCAGAAGGTGCGTTCAATTACTTTAAAGGATGCACCAGACTTGGTTGAGTGGCTCGCTCAGCCTTACTCTTCTGCACCCTCCTCATCCTCTCGATCTGCACCCTCTTCTTCACTCTCTGCTATGTGCACCCCCAAAGACACTACCACCAACAACACGACCACCACCACCACCACCACATACCTTCCGCTTGAGTCACTGGAATTATTTTCCGATCCATATCAAGAGGACATTTCTGATGCGCAGCCACTCTTGGTATTGGATCAGGAAGAGGAGGTAGCAACAAGCGCTACTCAGCAGTCTGACGCCAGTACCCAGATCAGCCCAAGGAGGAGGTTGGTCCCCGGTGTTGCTGCCTACTCCGAGATCTCTACTTATAGCGGTGGGGAAGGTGACGTTGATGATGACGTGTCTAGTGATGTCACGTGGGTGCCCACAAGAGAGGAAGAGGAGGGGAGTTCAGAGGGAGATATGGACCAGCAGATAGGGAGGAGAAGCAGCAATGACTTACATTGCACAGCAGGGACAAAGCAGACTGCAAATGTATCAGGAGCGAGTCATCGACCATGTACGGTCACATCTGGCGCTCCCAGGACACCGGCACATGGCTCCGCAGTGTGGGCTTTTTTTAACGTGTCCGCTGCTGACAATAGCGTTGCCATCTGCAATCTTTGCAGTCAACGCGTTAGTCGCGGTAAGCCCAATACTCACCTAGGGACGACCGCCTTAAGAAGGCACATGAGCAGCCATCACCGAGCCCAGTGGGAGCAACGGAACACACAAAGCCACACTGCAGGCTCTCACCGTCCAGCCTCGTCTTCTACTTCTCCTTCTCCTCTCTCCTCACAATTGTCCTCCACTCCACCTTCCATCACGCCAAGCTCACATTTTTCTGCAAAAAGGCAGGCTTCCGTGGGCCTAATGTTTGAGCGTAAAAAAATGATGATGCCGGATAACCCTCTTGCCCAACGGTTGGCGGCTGGCTTGTCAGAACTCATAGCCCGCCAACTACTGCCATATAAACTGGTGGACTCGGAGGCCTTTCGCAAATTTGTGGCCATTGGAACACCACAATGGAAGGTCCCAGGAAGGAAGTATTTCTCAGAGAAGGGCATCCCAGAGCTATATGGCCATGTTCAGCGGCAAGTGAATGTATCTCTGGCACACAGTGTCGGTGCCAAGATACATCTGACCACAGACACGTGGTCTAGCAAACACGGGCAGGGAAGGTATATCAGTTTTACTGCCCACTGGGTGAACCTTCTGACGGCCGTCAAGCATGTAACCCGTGGCACCCGTGTAGATTTGGTTTTACCGCCACGGATTGCATGCAGGCCTGACTCTTCTTCTCCTCCTCCTACTCCATCCTCCTCCCTCTCCTCCTCAGCTGCCTCCTCCTTTTCCGCTGCTAGCGTCTCTTCCACTGCACCGCCCAAGCTCCCCAGAACCTATTCCACATGCCAGGTGAGACGTTGCCATGCCGTGCTGCGTCTGTTGTGCCTGGAAGCAAAGAGCCACACTGGCCCGGCACTCCTTTCAGCTTTGCGTTCACAGGCAGATGAGTGGCTAACACCGCTCAATTTGACAGTTGGTAAAGTGGTGTGTGACAACGGTGCCAATCTGCTTAGCGCATTGAAACAGGGCAAAATCACGCACGTGCCGTGCATGGCACACGTCTTAAACTTGGTCGTGCAGCGATTCCTTGTCAAATACCCTGGGGTCCAGGACATCTTGCGGCAGGCAAGGAAAATCTCGGCCCATTTCAGAAGATCTTACACGGCCATGGCTCGCCTTGCTGACATTCAGCGGCGACACCATCTGCCGGTCAGACGTCTTATTTGCGATTGCCCGACGCGATGGAACTCAACCTTCTATATGCTTGATAGGCTGCTCCAGCAGAAACGTGCAGTTAACGTCTACCTGTATGAACTCTGCGAAAGAAACGGTTCTGGGGAGCTGGGTTTTTTTTCACCGCGCCAGTGGCTGCTCATGCGCGACACATGCAGACTTCTGCGGCCATTTGAGGAGATCACCAAACTGGTCAGTCGCAGCCATGGCGCCATCAGTGACATGGTACCTTATGCCTTCTTTCTGGAGCGTGCATTGCGTCGTGTCATTGATCAGGCTGTGGAGGAGCAGGAGCGGGAAGATGAGGAAGTCGCAATGCTGGATGAATTCCCAGGGGGGGCTACTCTATCTGAGACAAGTCAACAACAGGAGTCTGATGAGGAGTCAGAGGAGGATGGTGCCGGGGCGGATGAGCAGGAGCAAGAAGAGCATGCTTTAAACCTTTCTGGGATCCCTGTTGTGCGAGGATGGGGAGAGGAGAATGAAGAGGACGACATTATCCTGGATGATGAGCAGGAGCCAGGCCACCACACCGCTTCCACTTTAGTGCAAATGGGGGCCTTCATGCTCCAGTGTTTTAATAGGGACCCCCGTATAAAAAGCATGAGGGTCAAGGACCAGTACTGGGTGGCAACGTACTTAGACCCCCGGTACAAACACAAAATGGCGGAAATGTTACCGCCGTCGCAGAGGGCTGTCAGAATGCAGCACTTCCAGGCCTTGCTTCGAGAAATGCTGCATTCTGCTTTTGCGTGCGCTGGCAGAGGAGCAATTCCCACTCCCAGAGAAGGATTTGCGGGTACCAATCCAACAGCGCCTGCAAGAAGAGGCCGGTTTGAAGATGTGTTGGTGACTTCGGATATGAGGTCATTCTTTCAGCCGACCCATCGACAGGTGTCATCCGGATCCAGCATCAGGGAACGCCTAGACCGTCAGGTGTCCGACTACATTGGGTTAACGGCCGATGTGGACGCTCTGAGGAGTGATGAACCCCTAGACTACTGGGTGGGCAGGCTTGACCTCTGGCCAGAGCTTGCCCAATTTGCAATCGAACTGTTGGCTTGCCCCTCATCCAGTGTCCTGTCCGAAAGGACGTTCAGCGCAGCAGGGGGGATTGTGACCGATAAGCGTACTCGCCTAGCTCACCACAGTGTTAACTACCTCACATTTCTAAAAATGAATGAGGCATGGATCTCGGAGGAATTCAACACATGTGACCAGTAGACCATGTATATGTCTATAAACTATTTTTTTAATCAAGCACACAGACCTTCTTAATTCATTTGGCTCACTTCCTTGACCCAAAAAAGCACACCGTACTATATGCCCCTACCCTCCTCTTTGAAGAGGTTGAGCGGTGTCATATTTCTACTGGGGCTGCTTATGATATCCCTGTGCTGTGCTGACTTCCTCCTGGGGGTTCTTATTATGAAGGGATCACACTATCCCTGTGCTGTGCTGACTTCCTCCTGGGGGTTCTTATTATGAGGGGATCACACCATCCCTGTGCTGTGCTGACTTCCTCCTGGGGCTGCTTACGGTGCTGCTGTCAGTGCTGTATGTCACGGTGCTGCTGTCAGCGCTGTATGTCACGGTGCTGCTGTCAGCGCTGTATGTCACGGTGCTGCTGTCAGCGCTGTATGTCACGGTGCTGCTGTCAGCGCTGTATGTCACGGTGCTGCTGTCAGCGCTGTATGTCACGGTGCTGCTGTCAGCGCTGTATGTCACGGTGCTGCTGTCAGCGCTGTATGTCACGGTGCTGCTGTCAGCGCTGTATGTCACGGTGCTGCTGTCAGCGCTGTATGTCACGGTGCTGCTGTCAGCGCTGTATGTCACGGTGCTGCTGTCAGCGCTGTATGTCACGGTGCTGCTGTCAGCGCTGTATGTCACGGTGCTGCTGTCAGCGCTGTATGTCACGGTGCTGCTGTCAGTGCTCTGTATTACGGTGCTGCTGTCAGATGCCTCTATCACGGTGCATGTGTCATTCCGGTATGTCACGCTGCTGGTGATCATCTCCTGCACCCTCTTCTTTGCCTACCCTGGTCCCTGACCTTCCCTCTCCTCCATTGCCTTCATTAGCTCCATAGTCCTGAATTGTTAGAACAATTTCCCAAATAAAATAAAAATGCTTGTAGTTATCGATCCCAAATTCACCTCATACATGTATTATGTCATTGTCCAGATGGTGGGACTACGTTTTACCCCCTAATAATTACCACGTGGCCGCAAATTCGACATGAAGGTTTGCAAAGTTCGCCTCCCATTGAAGTCAATGGGGCCCGCGGCGAACGTTCGGTTTCGCGAACGTTTGGGTCCGTTCGCATTTCGCGTTCGCGAAACGTCCCGTCGGAAGTTCGTCCATCACTAGTCAGCAAGCATAGCAATTGTGACAAGGATAGAATCCTTTTCCAGAGAAAAATGAGAGTGTACGTTTGGGGGAGGCTCAACTACAGATTTTACAATGAGGTCTCTAATGGTAGGTGCTCTTTTGTAGACAATATTAGTTTTTTCAGGTAAAATCTTCTCACTTTATAGCTTATCCTTACATTGTGATAAATGTGGCTGTGAAGTGAAATAGCGCTATGCTGCCAGAGTGCAAAGTGCTAAGTGGTCTTGCTAGGTCAACCGGTAAATTAGAAATTGACAACCCCTGTGTGCTTCAAATAGATATGACAAAGTGCAAATCCAATAACTTAAATAACCTGCAAAGCTAAGAAAGTAAAAATACCTTGAAGAACTCAAGCTGTAGGGCGCGAGCGGAGGCATACCGGAAGTAATGTCAGTAAGGATACAAGTTCAGCACTGATGGATTCTCATACAGTTTTCATTGTTTTTTATGTGAGTAATAGCTGTTTTACTTCTAATAAACCTTTACGAACAATATTACACCATGGGAATGTCTTTTATATATACATAACCGCAGATGAAATGAAGAGAGGCCCCCCCCCCCCCCCAGGATCACCAAAGAGAACACATCCACCGTAGAGATCTGTTGATTAGGAGAAGGAACAGAGGACATCCAGAGGCAAGCGGATGTATAAGCATCTCCAGCTCTGAGATATTTTTACATGCTTATCTAAAGCTATACTAAGGTGAGAGGGTAGTGAACACTGAGGTGACACGATGTTGGAAAGATTATACATCTTTATGGACACTCATAGTTAATGGTGAAGGGATGCACCATTAATAAATAAGGATGACTTTTTACATTTGGGACAGTCACTCAACATTTATGTTACTATTTATTGGGAGAAATGGGGGAGAGAGAGGGGGAGAGAGGGAGTAGTAGAGAGAGGGGGAGAGAGGGAGTGAGAGGGAGAGAGAGAGAGAGAGAGAGAGAGAGAGAGAGAGAGAGAGGGATGACAGAGAGAGAGGGCTGACAGAGAGAAAGAGAGGAGTGACAGAGAGAGAAAGGGGGTGACAGAGAGAGGGGGGTCAGATATATAGAGGGATGAGAGAGAGAAGGGGGTGACAGAAAGAGGGGTCAGAGAGAGTGGGGAGGAGAGAGAGGTAACAGAGAGGGAGTCAGAGAGTGGGGGGTGAGAGAGAGAGAGTGGGAGAGAGGGGGAGAGAACACCCACACACAGAGAGGGGTGATAGAGAGAGGGGTCAGAGAGAGAGGGGAGACACAGATAATTCAACCAAAACCATAATATACTGCAGCGTACTAGACCTCGGTTTGGTGCCTGCATTTGTTTTCTTTTTCCAAGCTTGCTTTGGAAAAATACACTTTCTTTCCAGGAGTGGCTTTGTTACTCCTCCACTGTATCTATGGTGGAAGCCATTGCTTTCACCCTAGGCTGTTTTCCTAATATGTAATGTAATGTAATATGTATCTCTTTGTCTCCATTACATGTGGGCAGGGCATTTGGTAGTTTATAGAAAATAGCTAGGTAAGAAGATATTGAAGATCAATAGGCATTTCCTGTACTTTCTGAAAATATTCTTAACTTGAAAAAAAGAAAACTAAGGCAGCTAGCACATTTAAGGACTGTAAGCTGCTGTTCCATTGCCAAAGCTAATAGAAGTGGGGATAGAAGGCATTCGTGTCTGTTCCCCCTACAAATAGTAGAAGCCCAGGTACTGTATGAACACATTTGGACCTTGATAGATTACACCCTCCCATTTCCTAAAGCCCCAGTAGTACAAGAGAGGCATTAGGTATGACTGAGGAAATGGAAGGATCAGTGATGTTTCTTACACATGCATTATTGTTTGTTTGCTTTTAAATAATTGTATCCCTTCTGCCCTCTGTAGCTAGGAGAATCTAGTGCCACCCTCTTTTTTAGTGTGTCTTTAGTTTATGTTCTGAGCAAAATTAATTGCTGGTGCCAAAGATACAAAACAAAAAGGAAGGCGCACTGACCTAGTGCATTACCATACACAGAGCTTTATTGAAAACAGAACACAGCAAAATGGCTACTCACAAACGAGTATTGATAAAAGATACTACATCATACAGATGTTCATCTGTGAAGATCTGCACAAGTTTTCGATTAAAGGGATTGTAAAGTGAATTATTTTTTTTTTTTTTTAATAACAAACATATTATACTTACCTACACTGTGCAGCTCGTTTTGCACAGAGTGTCCCCGAACCTGCTCTTCTAGGGTCCCTCGGCGGCTGTCTCTGCTTCCTCCTGCAGGTGCTTCTCATGTTCATGCGAGGGAGCTCGCATGGTGAGAAGCATCTGCGTGCGCGTTCCCGTGATACAGCCGGCGGCTATAGCCACTTGCTGTATCACGCGGCCCCGCCCCCCGGCGCTCCGCGTCAGTGGATGTGATTGACAGCAGCGCAAACCAATGGCTGCGCTGCTTTCCATCTATCCACTCCAGCCAATCAGCGGCCAGGCTGAACGGTGGAAAGGACATCGGGGGATGAGTGCGGGACTTTCTAGGGGTGAGGTAAGTAAAACGGGGGGACTGGCGGGACTGTCAGAATGCATTAAGGTGAAAAAACATTTACCTTTACAACCCCTTTAAGCTTTCTACAATCTGCAAGATGTCATTTGGATTGAGACACTGTCTACCAATGTTGCCAATGTTGCTGAGAGTTTATGTGTTAGCTATGTGTTTATGTTTATGTGTTAGCTATCTCAATATAACAGCATTAGTTAAAGAGTTGTAGAGACAGTGTGGGGCTGGGCGCTGTGCAGAGAGTCATACAGACAGGCAGCATGTGTGTGTGGCTGTGCGGAACTAGGGGCAAGAAACAGTGTGTCAGCGCTGCACAACAGTGCCCTGACTTACCTTCAATGGCGCCGTAGCCACTCCTCTGTCTCTCTAAATCCAGCCCAACGCACCGCACGCACACATACTAAAGGTCGACTCCTCCCCCTGTGACCAGAAAACCAGTGAGTCACCCAGTCATCCACCCCCATAGTATCGTGGCCGCCCACTGTCCTCTCCTCCGGTCCCCGCCAACCAATCCTAGGCTAATAATAGTAAATCTGACCAATCCCAGGAGAGTGGGAGTGTGTGGGGGCACACAGCTTGCGCCCTGCACACACCCTAAAAAACGGGCAAATCAGCTTCTCATAGACCGCCACATGTCCAGCGCCCGGTCACTCTTAAAGTGACTTTTTTTTTTAAGCTTGGGGGAGGCGGTGCCCAAGCGCCCCTTATGGACGGACCGCCACTGCACACAAGAAGTTGGCTTTACAATCAAGGTCTATGGAGAACAGGCTGAACTGTTGTGATATTGCATGGCCACTCAGCAGCGATCATCTTGCAGTCAATAAGCTATACATTTTATCACAACTGCAACATATTACTTCTCTGGTAGGACTTGCACTTTTTATCTTCTTACGGTTCGTAGTAAGCCTACACCCCCACTAATTCCCTATTTTCCTTGGTAATTTCTCAATTTCTTTATCTTACCCATATTTTCAAAATTTTTGGCCCACTGAGTTTAGTGTAAAACTGCTTGTTTTGGTTAATTGAGGGAAAGGAATAAGTTGCATTGTATGTGATAATATCTGAGTGGTGACTAGACAAGCAATGAGGAAAAGTGGCTTACATTGACCAGTTGTATGGAAAAGAGAAAGCCTGTCAAAGTATTTTTCCTTATACCTTTCCCTTCCTCAGCCTACGCATGTGGCACTGCCACACTTCTTTGGAGTTGGAACCTTTGCTGTACTGCTTGAAATTGTGACTTTTTATGCGCGTATCCACTTTTTATCATGTTAGTAGAATGTGTATCATGTGTTTACATTAAGTTTTTAAGCCGATTTACACTATGTGGCTTTCTTTGCTTTGATTACATGTGGATATTCGATTATATATATGGCCATCATTGTCTCTACTAATCTTGGCGAGAAAGCCAGCCTGACATATTGGAACCAGTGGGTGTGAACTGAATTTTCCAGTGGAAGTGTTTATACCAGACAAACCAGACTCTGTAGTTGGGTCATTTCAGTTTGGTAAGAGTCCATTTCTTACAATGGTGATGGCTCATGTGGTAACTACATTTATTGAGTAGCACGACCTCCGCACAATATCAGTGATGTTTTCCTCAAGACACATATTGGATTTGGACTATTTCATATACCTTATTTATCAGTGTCAGATTTCATTTTGATATGGACTTTTGTTTTTAGCAATTTATTTTCACTATGTTAGCATGGCAACATATATGATACATCAGAATAGTGAGCCAAGATGAGTTGGGGATTAGTAATACAATCCCGCTGGTGTTCCTGCAGGAGGACTGAGTGTCAGCTGCGGCTGCTGAAGCTTTAGGATGGGGGGGCACCAGACCCCGCTCTTCCTTTTTGACCCCTCCCACTTGGCAAAAATGGGCGTGGTTTCAGTGGAATAGTGGCCGTGACTTAAAGGGGTGTGGCGCTAAAGGGGTGAGGTTAGCATCTGAGATGAACAAGTAAGTGAGGGAACGAGAGGGAGAGAGGGACAGAGAGATGGAGGGACAGCAGGCCCAGATCCTACACAGCAATAGAAATATGTGTATTCAAGAAAGTTTAACAATTAGCAGATAAATATACTCCAAACACCTGGTGTTAGTGCTTCAATCATCCGGTCACCATGGTTGTTATGGTTTCAGGATGATTGAAGAGTATTATTTATATTATTACACTGTAATATAAAATTAAATTATTCAACTCACCATAATGCAGAATCAGTGGCAGCCCTGAGCGTGTCACCTGCCACGTCCCCTGCCTCCAGATGCCATCAGGTGCTCCCAGCAGAGTCCGTCCTTACATCAGGTGCCCCCAGTAAAGTCTGTCCTTACATCAGGTGCCCCCAGCGGAGTCCGTCCATATATCAGGTGCCCCCAGCAGAGTCCGTCCTTACATCAGGTGCCCCCAGCAGAGTCTTCCTTACATCAGGTCCCCCCAGCAGAGTCCCTCCTTACATCAGGTGCCCCCAGCAGAGTCCCTCCTTTCATCAGGTGCCCCCAGCAGCAGATCCCTCCTCATATCTGTGTCCCAAGCAGCGGAGTCCTCCTCACATCTGTGTCCCTATCAGCGGAATGCCCTCCTTACATCTGTGTCCCCATCAGCGGTGTCCCTCCTTACATCTGTGTCCCCATCAGTGGAGTCCCTCCTTAAATCTGTGTCCCCATCAGCAGAGCCCCTCCTTACATCTGTGTCCCCATCAGCGGAGTCCTCCTCACATGTGTCCCCAGCAGCACAGCCCTCGTTCATGCCGCGTCTGTCTCTGTCTTCTTCAGCGGCAGCTAGTTCCCGACTTTCTCCGTGTGCTCAGTGGAGTGGGGAGGGTCCTGCCCTCTCCACTGAACATAAGGGGATTAGTCCTCATGGCAGCGGCCATCTTTTGTAGACCACCGGAAATGACGTTGTTCTCACGCGAGAATAAAGCACCTGGCCATAGCGAGACATTACGGGCACTGGGTGGAAGCTGTTCGGCACGATGGATTGCACCAAAAAGCAGCTCCAAAACCGCCAATGACACGCCTCGTCTGCAATCTCGTGATTGCATAGACGTGGCGCTTCCCATAGTTCACTGTGTCCGGCGCCCAAACACATTGCACTTAAGGACTTTTTTTGTGACTGCCTGGGGGAGGGGCTGGGGCAGCACCTGGGAGCCCCCTATGGAGGGGACATCACTGGGTTTAATAGACCTGCAATGGAAGCACAGCACTATGAGGAAGAGGAGGATATCTTGCTGTCTCAAGGCCAGCAGGATTCTTTGCCTAATGCCACCCTCCCTGTAAGAGAAAGGCAGCAGGATGTAGAAATGGAATATAAGGAGGAGAATAAAGGTTTGTTTGTGCACTGGCATTAAAGAGGTAGAGGATTGGGGTGTAAATAGTCAGAAGAAGCAAATTTGTGGTGGCTTTAAGGGGGGCATTGGACCCATCCCTGATTTAAGAGAAGCATCATACAAGAGTGAGCAGAAATATGTGCCCCACTCCAAGATAGAAAAGCAAATACCCTCTTAGCCATATCTCCAGATAGTGGCTGTTTCCACCAGCCTGTAGGGCGGGGGACGGTGCCCTTAATGGACGCCCCCTTCACCCATGTGCCTGGCCCCTTTCAGGACGCCAAGCACATGGATTCCAGTGTGGGGTGGGTGTTTTTTTGAAGGACCTGATTAGAGCCAGAGGCTTTAAAATAGATAGGCTCGGGGTGCATAGAATGCGAATGGAACCAACCCAAGAATATTCACTCTTGTAACCCTGATCCTCCTCCTGGGCCAATCAAGAAGCGGATTTTGAGACCTGTCACCTGATTGGCTGAAAGGACAGGCAATCCTATTGGATGTCAAGGAAGAAGGGAGGAGACGCACGGCCTCCGAGATGGAGGAATGGAGGAGATGCCTGATGTCCGCTGCCGATACTGATCCCGCTGCTGATGCGCAATGACCGATCCCACTGCCAATACCCGATCCCTCTGCTGATGCCCGATCCCACTGCCAATGGTTACTGGGCAATACCCACCACCTAGATGGGGTAAGACAGTGAGCGTCCGGGGCTGGGGGGATTGTGGCACCGTTGGCTGCTGGGGGGTGGATGTTTGCGCCCCCCCAAAAAAAAAACACCAGCCGCCACTGCTGTAGGCATAAGTGAAGACTGCCCATTATCCCACAAGGGGATTTTGATTTCACACTTGTTGCTAAAACAGGCAAAGCTGCCCTTTTTCTGTGGCACATCACCTCACACTTCTGTGCAACAGAGGGGTACTCCAAAGCCCCCCCCCCCCTTTCCGTCCTCGTATGTTTGCCTTAGCTGACATTCTTTTTTTTAATCCTGTGTCTGGCTCCCCTGGCATAGGCTGGCTGCCCTTACACAAGTTGGCTTTAGTTTGCCACTTAGTCTTGATCCAGACAAGGATGTTCCTTGTGTGTTGCACCTTTTTATATGTTTATATTTATCTTTTTTTTAAGGACTATTTGTCACCCCTACCCCGTAAACACTACATCAATAATGCAATCTGTGAGCTGCCTTTAAAAAAAAAAAAGTCCTAGGCCTAGACACCAGCTTGTCCTTATGTGAGAATTAAAAAAAACGGCTCCTTGCAAGATAAGGCAGACAGCTTAGGTACTTGCCTGTCAAAAACAATGGCTTCAAGGAATCCCATTGTGTAGGTGAGAGTAAAGATAAGAATGCCTCTAATGTTAAAAAAAAAGTTCCTGAATTACAGACAGAACCAGATTTATATATATTTTTTTATTCCAGAAGGTGAGAGACAGAAACATGACAGTTGATAAATCTGAGAATCAATCATTGGTTCAGATCCACTAATTTTCCCTTAAGCTAACAATTTTTTATTTATGTTATGTTATTTATTTAGAACAATATTTCAGGATTAGCATTTGTTTATTATTTAAAATTTTTATCATGAAAAATGTTTAAAGGTATTTAAAGGCTATCCATTATTGCACGTTAGACTCTCGATCTTCTTGGAGCAATGAGTGGTGACTGTGAAGTGGGGTACACACTATAGGAAAATCGGCCAAATATTCATCCAATTTTTCTCAATGTTTCACAGCAAATCAGAACTAATGAACGTAAATGCGTACAAAAATTCTCATACGACAAAGTATTTTTTTTGTTGTTTATTGTTTCTGATCATGCTCTGTCTTTCTTTTCTGATTTTTCTTGTACGAAAATTGTAAGAAAACAGTACACATTAAACAAAAATAGTTTGTTCCATTCCTGTACGAGAAAACATTTGGAATTTTTGTACGAAAATTCGGAATGGGCTGTTAAAAGTTGTGTACACACTATACGAAAATCGTATGAAAATTCTTTGGACGAAAATGTTCCCCAGATTTTCTTAGGCCTCATACACATGATCGGACTTTGTACAAACTTTCCCGTGGACTTTTGTACAAAGGGTGTTGCCCGTAAATTTGTATTGCATACACACGATCGGCCCTTTTAGGCAACAAACACGAACGTAGTGACGTTTCAACGTACTGACGACACTTTAAAGGAGGACGGTCAATCACTCCAGCACCACCCTTTTGGTCAACTTCTGTATTGTTGTCTGATCTTTTGCATTGGCTCTGAGCATGCGTGTTTGTACTTTGTACAAAAGTCCGATGGTTTTGTGTACACACGATCAGACTTTGCTCCATCAGACTTATGTTGTCAAAAAGTTTGTCCGTTCGCACAGCCAACAAAAGTCAGATGAAAACCGAAAAAGTTTGTCCGATGGAGCGTACACGCGGTCGGATGTTGCCTTAAAACCGCAAATTTGCATGTTTGTTGTCAAAAAGTCTGATCGTGTGTACGGCCCTTTATAGTGTGTATGAGCCTTTAGACTACTAGTGTTACTAACTTACCAGATTCATATTTACTGACACAATACCCAAAAGTCCCTGGCACAGCCAAGTTTTTACTAGCATTTCTATAAGTTATAAAATTACAGTTTTAAGTGCAAATTTCAGTATTTAGGCTACAAACAAGTACAATAATTCAATTGGCAATGTGATTTGAGGTACACATTGAGGCAAAAAATTTCTTATTTTATTTTCGATATTGTAAGTAAGCGGTTCAGGGACAGGACTCACAGAAATTAGAATAGGCAGGCACACACACATGAAATTGACTCTCACAGTGACATTGACAGCAGTGTGCAGCAGCACAGATGATGATGACACCTCACCGACATGTCCCTTCCTCAGTGACAGTTTCTCTCCAAGCCAGGTGGTCCCTACAGTCCACTCCAGTCCAAACAGCACTGACAGTCCCGCTCCCTTCCTGCAGAACCACTCGGCTTGGCTCCCTTGCACCATGACATCACATAACACACTCAGGCACTTCCTCCACCAGACCGGCCCCTGGCGGCACCACCCTAACACACTGTAGCAGGCACTTGGATGGTCTCTGCTGGTTCCAGATCATAAATGTGCATGCACAGTTCTGAGCCGAGCCTCACAGCCATATTTTTTTTACTGGCAACCTTGCTCTGTCACTGCCAATAACTGGCAGACGAAAAGTGCCCATTTTTTACTGGCTGCCAGTAAAAATACAGACGGTTGGAAACATTGCTACTAGGCTGTCTGACCAGCAACATAATTTTAATTATGCTTGGCTGAGATTGCGCTTCTTTTGGGTTCAGAGTGTTTTTTACATTTTTTTTTAATTTTTAGAGGGGTTTTCAAAAGATAGATTGAGGTGCTGGGACAGTAAACTGTCTAATAATTTGACTAGATTGTCAACAGCATATGCTTCTAATGCAGTCAAATTAACACAAAGACACAAACAAAAATTATATATAATCTCCTGAAGAAGCAGTTCCCTGCGAAACATGTCAAGCTTCCTGTAACTATTACCCTGTATTTAGCCCTGATGCAACTATTGGGGCTGTCAGCTGGGCATCCCTAATTTAGGCGACTGTTTTTGGAGACATATATTTGACTGAAGTGGTGCGTTTCAATAAAATGTACTGTTTTTTATCAGTGGTGCCTATAAAGTTAATTTTTACAGTCATCCCTTCTTCCAAATTCATAGTATACTAGTACGTGGCACTCTGCTACTTTTGTACACCTGCAGTACCATCCTTTGCTGGTGTACCTAGCTTTTTCATAATTAGCTGACAGTAGGCCAGTGACAGATGAAGCTCAACATTTTGGGGGGGTGGCAAACAAACCTGCCCCCCTCACTCGCACTAAAGACACCCCCCCCCCCCCCGGGCTGGGACAAAAATTTGGCCCTGGACCTGCCGACTTTAATTTTGCAAACACACACAAAAACAAGTGAACAAGTGAAGTGGGAGGGCTAACGTCATGCAGGAACATTGCTACAGCCTCATTGGCAGGAATTTCAGAAACTGGCATTGCCTCATAGGCATTGGCTGCCTTTTAGCAACTGAGGCTGAGCCGGGTTGCGCACTATGAAGTGAGGTGATGGGCAGTGCAAATGACAGGTCTCGCCCATACTGGTCGGCCAGACAAACCCACCCCCTCGTCCAGCCGGCCAACCCCCGATGGCCTCCCAAGCCCTCCCCCTTCACTGGTCATTTAGCGTTCTGCTTTATTTCTCTTATAGGCAATGACGTCTCCAGCTTTCATATTTAGGGGGGCACATGGGGGGACAGGGACAAAAGTAGGAGGGCCAACCATAAAACAAGTGGCCCATTGAACCAACGAATGAGATCACAATCCGTGCCCACCTGGTTTTATAACTGATATTGATGTTATGAAGCAAGAGAAATATGCTACAATGTGGTAACATAATTTAATGTTAATAGCAACTAGGGATGAGCCGAACACCCCCCGGTTCGGTTCGCACCAGAACTTGCGAACGACCCCCGCGTTCGGTACGAACGTTAGAACCCCATTGAAGTCTATGGGACTCGAACGTTCGAATTGGAAAGTGCTAATTTTAACGGCTAATATGCAAGATAGTGTCCTAAAAAGGGTTTGGGGACCTGCCTCCTGCCTCAGGGGACATGGGTCACTGCAAAAAAAAGTTTTAAAAACGGCCGTTTTGGCGGGAGCACTGATTTTAATGATGATTAAAGTGAAAAAAAAAAAGTGAAATATTCCTTTAAATATGGTGCCTGGGGGGTGTCTGTAGTATGCCTGTGAAGTGCCACGTGTTTCCCGTGTTTAGAACAGTCCCTGCACAAAATGACATTAAACGGAAATAACACCATTTAAAACTGCTTGCGGTTTTAATGTTATATCTGGTTCCTGCAATATGGTCGAAAATCATTGAGAAACATGGCATGGGTAGCCCTCCCTGCCCATTACCAGCCTATTTGGGTCTTGTACGCATATTAAGGGGAACCCCGTACCCATATTAAAAAAAGGAAATGCGTGTGGCCCCCAGGCCCTATATACTCAGAACAGCAGTATACAGGCGGTGCAAACAAGACAGGGACTGTGTAGGTTTGTTGTGTTAAGTTGAATCTGTTTGTCATTTTCAACCGGTACATTTTTAAAGTGTAGCTCCATTCAAAAAAAACTATTTTTAAGCTTTTTGGAAAACATAGGGAAGGGTTATCACCCCTGTATAATTTGTTTTGTCGTCCATCTTTTTTCATCTCACTTGCTGCTGTCTCCTTGCGTTTGCAAGTAGGAGATGTTTGTAAGTTGGATGTTTGAAAGTAGGGGCCTGCCCTATATTATAGCGGTATGTACTGGGTACAGAGCACGCAGACAGCACGCACTATCTCCTAACACTACTGACTGCAAGCTCTATTATTAACCACTTGTTAGCCCAATGTTTGCATAAAGTGAAAGATGAAGTTATGCTGAGTAAATAGATATCAAACATGTCACTCTTCAAAATTGCACATGCCCGTGGAATGGCGCCAAACGTCGCTACTTAAAAAATCCCCATAGGCGACGCTTTAATTTTTTTTTTACTGGTTACATGTTTTGAGTTGCAGAGGACGTCTAGGACTAGAATTATTGCTCTCGCTCTAACATTCTCGGCGATACCTCACATGTGTGGCACATGCGAGCACATGGGGACATGGGTGCTTTAATTTTTATTTTATTTTTTTATTGTTCATTTTACTTTATTTATTTTAGTTTGACATTTTTTTCCCCAAAAATATATTTTTGATCACTTTTATTCCTATTACAAGAAATGTAAACATCCCTTGTAATAGGAATATGGGGTGACAGGTCCTCTTTACAGTGAAATCTGGGGGGTCAATATGACACCACATCTCACCTCTAGGCTGGGAAGCCTGAAATAAAAAATAAAAAAAAGATTCTGGCTTTGATCGTACTGGCGAGTTGGTAGAAGCACCGGAGGGCGGTGAGGGGTGGGGGGCATCTATGGCTGGGTATTTCAGGGTATCACCGAGTATGGCTGGGTATCTCTGAGTATGGCTGGGTATGGCAATTTATGGCAGGGTATTACAGAGTATTGGCGGGGTACTACAGAGTAATAGCAGGGTACTGCAGAGTATTGGGGGGTACTACAGAGTAATGGCAGGGTACTGCAGAGTATTGGGGGTACTGCAGAGTAATGGCGGGTACTGCAGAGTATTGGGGGGTACTGCAGAGTAATGGGGGTTACTGCAGAGTAATGGGGGGTACTGCAGAGTAATGGCAGGGTACTGCACTGCAGAGTAATGGCAGGGTACTGCAGAGTATTGGGGGTACTGCAGAGTAATGGCGGGTACTGCAGAGTAATGGCGGGTACTGCAGAGTATTGGGGGGTACTGCAGAGTAATGGGGGTTACTGCAGAGTATTGGCGGGGTACTACAGAGTAATAGCAGGGTACTGCAGAGTATTGGGGGGTACTACAGAGTAATGGCAGGGTACTGCAGAGTATTGGGGGTACTGCAGAGTAATGGCGGGTACTGCAGAGTATTGGGGGGTACTGCAGAGTAATGGGGGTTACTGCAGAGTAATGGGGGGTACTGCAGAGTAATGGCAGGGTACTGCACTGCAGAGTAATGGCAGGGTACTGCAGAGTATTGGGGGTACTGCAGAGTAATGGCGGGTACTGCAGAGTAATGGCGGGTACTGCAGAGTATTGGGGGGTACTGCAGAGTAATGGGGGTTACTGCAGAGTAATGGGGGGTACTGCAGAGTAATGGCAGGGTACTGCACTGCAGAGTAATGGCAGGGTACTGCACTGCAGAGTAATGGCGGGGTACTGCAGAGTAATGGCAGGGTACTGCAGAGTATGCACTGGTATTGCAGAGTATTGGCAGGGAATTGAGGGGTTAAATTCGGTGAGCAGCGATGTGGGCACTGCAGATGCAGCCCACATCGCTGCTGACACCGATCTCTTTCCCCTCCGCTGTACCGATCGGTACAGAGAGGGGAGGGAGGAACAGGCGTCATAACATGACGCCGGTTTGTTTCCAAGTGATCACTCCGTCATTTGACGGAGCAATCACGTGGTAAACGGCCGCTATGAGCGGCCGTTTACCGTGATCCGTGATGCGACCCGGCGGTCACGGATACTCTCGAGTGCGCACACCTCGGGGCACGCGAGAGCAGAATTCTGGGAGGCCGTTAATTAACGGCCTCTCAGAGTTAAACAACCCCCCTGAAGCCGTTAATCGGCAATGGGCAGTTGTTAAGTGGTTAAAGCTAGATCACTAGCTATATAGGTGAGGTGAATATAGTGGTGTATACTGCAGTCAGGGCACAGACAACAACCCCTACACAGCAGCAAGATAGGAAATCAGCCAAAAACGATTGGTGTGTACTGTGTTGAAGGCACACAGAACACCCACTGCTTCAGATGCTAAGTAACACACTACACGAGGCCGCCTCAAAGGCGGCCTTATATAGTGTGGGGCGTGCACTACACAGCCTGAGCTATGATTGGCCACAGGCAGGATGCCTGTGGCCAATCATGGCTCTCCTCGCTGCCGGCGCTGCGATTGGCCAAGCATGCGGGGTCACAGTGCATGCTTGGCCAATCATGGGGCAGCAATGCACTGCGCCACCGCAGTGCATTGTGGTCCGCGCGCGCGTCACTCGAATTTTGACGCGAACGGCCCAAACGTTCGGAATTCGCCGAACGGCCGAACAGCCAATGTTCGAGTCGAACGTACGTTCGACTCGAACACGAAGCTCATCCCTAATAGCAACAAAGGAGGTTTAAAAAAAATAATGCATCAATGCAGCCTCACTGTACCCATCAACGCAGCCTGATCAGTGCCCATCAGTGCAGCTTGATCAGTGCCCATACATGTAGCCTCACCAGCCCATCAATACAAGCTCACCAGTGCCCGTCAATGCGGCCTGATCAGTGCCCATCAATGCAACCTCACCAGTGCCCATCAATGCAGCCTGATCAGTGTCCATCTTTGCAGCCACACCGGTGCCCATTAATGCAGCCTCACCAGTGCCCATCAATGCAACCTCACCAGTGCCCATATTTGCAGCCTCACCAGTGCCCATCAATGCAGCCTCACCATTGCCCATCAGCTCAGCCTCATCAGGGCCCATCAATGCCCATCAATGCAGCCTCACCAGTGCTTGGTGATTAGAGAGAGGAGAGCTGCCAGATTACACAGAGCAGGGATCTCCCGCTTACATGGCACGGCTGCTGTGTGCAGTCTATCATAGTAACCCATATGTCAAATAGTGCTCTACCATATCACTCTATAGTGACTAAATATTAAAAGACACAGTATTATTGTGGAATAAATTATAACAAAACAGTTAGAAAAAAAGGTGATAGTGTAATAGTTATCACACCTCCCCTACCCAAGTAGGTAAGTACTAAAACCCTCTAGGTGTGGACACCAATCCTACACAGGAGAGGTTATCACCAAAAATATAATGGCTTACAAATCAGTGTATAGAACATCCAGACATGAATATCATGATAGTATAGTGATCCTCTGCTTGTAACAGTGCGTATAGAGTCCTAAGACTCCCTGGCCAATCGGGTCTCAGGACCCGCTTCCTGATTGGCTGGGGGAGGCTCAGGAACACATATTAATTTGCTAATCTCACATAACTGGGTGGGCAAAAGATGCAGTGCTATGTGCCCCAAGCCCAACCTTTAAAAAAACAAAAACAATTAAATCCATGCATCTGGCGCCCTGCATGTAGATTAGGGGCCAGGCACATGGATTAGAGGGGCGACACCCCTGTGCCCCTAATGGAGCTGCAGCCACTGCAGTAGGCTTTAGCCCAATGCCAGCCGATTCTGAGTCAGAGGAGAGCACAAGTAAATACTGTGATTCAAGAGTAGTATGATAAAAAACGCTTTGGCCATGCTTCTCTTTTTGCATTTTACATGTCCTTTATGATAGTGCCCAGCTCTGCGTGATCTTTTTTTTACAATCTCTTCCATATTAGCTTTGAGAAAGGTCATAATTTATTTATAAGATCTGAACACCCCCCTATAGACATTAAATGAGTTCAGTTTAAAATTTGTAGTTTTTGGACTTCATGATGGGCTGGACAAAAGCCCCATGAAACAAACCCAGATCTATTCGCAAATCAGTACTATAAAGCTATATTTAACATCTAATAGAACATGCTAGTGTTTTAATATGGTGTAAAGAATTACAAAATTTATGTGAAATAAGTCAAACATTAAAAGCAAATGTTTGTGCATAAGCAGCTTACATACAGTATGACTATGTGTTCGTTTACCTGAAGATACACAGTTATATGCATGTCATATGAAAAGATAGAGAAACAGTGACATCTACTGGCCAATCATTGTTAGACTTTAACAACCCAGTCAATAGCTGTGCTAAACATGTAATAAGTAAAATAAAAAAATTAAAAAAATCTACAAAAAATCCAGTTTTTTTTAAGTCATTTAATCATATAAAAATATGTGATGTTTCTAGGCCACACAGAGTTCCCTTTAAGGCAATAGAGATTCAGACAGTGCTGCCGTGATGGGGAGGACCTTAAAGTGTTGCATCTTTTTAGATTGTGACTACTTGAATAAGAATGGTCTGCTTGTAAAACAAAAAACTGCCAGCTGCATACACTATGCATATGCATTGAGATAATGATGTGTCTTTTATTTCAGCATCCACTAACAGAGGTCCATAATTCCGTAGATACACAGCTATAACGCATATGCAAAACCAAAATGTTTTGTTTTAATTTTGAATAAAGTAGGGAATTTTTTTTTCCCTGTACCATCGGGGAAATTTTCTTTTAATAAAATTTCAAATAGAAAGGGACTTTATAGATATGCCACTGGACCCATTTGTATAGACCATATTTTAAAACCAATAAAACAAAAATCACATGGATCTTTCTGCGCTGATATACTATTTGTATCCTAAGAAATTTGTTAAAATTTTGAATAAAAATCTATTGAAAAAAACAAAAACAAAAATCACGTTATTTATTTTATACAAACTGTAAAAAATCACAGTACACACGTACATATAAAGTTAAAACCCAGATAACCAGGAGCCGATGTCCAAAATTGATTAAATTGGTCTACTCATTTCACGTGATTGTTCAGGATCTAGGATACTTATTGAAACAGCATGGTGATTGTAGCTCCCAATATTCTATCATCAGAGCACAACTTACAATGAAATCAGGATTTTAATTTCAAAACATCATAGACAAATATTTTCTTTGGGAGATATTTAAATAACTTTCAACAAGAGCAAGAGAAAAAACATTGTATTAATAAATACAATCTAATAATAATGATAGAGGACTTACCCCCATTAATAAGAGTGAACCCCTTAATCTAGGGAGAGTTCCAGATACATAGACAAGGAGAGGAATGTTATGGTGTGCCACCTGGCCCATGTTCTACTTACCCACTCTGTGCATAGGTTTTGCCTCTTTTCTTCTCTTCTCGGGTCTTTCTTCCACCAAGTGCCTATCATAGTAAGCCGCTTGCTATGAGGGCACTCGCACAGGCGCGCTCTAGAGACAACTCTGTGTGCTCATAGACACACAGAGCTTGGCTCTACCCAAACCCCACACTCTCTTTTTACTGGCTGTGATTGACAACAGGGGGAGCCAATAGCTCCTGCTACTGTCTCTGAGCCTATGTGGAAGGAGAGAGCTGAGAGAGCTTCTGCTATCATGCACAACGCTGGATCCAGATTGGGCCCAAGAAAGTATAAGAGGGGAGTGAGGGGCGGAGGTCAGATAATGCATTAAGGTAAAAACCCCTCAGCCTTTAGAGGCACTTTCAACATAGATGGAGAATCACCAAGAAAGAGTGTAATTTAATACATCAATAACTTACAAAATGTTGAGAACTGGATGGCATGATAAAGTCTGCACTAAATGGTCTCTAATGGTTTGCTCTAATTCCACCAATGTTCAGCTAAGGAAGCTTCATATCCCTATACTGAGTATGCTCAAACTTTAAAATAAATGACAATTAAAATATAAATAAAAGGAAAGCGGGGAAAAGCAAAAAAAAGGCAAAATTGTGAGTTATAAACCCCAAAAGGGCAGCAAAAGAAATATGCTATAATGGAAATTTCCCATCACTTCCTGTCTAAGAGATACAGCAGGAACTAAGATAAGACCCCTCAAAAGAGGGGAGCTATCCTTCTTTATTATTTTTACTACGGTTTCTAATCCATTTCTGTTTCAGAGACAAGTTGAAAATGTTGGATTTTCCATCATTTACTGTCATGGAGACAGTGATCATCAGGACATCAGGACAAATAAAGAGGGTCAATAGTCCCATCCAGGGACACAGACAAGAATAAAAACATGCCAGAAGTTCTAACCCTTCTACATTCCATACAAAGTTTAAAAAAAAGCATTGCAGTTTAACCAATTCAATACAGGTTACTTTCACATTTCACTTTCACTTTCCTGCCCTGACCAATTTTTACGCTTTGAATGAAAATTGCACGGGCATGCAACGCATATGATGCATATGACATTTTTATCTTTTTATTTATTTATTTATTTATTTTTTAAATAAAAAAAACTTTCTTTTAATGGTCACCACTGGGTTTTTATTTTTTGCTAAATAAACTAAAAACGACTGAACATTTTGAAAAAGAAATGTGTTTTTCTTTGTTTCAGTTATAAAATTTTGGAAATAAATAATCTATCTTCATAAATTTAGGCCAAACTGTATTTTCCTACATTTCTTTGTTGAATATAACCCAAATCGGTGTTTATTATTTAATCTGTAGGAAAGTTATATAATCTATGGTATATACAGTGGCTTGAAAAAAGTATTCATACCTCTTGATATTTTCCACATTTTGTCATGTTACAATCAAAAACGTAAATGTATTTTATTGAGATTTTATGTGATAGACCAACACAAAGTGGCACATAATTGTGAAGTGGAAGGAAAATGATAAATGGTTTTCAAATTCTATCTGAAACGTGTGGCATGCATTTGTATTCAGCCCCCTTTACTCTGATACCCCTAACTAAAACCTAGGGGCAGCCCCTAGGTAAACAATTTGATCCGAACCTACATTTGGCTGTTCGGATGTATGAACATCTGAACTTTAACCTGTCTGGCGGGAGCTCTGCGTTATATATAGAAGTGGTATTTCTACTGCTTTTTTATGTAACAACTTCCTGCTGTCACTGGTTCATGGATGCTTGCACCTATGGTGTCCCTAAGAACCATTGGCATCATGGGTAATTGGCAATTTGGGCAGTAATGTCACTGCTGTCACTGGGGCAGGGATGACAGTGACAGTGACATTACTGCCCAAATATGGCAATTGGCTTTTTGAATTTTTTTTTTTGAAATAAATGATTTGTGAAACATTTGGGTGTCTCTATTTCTAGGTAACAACTTTTTGTTTGTGAATGAGTAGGGGTATTATATAGCTTATACTCATTCACGTAAGGGGGGGGGGTGATATCTGGGGGATCCTTATTGTCAAAGGAGGCTTCCAGATTCCAATAAGCACCTTCCTGCAGAACAGTGGTGGTGCATCCATAAGGGTGCACGGGTGCCGCCCCCTCTCTCCAGCCACCCTTCTTTCACCAATAGACAGACTCATGCATTGCACAGTGGCAGCATTTGATGGCACAGTGGGAACATTTGATATGGCACAGTGGCTGCGTTTGGTGGGCACAGTGGCTGCCTTTGATGGGCACAATGGCTGCGTTTGACGGTACAGTGGCTGTGTTTGATGGTATAGTGGCAGCAATCGATGGGCACAATGGCTGTTTGATGGTACAGTGAGTCTGCAATCAATGGAGTTTTTTTCAGAATTTTTCAGTTTGTTTGCGCCCCCCCAAACATTTTGAGCACCAGCCGCCACTGCTGCAGAACGCTATAACTATTTGGCAAGGGTTGTGGGGAAGAAACCCTTGCTCTCATTAACCCTGGCAAAGGGGGGGGGGGGGGGCGCAGGGTGTGTGGCCTGGTATAGTTCAGGGGAGCGGGGGTGCATGTTCATCCCTCACCCATTTCTGGCCAGCCAGGCTGCTTGCTCGGATTAAGGCTCTAGTATGAATTTTCAAGGGGAGCACACACAATGTTTTTCTTTTGCATGGAGTCCCATGTAAAAGCCATACTAGACCTTTATTGTGGGGCCTCACCCATTTATTTTTTATTTTTGTGTGTGATCTACCCCCTTAAAATCGATACTGGACTCAAAGGGTCTGGTATGCATTTTGGGGTGGGGGGGCTACATATCCTGGTGGATCTAGGGGGGGGGCAATTGGGAAATTGCTCCCCTGAGAAAGTATTACAAACGCAGAGGCTGAGTGCACCCCGGGGTGACGGGACAACTCACATCCATTCTCACATTCCCCCTGTACCTTCCCCAGCAGTTTTCCAGCCCCTCTCTTGCAGGATGCTGCTTAAGTAGGTGGGAGCTTCCTGGCTTCTGCTGCTTGAGTGGGGGGGATGGGGTTGTGCCAAGATCAAGCCCGCCTGGAAGAGGGAAGTGTAAGCAGCTGAGCAGAGTGAGCCGAGTGACTGTAAACTTCCTGGAGGTAAGCTCAACTAGCAGCACATCGTGGGTTAGTTTACAGGTACCTCTATACTTAGTCTGCTGCGTTACTGCAGCTTAGCATAGAGGTGCTGTTAGCTGACAGAGCTGATGAAGAAGGCAAGGCCGTGCCCTCGAAACACATTTTGATTGGCCAGACAGCTTGTGGGCGACTCCCCAGTTTGATAACCCTGGACCAGTCACACCCAGCTACAAACAGCCGACTTCACCATGAGGCTTATCGAGGCTCCAGCTGCAACTAACACACGGCGCTCGTGGAGCCCTCAATAGAGGCTTTCTGGCGGTCCCCCTGTGCACCTGTGACACTGCACGTAGAGGCTCCCACCTGCTCTAGCACTCTGTAAGTGCTCCAACATTTATAACGCAAGTTTTTTGTGTTGTTTTATACTTATATACTGAATAAAATCCTAAGCTTTTTAAAAGATTGGCTTGCGCCTCTCTCTCCTTCTTTTGTTAGCTGACAAAGACTGTTAGCTTTTCATGTAGCACAGTGAGAAATTGGTCTAATTAAAGGATCGTGACTGCCCCCTGATGTGTCCCCTTCCGACCTCCCCAATGTGTGCCCTTCTAACCCCCCCGGCGTGTGCCCTCCTGACCCCCAGTGTGTGCCTCCTGACCCTCCCCTGATGTGTGCCTTCCTGACTTTCCCAAAGTGTGCCCTTCTGACCCACCCAGTGTGTGTCCTCCCAACCCCTCCCCAGTGTATGCCCTCCTGACCTCCCCAGGTGTGCCCTTCTGACCTCTCTCGTGTGTGCCCTCCCGACCTACATAGTGTGTGCCCTCCTGACCTCCCTGGCGTGTGCCTTCCTGACCTCCCTGGTGTGTGCTCTCCTAACCTTCCTGGTGTGTGCTCTCCTGACCTCCCTGGTGTGTGCCCTTCTGACCTCCCCTGTGTGTGTCGTCCTGACCTCCTCATTGTGTGGCCTCCTGACCCCATACTGTGCCCTTCTGACCTCCTCAGTTTGTGCCCTCCTGACCCCCCCCCCCAGTGTGTGCCCTCCTGAACCTCCCTTGGCGTGTGCTCTCCATGCATGCCATTCTGACCCCCTGGTGACACCTAGTCCTTTGCTCTTCTGATCCCTGTACACTGTCCTACATTCTAATGACCTCTGTACACTGCTCTTCATCCCACTGAGCCCTGTACATTGTCCTCTTCCCCCCTGTCCTCCTCATTACTTACCCCCTATCCTCTGTCCTGCCAACTCCTGTCCTCTGCCCTGCTGAACCCCTGTTCTCTGCCCTACTGTTCACTCTACACCGCTCTACATCTTACTGACCTCTCTACATTGCCCTACATACTACTGACCTCTGTACACTGCCCTATATACTGCTGACCTCTGTACACTGCCCTGCATACTACTGACCTCTGTGCACTGTTCTACATCCTACTGACCTCTATACATTGCGCTACATACTATTGACCTCTGTGCACTGCCCTACATACTACTGACCTTTGACACATTAAATTCAGTTCTGTAAGCAACACCTTATGTTCTGGCAGTGCCCCCCCCCCCCCCCCCCAGACTCTGGATCCACCCCTGTCCTATACTCACAGTTGATCCAGAGGAAAGCAAAAAACCTGAGCAAAGCATGATCCTACTTGCTCCAGCTGGGGCAAAATTCCTTCCTGGTCCACTGTGAGGCAATCGGATTTTCCCTGGATCAACTTTACCTATAACTGTTAGTACCCAGTTATATTATGTGCATTTAAGAAAGAATCCAGGCCTTTTTTAAAGCAATCTACTGAACTGGACAGAACCAGCTCTTAGGGGAGCCTATTCCACATTTTCACAACTTTTATACCACGTACACACGACCGGACTTTCTGGCAGAAAAGGTCAGACGGAATAATTTCATCAGATATTCCGATCGTGTGTGGGCTTCATCTGCCTTTTTTTTTTCAAAAATTCTGATGGACCTAGAAATAGGACATGTTTTAAATCTTTCCGACTGAATAAATTCCTATCGGGAAAACCATTCATCTGTATGTTAGTCTGATGGACAAAAAATGACGCAAGGGCAGCTATTGGCTACTGGCTATTGAACTTCCTTTTCTAGTCCCGTCGTACGTCATCACGTTCTAAAAGAAGGGACTTTGGTGTGATCATGTGTAGGCAAGTCCGTTTCAGCGGAACTCCGTCAGAACTCCGTCGGAAAGACCATCAGTTTATTCTGACGGAAAGCCAGGTCGTGTGTAGGTGGCATTACTGTAAAGAAACCTTTCCCTATCATCTTCAAACTTTTTTTTGCATTGGTACATGCCCTCCCAAGGTTGTGTATACCCTTCCATGCTATATTTTTACACCTCCTTGCATATCGCAGAAAATGGCCATTTTATTTTGGCATATTCAGCTCCCATTGATTTATATAGAGTTCGGCATCTTGAAGTTTGCAGAGCACCTGCCAAACCAAACCCAGGGTAGTTTGGCTCACCACTAACAGCCAGACTGCCCAGCCTGTCCAGATTGTAAGGGGTATTTGGGCCTTACAGAAGAGTCTTACAGCTTTTGGAGTGCCAAGACCTTGTGCTACGATAGCAGTCATGTGATTTCTATAAAGGGAATTAAAAAGGTAAATAAAGATAAAGGTTAAATAAAAACCTGATTTATCCCAACCACCCCCAGAAAAAAAGCGTGCGAATATTTAAAAACGGTACCATAACATAGTACCTAAAACTATTCATCCACCTCACTCACAAGAATATTAATGTAATTTGTACCTATGGTGCATATATATATATATATATATATATATATATATATATATATATATATATATTCACATAACTTATGTATAGGAAGTGAAAGGGGTACTAGAACTAGACCCTTATGCATTACCTTATCTGACATTTGTGTGGCCGTGCAAAAATGTACCCAAATAAAATGTATCTCCTTTTTTCCCACAAATAGAGCTTTCTTCTGGTGGTTTTTGATCACCTCTGCGATTTTTATATTTTGCACTATAAACAAAAAACGACCAACAATATTTTTTACTTTCTGCTCTAAAACACATCCATTAAAAAATGTAAAAAATCAAATTTCTTCATCAATCAAATCAAAAATCATAATAAGCATATATATTAATTGATTTGCACAAAAGTTATAGCGTCTACAAACTATGGGATATATTTATGGATTTTTCTTTTAATTTTTATTTTTTTACGAGTAGTAGTAGCAATCAGTGACTTATAGCGAGACTGAGATATTGTGGTGGACAAATTGGACACTAACTGACACTTTTGACACTTTTTGGGGACCAGTGACACTAATACAGTGATCAGTGCTAAACTGTAATTATAATGACACTGGCAGGGAAGGGGTTAACATCAGGGGTAATCAAAGGTTAAATGTGTGCCTAAAATGTGTTTTCTATCTGTGGGGGAGTTGCTATTACTAGCGGAAGGCATGGATCGTTGTTCCTGCTTTACGGGAACACAGGATCCATGCCTTCTGTACTGACTGAATGGCAATCTGCAATTCTGTCTGTGTACCAAACAATTAGCGGGTGATGGTGGACATCGGGTCCATGGGATCTGTTGATCAGCTCCTAATGTTTAAAATCCCAATTTCGCCCTTGTGCCTGATAGCCGGAAGTGCAGAATCTTGTACATATATGTGATCCTGCATGGCCACCCTGTAGCAGTAAATGTGCTATGGAGCGGTCGGCAAGTGGATATGGACGTAGAGGATGGATTAGCTTATGTCCAAAGTACATAATTTGATGGAAAATCCAGAATGTGTAGTGATATTTAGGAAGAAAGTCCTTGACTATGGAGTACTGGTTCTATCTCCTAGTATAAACTCCAGAGATATCATGGTCCAGAGGAGGATATTAGTCCAAAAGCTATAAGTACATTTTGGCATCATGGGTAAAGTCCATGCCCATGTAGAATGGCCAGAGTGTATGTATAACCACTGTAGAACCCTCCCTCACATACCAGTAAATTGCAAGTCGCTTATAATATAAGTTCAGACCAGCACTATGAGAAATTATTGCTTAGTATCCTGGCTGCCAAACAAGCAAGGTCCATATAGTTCATATGATCAATTTGTTGCTATGGAGTTCCACAAAGTTGCATGCCTGCATGATATACTTATCAGTAGGGATGAGCTTCGTGTTCGAGTCGAACATACGTTCGACTCAAACATCGGCTGTTCGTCCGTTCGGCGAAGTCCAAACATTTTGGTGCGTTCACGCCAAATTCGTGTGGCGCTCACAGCCCACAATGCACTGCGATGGCGCAGTGCATTGCTGGCTCATGATTGGCCAAGCATGCACTGTGACCCCGCATGCTTGGCCAATCGCAGCGCCAGCAGCGAGGAGAGCCATGATTGGCCACAGGCAGGATGCCTGTGGCCAATCATAGCTCAGGCTGTGTAGTGCACGCCCCACACTATATAAGGCCGCCAGCGCGGCGGCCTTGTGTAGTGTGTTGGCGTCTGAAGCAGTGGGTGTTCTGTGTACCTTCAACACAGTACACACCGATTGTTTTCGGCCGATTTTCGATCTTGCTGTTGTGTAGTGGTTGTTGTCTGCGTGCCCTGATCGCAGTATACACCGCTATATTCACCTCACCTATATAGCTAGTGATCTATCTTTTATAATAGAGCTTGCAGTCAGTAGTGTTAGGAGCTTGTGCGTGCTGTCTGCGTGCTCTGTACCCAGTACATACCGCTATATCCACCTACATAGCTGTTCTCTATTTGAGCCCACTTGCCATCTGCAGGAGTTATTGGAAGTTGTGTGTGCCTCCAGCACAGCACAGTATACATCTGTATATACCCCTTTATCTCTGGTGTTCTATAATAAAGGCATCTGCAGGAGTTAGTGGGTGTTCTGTGTGCCTTCAACACAGTACACACTGATCGTTTTCGGCCGATTTTCGATCTTGCTGTTGTGTAGTGGTTGTTGTCTGCGTGCCCTGACCGCAGTATACACCGCTATATTCACCTCACCTATATAGCTAGTGATCTATCTTTTATAATAGAGCTTGCAGTCAGTAGTTTTAGGAGCTTGTGCGTGCTGTCTGCGTGCTCTGTACCCAGTACATACCGCTATATCCACCTACATAGCTGTTCTCTATTTGAGCCCACTTGCCATCTGCAGGAGTTATTGGAAGTTGTGTGTGCCTCCAGCACAGCACAGTATACATCTGTATATACCCCTTTATCTCTGGTGTTCTATAATAAAGGCATCTGCAGGAGTTAGTGGGTGTTCTGTGTGCCTTCAACACAGTACACACCGATCGTTATCGGCCGATTTTCGATCTTGCTGTTGTGTAGTGGTTGTTGTCTGCGTGCCCTGACCGCAGTATACACCGCTATATTCACCTCACCTATATAGCTAGTGATCTATCTTTTATAATAGAGCTTGCAGTCAGTAGTGTTAGGAGCTTGTGCGTGCTGTCTGCGTGCTCTGTACCCAGTACATACCGCTATATCCACATACATAGCTGTTCTCTATTTGAGCCCACTTGCCATCTGCAGGAGTTATTGGAAGTTGTGTGTGCCTCCAGCACAGCACAGTATACATCTGTATATACCCCTTTATCTCTGGTGTTCTATAATAAAGGCATCTGCAGGAGTTAGTGGGTGTTGTGTGCCTCTAGCACAATATACACTACCCAACTGCTTTTTTACCCAACTCCCTTCAGGCCATTACCATGTCTGGAAGGCCAGCAAGGAGAGGCAGACAGGCGCGAGTCGATAAAAGAGGGCAAGCAGGCTCTGTGTCTAGAGACAACAGTGCTGGTCGTGGACGCGATGCATTGTCATCAGCATGTGGCCATGGGACACGCTTGTCCTTCTTTTCGGCAGCTGGACATGTTGAGCCGCAACATGCCAACGACTTGGTAGAGTGGATGACCAAGCCCTCTTCATCCTCCTCATCCTCTCTCACCCAGTCTCAGGGTACTAGCAAAGCAGCTGCCAACGCATCGTCTTCCCTCCTCTCAATGTCATCATCAGTGACTCCTTCCCTAGACCCACCACGTCCTCCTGAGGAGTCTCCTGAACTCTTTGAGCACAGTGTTGGGTACATGCTCCAGGAGGATGCCCAGTGTTTTGTGGGCTCTGATGAGGACACTCAGCTAGAGGAAGGCAGTAGCGTGAGCGCAGAGAGAGGGGATGCTCAAGAAGGACAGCAATCTGGCAGTCATGTTCCACAAGCTGCAGCATACTGCCAGGTTTGCTACAGCGATGAAGAGGGAGGGGATGATGAGGGCACTGACTCCACGTGGGTGCCTGGAAGGAGAGAGGAGGAGGAGGAGGAGGCACATGTCCAACGAGGCAGGATGCCCTCCGGGGGCCAGCTTAGGGGCAGCACACCGACTGAATCACACCGCAGAGCTCCGCCTGTGCAGGGCGCTGCCTCTGCACGTTATTCTAAAAGTTCTTTGGTGTGGGCCTTTTTTGAGACGAGTGCATCAGATCGCACCGCTGTTATCTGCAACATATGTCTCAAGCGTATCTCGCGTGGCCAAAACATCAGCCGCTTGGGCACCACATGCTTGACCAGACATATGTTGACCTGCCATGCAGCTCGTTGGCAAGCGTACCTCAAAGACCCACACCAAAGAACAAAGCGGACCTCTCCTTGCTCCTCATCAGCTGGCATCTCCAACCCCACTAGACCTTCAGTCCTCTCTGAAACCTGCTCTGAGAGGAATGAAGGTGTAGAATTAGGTGTGTCACAGCCAAGTGCTTCTGGGAACTCTGCTAGTGGTACACCCACATCCGATTATAGCAGGCAAATGTCCCTGCCCCAGCTGCTGGACCGGCGAAAGAAGTTCACTCCCAGCCATCCTCATGCCCAGCGGTTGAATGCTAGCTTGGTTAAATTGCTAGCACTTCAACTGCTGCCTTTTCAGTTGGTAGACTCGGCCCCCTTCCGTGAGTTTGTACAATGTGCGGTTCCTCAGTGGCAGGTCCCCAAACGCCACTTTTTCTCACGGAAGGCGATTCCGGCTCTCTACCGGCATGTGGAAGGCAATGTCCTTGCCTCGCTGGACAGAGCGGTCAGCGGTAAGGTGCATATTACCGCTGACTCATGGTCCAGCAGGCATGGACAGGGACGTTACCTGTCTTTCACGGCCCATTGGGTCACTCTTCTGGCAGCTGGGAAGGATGCAGGACAAGGTGCAGTAGTGTTGGAGGTTGTTCCGCCACCACGCCTCCAAAATGCTACTATTGGTTGTGACACACCTCTCTCCTCCACCCCCTCCTCTTCTTCTTCCTCCACGGCCTCTTCCGGTGCTCTGTCCTCAGAACCAGCGGTGCTTCGTAGGCGTTCCAGGGGCTACGAAAGTACGCAGGCAAAACAATGCCATGCCGTGCTTGCGCTGGTTTGTTTGGGGGACAGGAGCCACACTGGGGCGGATGTTTTGTCAGCTCTGCAGGGGCAGGCCAAGAGGTGGTTGACGCCACGCCAGCTTAAGCCAGGAATGGTGGTTTGTGACAATGGCACCAACCTCCTCTCCGCCCTCCGACAGGGACAACTGACCCATGTGCCCTATGTAGCTCACGTCCTTAACCTGGTGGTGCAGCGGTTCTTGGGCAGGTACCCTGGCTTACAGGATGTCCTGAAGCAGGCCAGGAAAGTCTGTGTGCATTTCCGCCGATCATTTAATGCCTGTGCTCGGCTGGCTGAGCTCCGAAAGGAGTTGAACCTGCCCAAGAACCGCCTTATATGTGACATGCCCACCAGGTGGAACTCAACGTTGACCATGCTGCAGCGGCTGCACACGCAGCAGAGGGCCATCAATGAGTACCTGTGCGACTACGGCACCAGGACAGGGTCAGGGGAGCTCGGTTTTTTCTCACCACGCCAGTGGGGCATGATCAGGGATGCATGCACTGTCCTGTCACCGTTTGAGGAGGTCACAAGGATGGTGAGCAGTGACAGTGCATGCATCAGTGACACTGTACCTCTTGTCCACCTCTTGGAGCATACGCTGCGTGGAATAAGGGACAGGGCACTTGAGGCAGAACAGAGGCAGGAAGAGGAGGACTTCCTTGCCTCTCAAGGCCCCCTTTATCCAGACAGTGTTCCTGCTGTGCCACCCATCACACAGGAAGAGGAGGAGGAAGAGGAGGAGGAGGAGGATGATTGTGTCAGCATGGAGGTGGAGGCTGGCACTCAGCATCAGCAGCAGCAGCAGTCTTGTAGGGATGATTTACAGTCCCAAGAAACACGTGGACTTGTACGTGGCTGGGAGGAGGTAGCTGCGGATCATGTTGTCCTTAGTGACCCAGAGGACTCCGGACCGAATGCCTCAGCTAACCTACGCTGCATGGCCTCCCTGATCCTGCAAAGCCTGCGGAAGGATCCTCGTATTCTTTGGATCAAGGAGAGGGACCATTACTGGCTGGCCACTCTCCTTGATCCACGGTACAAGGGTAAGGTTGCCGACCTTATCTTGCCATCGCAGAGGGAGCAGAGGATGAGACATCTCCGGGAGGCCTTGCAGAAAGGTCTGTGCAACGTGTTCCCAGAGACTGGGAGGTTACAAACTCCTGGTCCTGGACAACGTGTTGCTGAGGCATCGGTCAGAAGGAGCGGTGGAGAAGGTGGCCGTCTGACTGATGCTTTCAGACAATTTTTTAGTCCGCAGCCCCAAGGTATGATCGGTTCCAGCACCCATCGCCAGCGTCTGATTTACATGATGCAGGAATACCTAGGGGCAAGGTCAGACTTGGACACCTTTCCCACCGAAAATCCTCTGGCTTACTGGGTCTTGAGGATGGATCACTGGCCAGAGCTTGCACAGTATGCAATTGAGCTACTGGCCTGTCCTGCATCCAGCATTCTTTCGGAACGCACCTTCAGTGCTGCTGGTGGCTTTGTTACCGATCACAGGGTGCGCCTGTCCACCGAATCAGTTGATCGACTGACCTTCATCAAGATGAATCAGTCTTGGATCACCCACAGCTACCAAGCACCTGAAGCTGATGTAACAGAATAATTTGTTTTGAAATATCACATCCCTTCAAGACTGCCTATGCTGATGCTGAGTGACTGCCCTGTTATGTTGATTGTCTATCCTCTTCCTCCTCCGCTGATATGTTGGAAGAACATTTCTGGTTCTGGGTGATGCCATCAGCCCAATTTTTCTGCCCCTGTTTAACAGGGGCGTTTAAGTACAATTTTTGATGCAATGCTTTGCAGCAGGGCTAATTCCTGCAATAAAACTAGAGTATATGGCAGAGGTTGCAGTGTGGTGGCACCAGCACCAGTGCCTAAGGCCCAATTTTTCTGCCCCTGTTCAACAGGGGCGTTTAAGTACAATTTTTTATGCAATGCTTTGCAGCAGGGCTAATTCCTGCAATAAAACTAGAGTATATGGCAGAGGTTGCAGTGTGGTGGCACCAGCACCAGTGCCTAAGGCCAAATTTTTCTGCCCCTGTTTAACAGGGACATGTAATTACAATTCTTGATATAATATTTCACAGGAGGGCCCCTTCCTGTGCCCACCCAGAGTAACGGTGAGGACTTATAGTGTTGTGGCACCAGCACCACAACCACCAAAGGTCAATTTTTCTACCACTGTACAACAATGGCATGTAATTACAATTCTTGATATAATCGTTCACAGCAGGGCGCTCCAGCGCCCACCAAGAGTCACTTTGAGGGCTTAAAATGTTGTGGCAAAACCAACACCTTGTTCCGCCATTTCTGCAGAGCATATAGGGCAGGCCCCTACTTTCAAACATCCAACTTACAAACATCTCCTACTTGCAAACGGAAGGAGACAACAGCAAGTGAGATGAAAAAAGATGGACGACAAAACAAATTATACAGGGGTGATAACCCTTCCCTATGTTTTCCAAAAAGCTTAAAAATAGTTTTTTTGACTGGAGCTACACTTTAAAAATGTACCAGTTGAAAATTACAAACAGATTCAACTTAACACAACAAACCTACACAGTCCCTGTCTTGTTTGCACCGCCTGTATACTGCTGTTCTGAGTATATAGGGCCTGGGGGCCACACGCATTTCCTTTTTTAAATATGGGTACAGGGTTCCCCTTAATATGCGTACAAGACCCAAATAGGCTGGTAATGGGCAGGGAGGGCTACCCATGCCATTTTTCTCAATGATTTTCAACCATATTGCAGGAACCAGATATAACATTAAAACCGCAAGCAGTTTTAAATGGTGTTATTTCTGTTTAATGTCATTTTGTGCAGGGACTGTTCTAAACACGGGAAACACGTGGCACTTCACAGGCATACTACAGACACCCCCCAGACACCATATTTAAAGGAATATTTCACTTTTTTTTTCACTTTAATCGTCATTAAAATCAGTGCTCCCGCCAAAACGGCCATTTTTAAAAACATTTTATGCATTGACCCATGTCCCCTGGGGCAGGAGCCAGGTCCCCAAACCCTTTTTAGGACAGTATCTTGAATATTAGCCGTTAAAATTAGCACTTTTAATTTTGAACGTTCGAGTCCCATAGACTTCAATGGGGTTCTAACGTTCGTACGAATTTGGGGTCCGTTCGAAAGTTCTGGTGCGAACCGAACCGGGGGGTGTTCGGCTCATCCCTACTTATCAGTTCCAGGTGCCTGTAGGAGCTTCGGTCCAAATGCCACCGTGGGAAGAAACATATTCTTTGTCTTTAAATGTTGTTAGGTCTCCCAAGCCATAGTGGATCACCAGATACAGAAAGTGAGGAGGTGGAAAATAAAGGTAGCCTACATTGGTAGGCAAATTTGATCTGCAGTTGACCTTCTTTTGACCTGCTTCAAGTGGATTTTGTATGCGAAGTGAACAAAAGGCTGTTATACAGGTACTTATAGAAGTAGCAATAATGGCCACAATATGAACACATAGGGGTTGATTTACTAAAGGCAAATAGAATATAAAATATTGATTATATATAAAATATATAGAATAGAAACTCTGCTTACTTCCATCATCCAATCATGTGCAAGCAAAAATGCAGTTTTTTTTTTTTTTTTCCTTGCACATGATTGGGTATTCTTTGCAAAGTGAAGCTTTATCTCATTTACTAAATTCTGGAGTAACTGCATTTTGCAAAGTGCACAGTCTATTTTTCTTTAGTAAATGAAGCCCATAATCTTTAAAATAACTAAATAGAAAAACTTGAAAATTAATTTACTTTAGGTGGTTGTAAATCGGTTGAATTATGTAATTATAAGAACATGGATTATGACCTATTTTAAAACAGATAAGAACTATTTTATACACTTTAGTAACATGATTTCAAACCTACACAGTGAAAGGGAAAATAAAATTATTATTGCAATGTATGGCTAGTGAGCAGCAGGTGGCACGAGAGTGTAAGTCTTATGAAAAACGTCTGTGCGCGCCTGAAAGAGAAATTAGCAAAATAAATAATGTCTTCTCTCATACATGGAAATCAGACTGGATTTCCTGAATAAAGGAGACATAATAGTCATGCACGCAACAGAAACAATCCAGTTGAAAAAAAAAAAAAAACTCAGGTGATTGAGGAATAGAAACTTTTCAAGTTCTGCAAAGCATGAAAAAGTTTGTACAAGTATATGGGTAAGATATTATAGAACACTTTCACCAAACGCTGACAATTTAAGTGAATCTGGAGAGTTCAAGCACACATATCTACTGCTGGGCATCAAAGAAACATATACTTAAAGAAATACGGGGGCTGACTTTTCCTTCTGAAAATGCTAGCTGCCTTGTCATCATATTGATCATCTGGCTTTAGAACATTTACTAAGTCACCAATAAGTATACAGACCAGGAAAGTCCAAACTCTTGATTTGCAAACTTGTTTCAGGTCAATGATTGGGAAGGTACTATAGCAGTGATGGCGAACCTCGGCACCCCAGATGTTTTGGAACTACATATCCCATGATGCTCATGCACTTTGCAGTATAGTTGAGCATCATGGGAAATGTAGTTCCAAAACATCTGGGGTGCTGAGGTTCGCCATCACTGTACTATAGTTATTGAATCTATATGACAGCCAGGCAAATAGCATTTTCAGAGGGATAGATCAGCAATGGCAACCTCCATATAGGTTAACTTTGTGCATCAGAATCCAAGGGGTATAGTACCTACATGACTAAAGGATTTGTCAACCTAGATCCTTACAAATATAGAATAAAGACATGGACTGAGTGACATGGGTTTTATACAGCCACAGCAGCCCATTTTTTTAACCAAAGAATAAAATAACATATCATTAAAACATACCAATAAGTGTAAATTCAACAATGTAATGCCCAACAACAAGAGGTCTTTGCGTGTCCTTAAAGGCACAATTTTAACTGGAATCGTCCATGTCCTCAGCTATGCCCCAACCAGCTTGGAGACACTCCGACATCACACATACTTCCATATTCCCCTCCCCCAGGGGACCTCGCTCCTGGGAGAACCACTGCTAACCAAGTGGAAGCGCCATACCTTAGATGGGTCCCACACTTTTGTAACCATGTAATTACTCCCAAAGACCCCTTGACCCACCAACATACACCATTTAGTAGATTATTATATATATATATATATATATATATATATATATATATATATACACACACACACACATTTTTTTTATATATATTTTTAAACGCGATCAAAACTTAAGACACAAAAACACCACCACTACCTATCCAATGCTGTAACCCCTAACACCAGGGCAGGTGGGTGGGAAGTTGCCACTGCTCCTGGCTCCTTGGAATGTGAGAGAACTACCTATCCGCAAAGACCATCTCATCTGAACCCTGCCCGTTCAACATCGGCCTCCAATCAGGTAAGGGCTACACCCCCACCAAACATACTGACCTAGATGACTGTTCCCTGACCCTGTCCCCCCCCCCATAGTCATGCAGCCCTTCAATCCATCTTCTCCTCCAGGTCTCACTTTACTCCTGTAATAGTTTACTCTCTGGGTGATGGCAGAAACTGGCATCATACCTTGAAATCTTGAAATCCCAATTCTAGCAAAAACATTTTTTTCTGAGTTTTCAATATAGTGGGTGAGTTTCCAGTATGTTTGCAGTCTTTGTTCACATTAGGGAGATTTTCCCCTAACTTTTTTTCTCCAGTGATACCACTAAATCCTAATTCCCGGCTTACACTTTGGAGTCTATTTATTAAAAAATTACAATGTGATTACCTCAAGCATTTGCACAACCATCAGAAATAATTACCTTATTATGTCTAATATGTTTATTTCCTATGCTTTTCAACTCCATCTGGTGGCCATAATGTATTATTTTCCTGAATGAAATTATAGGAAAATAATGCAATATGGCGTCTAGGTGGAGGTGACAATCATAAAACATAAATATATTAGACATAATACGGTGATTATTCATGATGGCTCTGCTTGAGGTAATCACACAGAAAATTCTTTTATAAAAAGAACTATTAAAGTTAACATTCTTGTACACATGTATTCTCTAAGTGTATGCAGACCAATGAACAATGAACTTCTCTTGTCTGCTACCTTTTGGAATGACGCCAAACTACAGTATCAAAAATCTCTATAGGCGACACTTTTAAAGAATTTATAGGTTACCAGTTTAGAGTTGCACAGAAGGTGTGAAGCTAGAATTATTGCTCTCACGCTGAGATTTGTGGTGATACCTCACATGTGTGGTGTGACCGCTTTTTCCATATGTGTGCTGGATCCACGTGTGCATTTGCATTTGTATACGAGCGTGGGGGAAAAGAGCACTTTAAAAAAAAATTATATTATTTTTTATTTTTTTTAATTACATTGTCTCTTTATTTTTATTTTTTTCTGATCAACTAATGCTATCACAAGAGATGAACAAAATCCCCTGTGATAGCATGGGTCGTGACAGGTCCTCTTTAACCCTTTAACCACTTTCAGACCGGACCATTTTGCTGGCTTAAGACCAGACCACTTTTTGTGATTCGGCACTGCGACGCTTTAACTGACAATTGTGCGGTCGTGCGACGTGGCTTCCAAACAAAATTGACGCCCTTTTTTTCCGACAAATAGAGCTTCCTTTTGGTGGTATTTGATCACCCCTGCGGTTTTTATTTTTTGCGCTATAAACAAAAATAGAGCGACAATTTTGAAAAAAACACATTATTTTTTACTTTTTGTTATAATAAATATCCCCAAAAAATATATAAAAAAAACATTTTTTTTCGCTCAGTTTAGGCTGATACGTATTCTTCTACATATTTTTGGTAAAAAAAATCACAATAAGCGATTATTGATTGGTTTTCGCAAAAGCTATAGCGTTTACAAAATAGGGGATAGTTTTATGGCATTTTTATTAATAGTTTTTTTTTACTAGTAATGGCGGCGATCAGCGATTTTTATTGTGACTGCGACATTATGGCGGACACTTCAGACATTTTTGACACCATTGTCATTTATACAGCAATCAATGCTATACAAATGCATTGATTCCTGAGTAAATGACAGTGAAGGGGTTAACCAGGGGGTGGCAGTGTAGGGGTTAAGTGTTCCTAGGGGCGTGTTACTAACTGTTGGGGGCTGGGCTTTGTGTTAGTGAACACTGATCTCTGCTCCAATCACATGGAGCAGAGATCAGCGTCACTTGTTAGACAGGTATCTGCACCCCCCTCCCCCCTGAAAGGTGCCAACTGTGACACCGGAGGGGGGGAGGGTTCCGATGAGCGGAAGTTCCACTTTAGGTTGGAAACCCGCTTTAAATTCATAGATGTATACATTTTCAGAGTATTATCAGAATAATTCATGGAAAGGAAATAGACAACAGGGATGCCAAGAAATAAAAGAACTTACATTTAGTACTAAAACGGTTCTGTGTAGAGATCCAGAACGACCACAGATAATTGTCGTGTTATTGTACAATCTCTGTTAGACCCCAAATCTCTCCTCTGGCCTCCAATGCAGCCAATCAGACACAGATCAGTGTGATCGGTTGCTTCACTGGCTAGTAATGGCCAGGTAAACAAAGAACCGAAACTGGAAGTGATGAAATCCCCATCTTTCGGTTTTTGATTTCAAACAGTGGGAGGGACAGCATCAGTTCCTCTCACTGAGTCTCAGTGGGGACTCAATTCCACCACCTGTAAAAGTAGTCCAGAGGCTAAATAGCATCTAGGATTACTTTTACATCGAAGGGAATCGCCAGCTGAAAAAAATGATATCTCTTCATCACTGAAGCTGCAGCAATGACCGAGATATTACCCTTCCTCTCCAGCAACGTACCGGTACATTGCTGGATGGGTGAGCTGAGCAGTAGGGATGAGCCGAACACCCCCCTGTTCGGTTCGCACCAGAACCTGCGAACAGACCTAAACTTCGTGTGAACTTTAGAACCCTATTAAAGTCTATGGGACTCGAACGTTCACAATCTAAAGTGCTCATTTTAAAGGGTAATATGCAGGTTACTGTCCTAAAAAGTGTTTGGGGACCCGGGTCCTGCCTCAGGGGACATGGATCAAAAAAAGTTTTAAAAACGGCCGTTTTTTCAGGAGCAGTGATTTTAATAATGATTAAAGTGAAACAATAAAAGTGTAATATTCCTTTAAATTTCGTAGCTGGGGGTATCTATAGTATGCTTGTGAAGGGGCGCATGTTTCTGGTGCTTAGAACTGTCCCTGCACAAAGTGTCATTTGTGCAGGAAAAAAAGTCTTTTAAAATCACTTGCGGCTATTGTCGGGTCCCGTAATACAGAGAACACTCAATGAGTGTTCTCTGCATTAGCCGACAATTCATTCATTCATTGATAAAAAAATAAAATGTAACACACAGGTTATACTGTATACACACACACGCATGTGTGCTTGAGCTTTGGGGTTCAAACCTTAATGCAATAGGCTACACACACCTATGCTGCCAGAAAAGTGTTGTAGTTGCTTTACTGAATTCCCCTCAGAGTGCTGAGACAGGAACTAACAGGGCATCTCTATCTGCTTCAAGGCTTGTTCACATCAGAATGCGGTGCAGGAAACCCACTATCTGTGGCATTGGTTGCATTGCTGCAGGTGACAATATATTCCTAATGACATTCCAAACACAAATTGCAAAGGCAGTCCATTTGCCTGCACCAGATTGCATGGTACATGCAATTTGGTGTGATGCATTTTTGAAAAATAGTGCATGCATTACTTTTTGTGCCCATTCAGTCTGATTTCAGCCCATCACACAGGAATGGGTTCTGTTAACAAGTGGTTAGATCGGAACACAGTTTATTTAACTCTTTTAACTTTTTTTTTACTTTGAAAGTTCCTTCAACAGGTCACCCACTTTGGTCTGCTATGTATAAACCAGAGTATTCTTATGCCGCGTACACACGAGCGGACTTTTCAACATCCAAAGTCCGAAGGACCGAGTCCGTCAGACTATCCGATTGTGTGTGGGCTGCAACGGACTTTTGATTCACCAAAGTCTGACGGACTTTAGAATATGGAACATGCTTCAAATTTTCCCGAAGGAACTCCGCCGGACCCGGTCCCCTTCGAAAACTCCGCTCGTGTGTATGCTACTCCGACGGACTAAAACCGACGCTAGGGCAAATATTGGCTACTGGCTATGAACTTCCTTATTCGAGTCGGGTCGTACGTCATCACGTTCGAATCCGTCGGAGTTTAGTGTGATTGTGTGTGGCCAAGTCCGTTCGGCCGAAAAGTCTGTCAGAACTCCTTTGGAAGTCTGTCGGACTTAAGTCCGCTCGTGTGTACGGGGCATTAGGGCCCCTTTCACAGGGCAATGGGTGAAAGGGGCCCAATCTAGTAAAATTACATTGCTAGATTGTAAATCTTTTTGACACTGCAAATGCTGTCCTCTAACGTCAATTTACATAGAAGCAGCAAGATCTGCTTCTGTTATAGTTAGCAGGTTTTAGCTGTCAAAATAACAGCTGGGACTATCTGGTAAACACCGTCACAAAGCTGTGGAGGAGGAAGAAGGGCAGGGTTTACTTTTTCTGTATGAAAAAAAGTGTATAAAGGATTTTAAAGGCTTGTTTTTTTTTTTTTTTTAGAAAAATAATAAACATGTCATACGTATCTGCTCTGTGCAGCGGCTTTGCACGGAGCAGCCCGAATGCTCCTGGCCCCTCCCTTCCCGAGTGACCACATAGTAAGTATCTTGCTGGGGGAGTCTATTCACCCACAGAGTCACTGCTCAGCCCTGCCCCCCTCTCTCTCCTCATTGGCTCACTGGCTGTGATTGAGAGTAGCATGAGCCAATGGCTCCCACTGCTGCCGAAGTCAGTGAGAAGTGAGAGTCTTCAGGAAAGCCGAGGATGTAGTTCACATTGCTGGATCGCGATAGGGCTCAGGTAAGTATTGGGGGGGAGGGGCTGCTGCATAGAGAAGATTTTTTACCTGCATGCATAGAATGCTTACTTTGCTTCAGCCTTTAGAACCACTTTAAACTTATTTTTTTAATTATATTAATATTATTACTAATATTATATTGTACATTATTATATTACATTTCATGCTTATACATTTTACAAATTCTGCTATGTTGATAATGATAATAATGATTTTGCAATTGAGATCCAGCAGGCTGAATAAACTTTATAGTAACAATTTTGCATTTGTTAGTTCAATACATGGATTATACATACTGAAATGTTTTGGGGGATGGGGGAAAGACAATTAATGGCTGCATTGCACCATACTGTCAAAAAGAAAAGGCAGACATGCCCTGCATCTAAATGGTGCAGTCTGTCCACCACTTTGTCCTACAGAACCTGATCACCCCATACTACCTCCCTGTGCAGAACCTCTGCCTCTCCCTTTAGGCCTGCCTGGCATTTTTAATAAATGGCATTGCCCAACTTCAATGTCAGCTATGGCAGAAGGGGCTATGTTTTTTTTGTTTATATAGATAACAATATAATTTGTTGTTTAAGTTGGCACATAACTCTGCATTCAGTTTGAAAATAGGAAACAGAAAAACAAAGAAAAGGCGCCTCTAAGTGTAGAATTAAAAGCTGTTTAATTTCCCCAAAAAGGGTTAAAAACACTTACAAGATATGTAGACTGGCAGAGCATATCATTAATATCCATGTAGGTGGTCCGGCATGAATGCAGTGGTCACTGGCATATACCAGTTCTTTATGCCGGACCACCTACATGGATATTAATGATATGCTCTGCCAGTCTACATATCTTGTAAGTGTTTTTAACCCTTTTTGGGGAAATTAAACAGCTTTTAATTCTACACTTAGAGGCGCCTTTTCTTTGTTTTTCTGTTTCCTATTCAGAGATTGCTTCTCTCCATAAGTGCAGCCCTAAGTGTGGAAGATACCCTATTATAGACTTTCTGGTTCATAAAGATATCTGTTTTTGCTTGGTCCTGAAGTTCAGAGCGCCCTTACAAACTGTAGTTTGAAAATAGGGGCAATAGAGATATGATGCTTTAATGCATTAAATTTGGTGCTTTCATGCACTCAACTTTACCACACAAGTATGCAGTTATGTGCTGTAAATAAAGGACAGCTTTATCTGTGTCAGTAACAAGTCTACACTGTGGACTCCAAAAACAATAATAAACAGGTACCTAGGAAAATTAAAAAAAAAGCTGCCTCCCATAAATAACCCTTAACATACAAAACCCCTAACCTTATATTTTTTTGTAACCTAGAAAAATGTAAAAAAATATATAAAAAACAAAAAAAATTTGTAGGGTGGGCGGATGCTGCTTCCTCCATGTTCCCTATTAACTTGTCAAGCACCAGTCACATAGGAGGCCTACACCAGGGTATGTTCTTTGGGCTACACTAGGCAAAGAACAGAATGACTCATTCTAGCACAGGGGTAACACCTTGCCAGAAGTCATGCTCACCAATGCCCGGGACCATGCGAGTGCCACGGCCATGTGAAAAGTCACATACATTAAGGCAGTACCCCAACTTAGAGATGAGCCACTTGTGTGTAGTGTTATATGCAGAGTTCTTCCAGGAGATGTTATCTCTTTTCCTACACACTTGAACAGATGTATACGTTGCATTAGGGGGGACGTGCAGAGCCTATGCCCACTTCACCAGTCAACGTATCTCTGTTACTTCACTCCCAGTAACAGAATGGTGTCCTGCCTAGGCCAAGCACATAGCATGGACCTCAAATGACTAGGTAATAGATCTCCATAATGCTAATCCTCTCCCCGTAAACAGACAGCTGGGAAAGGAGCTGAACAACAAACCCCCTTGCTACTTATGCAGGTGCAAACTACTGGTTGCTGTTCTTCTTTCTGGTTATTCATAGCAACGTCCTTGCAAGTTAACCTTCTGTGGTAGTGATGTTTCACAGAACCCAATGTGCTATTTCAGACCTTAGTTCCTTAGAGAAAGGCTAGGACCCCACATGCACCTCTTGAGTAACTTCAGACCAGGCTTTGTGTAGTGTAAACATCTTTACTGAACTTTTTACAGAACATGTACAACATGCAACAATGGCCTTTCCCTAACTAAACTTAAACGTGGCTGCCCCAGGTTACCTGTACGGGTGTAGCATCTTTGTGTAGAGTCTAAACTGAAGATAATTCAAACAAAATAGTTCATGTCGTTGGAAGTTTTCCAATAGGTTGATGTTTCACAAGCTCCTTGGGGTATTATTCAGAGTTTCCATGCATACCAAACCTGTACTAGTTTTCCCTGCTGGTTCTAGTTTCCCTTGCTTGATCTTGGTTTCCCCTGTTTGTTCTTGGTCCCCCTGCCTAGGATCTGGGCCTCTTCCCTTTATATCACACAGGATGGACCCCAGAGGAAAATCCACAAACACACAAGGAAAGGCGGCACAAGGTGGCTAAAAACGTGTAAGCCCTGTATTATTTTGTACCACACCTGGATTAATAAATGTATTTATTATGGAAGAATAACCTGCCGGCCTACTTTTACATGTTTGCTTGGGTGCTAGGAGAACATTACAAGCCAGTGCTCCGGCTGCTCACTACCTCTGGGAATTACTACATGTGTTTTCTACTATATTTAAGTGTATGCAACCTGCCTACAAACACAAATAAAATAAAAAAACGACAAAAGCTGGGGGTGCAGGGAATAAACAATTGCTGTTGACACAAAAAATGTATGTAGCACCGGCTCCTGAAGAGCACGCGCTATGTTTTTTTGAAAGTTAAGGTTACACCTGAACTGCAGTTTGGTTTGGGTACAATTGTTTTAAATTTGGACCTCAGCATCAGTCTGACTGGACTATAGGATATTCAGCCTGGCCACAAGGGGCATTGTCTCTTCTGGCAGGCATGGATCCACAGTCTGGTTGGGTGTTTTAAGGTTACTCTCTCTCGGAGCCCGCCCAGTGGGAGTGTCACTCTTGCTGTGCTTTCTGGGAGAGGGTACTTAAGATGCGTATGTCACGTGGTTCGGGGTTCCGGTCCAGAAGTATGTTATGACTCCATGGTCCTGGTCCTCCTGACCAACCCCCAGGAAGGCTATGGCCTGGGGTGCGGATCTACCCGACTTGGCAAGCCCGAGGCAAGAAAACCAAAGAAGGATTCAGAGGTGGTCCGGTGCCGTCTCCGGTAGTTGGAGAGGCCCAATAACTTCGTAGCTATCCAGGGGAGGACTCTTCAAAAGAACAGAAGAAGGTCACGTACGGGTTGACTTCTTAGAAAGAGGATGGTGGGGCTGAAGTACCTAAGTGAATCCAGTCTCGTGGGTATCGCCAAGCTGGCTGAAAGATCCAAATATCACACGAGTGTTCCACAAGTTTTAGTTTCCTGAATGTTCTACAACAACGTCTGTGGCAGAGACTTGTTCCTGACCTTGTTGGCTGCTAGGCCTTGTGAGAGAGGGACTATCCAACTTGAGTGAACATCCAGTTGTGAATGGCTATTCTCTGGATTTAGTCAAAGTAAGCAAGTCCTTCATTATTGACTTTGACACTAAGAGTACCTGAACTTCCTTCCTAACCCTCTGATCCTATTTTAAGAGACTGTTCGTTGTGTAAGTTTTTGCAAATAAAAATCCCTTTATGTGGATCTGTCCTCAGTCTCTAAAGTTACTGGGCCATCTACCACGGAAAGCTCCTAGACACAAATCGAGGAGAAGAAGGTAACGGTAAGCCCAATCAAACCAGCAACTCCTTCGGGGGTTAGTGCTTCATGTAGATACTTAAATGTGTACAGAGGAGCACCTCTGTACACATTTAAAGGACATTTTGAAACATTTAATGGTTAAGAACATCAGATAGAACCAACATATTTTGGAGAAAAAATCCTTTCTTTCTTCAGGGCTTGAGTAGTTGGTGTTAATATAATTACAACTGAATGCTCAAAGGGAGCTGTGTTGAGGCTTGATGAAGACTAGCATCTCTTGACAGTGCTGTAGGCAGCTTTTCTTAGCTTATAAGCCAAAAAAAGTGTTTTTTACATAGCTCAGTTGCTAAAGCTCATTCTTTCGCACATAACTGAATGGGTCAGAGGATTTGGCTTATCCCATGCAGCTACTGTTCAGACAGCCATATACAGTACAGCACCAATGAGAGAGGGAGAGCCAGAGGGCAGATAGCTTCTACTTAGAAAGTTTCATAGGTACACCCTGTATTTGTAAAACAAAGACTTTATATAAATAGTTTTTTAATGATCGAACAATAAAGATTTGTTTGTTTTTTATGGGTTTTGGGAGGTAGCATCAGCTTTTCAGCTTTTGATTCGATCCAATGCTGCACATTTTGTAAACACTAGCACTTCATTCAATTTTAATTACTGACACCACATACTTTTCATTTATTATTTATTCATTTTTAATTTTCAATCCTATTTTCTCATTATTTATTTAACTGTTTTTTTTGTTTTGTTTTTTATTTCAAATGACCTGACCACCTCAGTTTATTCCCCTTTCATTTTTAAATATTGTAAATATGGGTTTACAATAGATTTAGGCTAATGCTTTGGAAAGCATATATTAATTTACGTAATGTGAATTTGCCAGCCGGAGTTTTTTGGATCTTCACTTGAATGATATTTGGCTTCTTTTCATAGCTGCAAGCACTATTGACCTGAATCATCCCCGTATTTCTGCATTTCTTCAGTAATGAGGCCGATGAACAGTGTCTTACAATCTAATATATCAGCACTCATTCACTTAGCCAAATCAAACTACCCCTTGTCTATACTACACAAGCTGAAACAAGACTTCCACACAAGATTACATTAATGTTAACTACAACTTAACATAATTAGGCTTCTCAGAACTGAAGAGTACTCATGTATAAAATGGCAAAACCTATATCAAGCAATGAGAGTTACATTTGCCATTGATATATCAGTAAAATAATTATTATGATTGGTTATCAAAGATTTTTCTGCCTTGCTTTTTATTAGAGGGTTTTTATCCATACTTTTTTTTAGTTATAGGCTGAGGTAAGGTAGAAATGTAATTATGTTTATGTCTGCTCTGTTGTTCTTAAAAACACACCTAAAGCTAATCGTCAAACAAAGTGTTAAAACCACCTTTTTATCCCCTCTATTTGTCTTGGTGAATATTAGACTACAAGGGATTTATAAACTACAGGAGTAGAGCATGCCCACTTTTAAAATGAATTGTACAACTGACCTCTGATAAATAAGATTTGTTTTTTGATTTTTTAGAAGAGGATTAAGGATTATTGTTTTATCAATGCAGTTTCAGTGCAATGTAATATCAACCTTTTAAATTTACAGCCTCTCAACTTTCTTCCACTAATAATGGAAGATTGCACCTGATTTCAATGGGTGAAATTAAAGGCTCAGCACACCTTAATTTATTATAAAATTGTGACGAAAATAAGATCACCTTAGGATGGCCATTTGGGGATCTTCCACTGTCCCAGCATTTTTTATTTAAAATATTTTCTTGTAGAAAGTAAGATAATTTTTCAGCCTTTATTTCCTTTATATAATCTACAAAAAAAATCCCAGTGGTTATGAAATACCACCAAAAGAAAAACTCCATCTGTCTCACAAAATGGTATAAAATATATATGGGTATCATTTTGCACTAAAGAGTAATTATCGGTCAAACTATCACAGCACTGAAATCTGAAAAAATGGCCTGGGTAGCAAGAGGGTACAACATGATAGTCCTGAAATGGTTAAAATAAAATTGTTTTATATAATGAATCATTACTAATAAACAGATAGCGAGTCTACATATGCAAAAATGCGCTGCACACTCCTACAACTCTAAAAAAATATTTTAACACAGCCCTCAAATCTTCCATTCTCCTTCTTGCATTAATTATGCGAGTGGAAAATGAGGGCTGGCGAGCGTGGGCTGCCTCGGAGCGGGGGGGGGGAGAGTACCACCAGCAGGCGGGGTTGAATGGGAGGCGTTCTCCCAGCTCCCAGCGATAACCCCGGGGAAGAGAGAGGAGAGCAGGTGGCCGGATCATAAGAGTGCCAGGGAACATCGCAGTAACAGCTTTCATTAGAATTGCGTGTTTCCCGCACTCACTGTCACATGCAGCCCCCCTCCTAGCCTACTTTGATAGACAGATCACCCGTCCAAGGCCGTGACGTCTCACATATACCAAAGTACCTGGGCCGGGAGGTGGGGCTGTATGTGATGGCGAGCATCAGGAACACTCAGCAATTCAAATGAAAGCTGTTACCGCTGATGATCCGGCTGGCAATGCTGTTCCTCTCCTCTCTTCCCCTGCACAGGTAGGCTGCATTGTTGTGCAGAGTTGAGGCTGCATTGTTGGGCATGGGAGAGGCGGCATTGTTGGGCACAGGTGAGGCTGCATTATTGGGCACTGGTGAGGCTGCATTGTTTGACACAGGTAGACTGCATTGTTGGGCACAGTTTTTGTAACTTAATTCTGCATAAAACATTTAAATTGTAAGTAAACCCCCTATCATTTTCAGTCAAGGAAGTTGCCATCTTTGCCTCTGTTTGGATGGTTTGACAGTTTGGTTGAGAGCACAACCAACGGGAGTGTTACATTTCTGGCCCCTTCCCGGAAATGAAACTGTTTTATGGATGACTTTACTTCCGCTTTAAGTGTCATTTCATTAGATAATTTATGAATGTGTGTTTAGGGGCGGAATTAGGGGTGGGGCAGGGTAGGGGTTGGGTAGGACAACTGGTGGCAAGTAACTCCTAAGGCCTGGCTAGTAGCTCAGGACTTTAAATTTTGAGCCTGTTTGCCAGCATTTACTCTCTGTGCCCATCACTGGAAAAATAATGTAACTTGCCCAAGCAGCAAAAGCGAATGTTAGCATTTGTGGTTAAAACCAGGTATGCGGATGTGCCTTTATCATAGTTTTTTCCTTCTTAAAATAGTTGAAGAATAATGAGATAACTAGAAATAGGAAAATCCCCCCCTAGGCATAATATCATGTTCTGTTTACAGACAGTGAAATTCTTTTGGCAAATTCATATGCAGTGAAAACATCTATACAGCAGTTTTCAACACAAAGGTATCTGACATTAAATTCCTCTGTGAACTGACAATAAATGACTAATTAATTAATATACTGATGCTTTCTGGAGGTTATAGAACTCTAAATTCCAACAGTTTTTTTTTTCTTGGGCAGCCAAAAAAAATTAAATGCAAGTACTGGAAGCTGTGGACAATGCCTCCACATCTAAACCTAATTAAATACATTTTTGAACCCCCCCCCCCCCCCCCCCAAAAAAAACCATAGAACTAAAATTGGGAAGAAAGACCCTCACCTTGCCAACATCCAAATTATAACAAAAAAGAGCAGCTAATTCATCTTCTCGAAATATGAATTTTGTAAGCACAGCATGAGGCGATATGCTGTATATAAAAAGTAACAAATTCTATTAGATATACATTAAAATACAACAATCATAAAATGGGGGGAATAATAAAAAGGCATCCTTTGTCTACAAAGAGTCAACAGATGCCCAATCCTATAGTATGGAAATATAAAAGTCACAGTGTATTGCGAGGTATATTGGAGTCCACCAGTGAGGTCAATTTGCTGCAAGTGTTTTGCTCCATACTCTAACGTCAATGCGTTTCGCAAGATATGCTTGCTTCTTTAGGATTGATTGGGTGGATGGTGAGTGACTTTGGGTTTCAGGGAAGAAGATGGTGATGACCAGAAAGGGGGAGACACACATGAGGCATCGACAAGGAAAATAGACGCAGGGAGATCGAAATTCCCCAGGAATAGGGAAACCCCTTAATGACAGCAACAGGAGCCAGCCAAAAATATCAAGATGTGCATCTAGAGTATATATTGCTGTATTAAATAGCAGGTTCCAGTATCTGACTGGAGAGAGATAGGTATAGCGCAGTCAAGAAAAAATGCTGAAAACTATATGGGATCACATGACAGCGGGGGCAGGTCCCACCATGAATGGAAATACAATGACCCCAATAGTATATATAAAAGCTGATATGCATCAAAGCCATGAACCATAATAATAGACAACATGGCCCTTTAAGACTCACTAAACCTTCCAGACAGAGAATATGGGATCACCAACGTCAGCTCCTGGGTCTGTTTTTTTTTTTTTTATATATATAGAAATAAAATTATTTTCTTTTCTTATATAAATTAACCCCAATGATACCATTCCATAGTTGAAAAAATATTTCCATTTAATATACACTATATTACCAAGAGTATTGGGACGCCTGCCTTTACACGCACATGAATTTTAATGGTATCCCAGTCTAAAGCCTCGTACACGCGATCGGATTTTCCGGCAGGAACTGTGTGATGACTGGCTGTTGGAGGAAAATCCGACCGCTTGTACACTCCATCAGACAATTGTTGTCGGGTTTTCCGCAGACAAATGTTGGATGGCAGGCTTTAAAATTTTCCGCGGACAAATGTCTGTTGTCGAACTTTCCAAGCATGTGTGCACAAGTCCCTTGAACAAAAGTTCAAAGTACAAACATCCATGCTCGAATGCAAGGACGAGCTGAAAGCTGTTGGGCTTGTAAACTAGCATTTCGAAATGGAGAATTAGCATTTTATGAAATCTCGAAATGCAGCGCACATTCTTTTCTTCTTCAATGGGATAATAATGAAGTTGTTTTGCTGGTGATACTGATGGAGTTATGGCAAATTAATTTTCAAAAGCTTTTTTTTTTTCTAGTGATATTAAGAATAATATTATTATGCTTGTTTGTTTTTTTTGTTTTTTTGGTGCAAGTTACCACAACACCATTATCCCATAATTTTTTAGCTCAAAGACACAACTATGTAGGTGTCCCTTGTTAATTTTACATTGTATGTTTTAAAATGTAACTGCCCACTCCCAAACTGTCATTTGAAGAAAAACACATAGCCAAGTATTATTCTCCACAATCTTTTTGTTGTGCATTAAAAAAAGAAAACATATAAAATTAGACATGCTATCCGCCAACAGAACTTAACCAAAAAGTACATTCTATGCATCCAAAAATCTAGAAAATAGACCAAATCAATTCATTATTCAACCAAAAAATAAAATAAAACTCTCAAGCATGTGTCCTGTTTCTGAATATAGGGGGTCAACAATGCCAAGAGTTGGTGAAAACAGGGGTCCATCATCCGGAGATAATTCCGAAAAATCATCCTGGAGCTCCCACACCAAAGGCATATGACATAATTTGTCACGATTAATAAAGCAATCAATTTTTGGTCCAAGAAATCTTCCTCCTACTGTTCCTGGACTGGACTTAGGTCAAATCAATAACTTCAAGGACAGTAATAAATAACAGGTTATCTCCCCGAATTCCGAAACATGGCTGGTTGACGAACGGCTATTTAGAAACGGACTGAAAAGAGCAAACTGAAAAGTGCGAAATGAAAAGCATGTATCAACACTCATCAAACTTCTACTGACACGAAATTAGCAGAAGGAACCCAAAGGGTGCCGCTAAAGAGCTGAAAAAACACATAGTACGCCACTACGTTCATGTTTGTTGGCCGACAATTCCTTGCCGTTTGTATGCAAGACAAGTTCCTGGCCAACTCCCTTCGGACAAAAGTCTGAGGTTTTGTTTGTGAAAAATCTGATCGTGTGCATGAGGCTTTAGTCCATAGGGTACAATATTATTGGCACACCCTTTGCAGCTATAACAGCTTCAACTCTTCTGGGAAGGCTGTCCACAAGGTATAGGAGTGTGTCTTTGAGAATGTTTGACCATTCTTCCAGAAGCGCATTTGTGAGGTCAGGCACTGGTGTTGGATGAGAAGGCCTGGCTTGTTTTCTCCGCTCTAATTCATCACAAAGGTATTCTAAGAGAAAATCCAGACCAGTGAGAGACTGATAAAACACAGCCATGGGAACTCTTAAATATTTTACAAAATTTTACAGAATTTTCAATGGATCTGCAGGGAAAGGTAGCTTACCTGTATAAAACAGAAAAGGGATATAAAAAGATGTCCAAGGAATTGAGAATGACAATCAGTAGTGTTCAAACTCTAATCAAGAAGTGGAAAATTAGGGGTTCTGTTGAAACCAAACCACGGTCAGGTAGGCCAACTAAACTTTCAGCCACAACTGCCAGGAAAATAGTTTAAGATGCAAAGAATAATCCACAAATAACTTCAGGCGAAATATAGGACTCTCTGAAAACATGTTGTGTGGCTGTTTCAAGATGCGCAATAAGGAGGCACTTGAAGAAAGATGGACTGCATGGTCGAGTCGCCAGAAGAAAGAAAATTGATGGCAAGATGAATGCAGTATGTTATCAAAAAATACCGGAGGAACATTTGCATTCATCAGCCAGGAAGCTGCGCATGGGATGTATTTGGACATTCCAACATGACAATCATTCAAAACACAAGGCCAAGTTGACCTGTCATTGGCTACAGCAGAATAAAGTGAAGATTCTGGAGTAGCCATCTCAGTCTCCTGACCTCAATATCATTGAGCCACTCAAAATCTCAAACGTGTAGTTCATGCAAGACAGCCCAAGAACATACAGGAACTGGAGGCTTTTGCCAAGAGGAATGGGCAGCTTTACCATCTGAGAAGATAAAGAGCCTCATCCACAAACACCACAAAAGACTTCAAGCTGTCATTGATGTTAAAGGGGGCAATACACGGTATTAAGAACTGGGGTATGTAAACTTTTGATCAGGGTCATTTGGGTAGTTTCTGTTGTCATTATGATTTAAAAAGAGTAAACACAGTTAATTGATAATAAATGTCTATGGCCAAACAATAACCATGAGTGAAAGAAAAGTTGTTGTGTTGTCATTCATATTCTCTGAAAAATTGCCAAAAAATCATACATTTTGCCAGGGTATGTAAACTTATAAGCACAACTGTATATGGTATGATCTCTTATATAAAAAAATTTGGGCATAAATCCTCTATAACAATAAACTTTTATATCACATTCAACATAATAATTCACAGTCCAATAAAAATTCATTAATAGTACAAACACAGTTGATAGTTTTGTTATAACTTGATGTTATTAATACATAAATGACCTGTTAACCTTCCCAAGTTCCTCTCAAATTAAAAAGGGAAAAATGGGGTAGGATAACAGAAATACCATAGCAAAATGTTATGAACATGGATTAAATCATAAAGAATCTTGCTGACCCATGATTAGAATGGTTGTAAAAGTTGATGGCTTGACGCGTTTCGCCTTATAGCCACTCATCAGGAGAATAAAACCATGGAATGTGCCTAGGAATAGAAAGCATACCTGTTTATATAATCTCAAAAAGATAATAAAAAATAAAAATAAAAAAAATATATTAAAGAAATATGAAAAAATGTGAAACTATTTTAGAAAAAATAAATAAATATATTGTACATAGAAAAAAATCTACATGGTTATAAAAATAGAATAGTATATTCTGGGTCGATAAATGTATTTCTTGATATATATATATATATATCATTTGCCACTTGTGTTTTTAATATATAGGAATTTTTATTGGACTGTGAAATATGTAATTTATGTTCAATGTGATCTAAAAGTTTATTGTTATAGAGGATTTGTGCCCAAAAATTGCTATATAAGAGATCATACAATATAAATAAATATAACTTCTCAGTCATTATACTTCTTTATTTGCTGCTGTGTGCATCATATAAGTGCCACTTCTCGCCCTCTTACTTGTAAAAACAATGATAGGGATGGCGGCAGGTACACCTAAGTTTCTTGCTTCATATAAAGTCCCAAAGCCCCTTCCTTTTTTCAATATATTAAATATTTTATATTTCAAATATAATTTTTTTTCTTAAATTTAAATATCTTAGATTTTACACTCCTTTCTTACATGTTAATAATAAAAAAATATATAGATACAAAAAGAAATAAAATATGTATGTAATCAGAGCATATTACATTCATATACTGTACAATACAAGGATGATGAGTACAGGGTGCATTCTGGCTGAAAAAAATAAAACAGGAAGGTATGTATATGTATCTGTATGCATCTGCAATGAAGTGGTTCCATTGTTTTGACAACCTTCAGGAAAAACATATTCTCAGGATCTCAACAACACTATATTGCCAAAAGTATTGGGATACCTGCCTTTACACACACATGAACTTTAATGGTATTCCAGTCTTAGTCCGTAGGGTTAAATATTAAGATGGCCCACCCTTTGCTGCTATAACAGCTTCAACTCTTCTGGGAAGGCTGCCCACAAGGTTTAGGAGTGTGTCTATGGGAATGTTTGACCATTCTTCCAGATGCACATTTGTGAGGTCAGGTACTGATGTGGACAAGAAGACCTGGCTCCCAGTCTCCTCCACCCCAAACTCGCTCATCCATGTCTTTATGGACCTTGCTTTGTGTACTGGTGCGCAGTCATGTTGGGACAGAAAGGGGCCATCCCTAAACTGCTCCCACAAAGTTGGGAGCATGAAATTGTCCAAAATGTCTTGGTATGCTGATGCCTGAAGAGTTTCCTTCTGGAACTAAGAGGCCAAGCCCAACCCTTGATAACCAACCCCACACCCTAATCCCCCCTCCACCAAATGATTTGGACCAGTGCAAAGCGGGATCCATAAAGACATGGATGAGTGAGTTTGGGGTGGAGGAACTTGACTGGCCTGCACAGAGTCTTGACCTCAACCCAATAGAACATTTGGGTTGAATTAGAGTGAAGACTGCGAACCAGGCCTTCTCACCCAACATCAGTGCCTGATCTCACAAATGCGCTTCTGGAAGAATGGTCAACATTCTCATAGACACACTTCTAAACCTTGTGGACAGCCTTCCCAGAAGAGTTGAAGTTGTTATAGCTGCAAAGGGTGGGCCAACTCAATATTGAACCCTACAGACTAAGATTGGGATGCCATTAACCACTTAAGGACGCCTCACATACATATACTGCGACAGGGCAGCCCTTAAGCATGAAATCACATACCTTTACTTGACTCCTCTTCTTAGCTCTGGGGTGCACGTGCACGCCGCCGCTGACCCGCTCCCGCTGTGATTGGACACAACAGGAGCCAATCGATGGCCACCCATGATCGTTCGCTGGAGAGGCAAAATGGCAGTCTATATGTGAGGAAGGGAGACCTTGTGTTCCTGCTAATCAGGAATACAGATGTATCTCTTCCTCCAGTCAGTCCATCTCCCACACAGTTAGAAAGCATTCCCTAGGAGCACACTTAACCCCTTGATCGCCCCTGATGTTATCCCCTTCCCTGCCATTGTCATTTATACAGTGACAGTGCATTTTTTAGAACTGGTCACTGTATTAGTATAACTGGTCCCCAAAAAGTGTCAATTAGTGTCAGATGTGTCTGCTTCATTGTCACAGTCCAGCTAAAAATTGCTGATCACCACGATTACTAATAAAAACGACTAAAAAAATTAAAAGTACATAAATCTATCCCATAGTTTGTAGACGCTATAACTTTTGTGAAAACCAATCAATATACACTTATTGTGATTTTAAAAATGAGTGATTCAAATCTGTAAGTGTAACGCTATTTCTATTCCTTATATAAATAAACCTCAATAATATAAATCCATAGTTGTAAAATGATTTACATTTTCATATAAATGAGCCAAAGTGATACAAATCCATAGCTGTAAACTTATTTCTATTTCTCATATAAATAACAACCAATAATGCAAACCCATAGTTGTAACTTTATTTCTATTTAATATACAGTAATACCTTGGACTGCGAGTAACGCAGTTTACAAGCTTTTCGCAGTTCAAGCTATTTTTTTTTTTTTAAATCCTCACTCGGTTTGCGAGCGTTTTCTCGCAAGACGAGCAGGATTCAAGCAAATGGGGTGTGCAGAACCGCATTTAGTCAGAGGTGCGGGGGCACCGGAGACACTCAGAGCAGCTCGGAGCAGTCCGAATGCACTTGGATCTGCTCCGGGACACTCAGAAACACTCTGTTCCCAAGTGTCTCTAAACCTCTCCGTGTGCATCTGAGCGGCTCTGAGTGTTTCTGAGTGTCTCCGGTGCTCCCCCACCTCTGGCTACACGCGGCACTGCATACAATAGCAGCCACTGTGGAATGAATTATATAAGTTTCCATTGACTCCTAAGGGCAAACTCGCTTTGATATACAAGTGCTTTGGAGTACTAGCATTCTCCTGGAACAAATTATGCTTGTAATCCAAGGTAGCACTGTATATAGTAAATGAATCTCATTGATACAAATCCATAGATATAAACTTATTTCTATTTATTTTATAAACAAACCCCAGTGATACAAATCCATAGATATAAACGTATTTCTATTTATTTTATAAACAAACCCCAGTGATACAAATCCATAGATATAAACGTATTTCTATTTATTTTATAAACAAAACCCAGTGATACAAAGCCATAGATATAAACGTATTTATATTTATTTTATAAACAAAACCCAGTGATACAAAGCCATAGATATGAACTTATTTATATTTATTTTATAAACAAAACCCAGTGATACAAAGCCATAGATATAAACATATTTATATTTATTTTATAAACAAAACCCAGTGATACAAAGCCATAGATATAAACTTATTTATATTTATTCTATAAACAAAACCCAGTGATACAAAGCCATAGATAACACAATATTTCCATTATTATTTATGTTTATCTGAAACCTTTTTTTTTTTTTTTTCATTTTGGACAGTGAATTAAAACCCTGTTAGTTTTTTTATTATTATTTGTGTCCCAGCTAGATTCATCCTCTTTATTTGCCTTCACACTCATTTCAATTAAATAAAACCTTATAGAAAACCCTAGAGGGTATACAAAATCTTGTTCCACTGACTTAAAAAAGGGAATTTTCCTCCACTGTAGAGATTTTGTTTCTCCTTTCCTGTTGCATCTACAGGACAGGAAGTGAAAGGAAATCTCCCCTCTTATGACACAGACAGCAAAAAGCCATCTGATAAGTGTTTTAACCCTTTACAACGATATGAAAAACAAACAAAAAGTTTGGATATACATAAACCCTATACATATAGCAGCAGCTTTACAAGCAATAAAGCATACGAAGTCTGCAAAGATGTGAGCCTTTATCCTGTAACTGCTGAGGATGGATGGAAAAAATGAGAGCTAATAGGCTCAGCTAAATGGCCTCCAAACAGCACCATCAGGCCCTGCAATGCAAACAATGTCCAGCAGGTGGCTGCCAGTTTAGCACTAGCAGAGACTAATCAATCATACAGTGAAATATAAAGAAAGAGCACTTTGGGACTTCTAGGCTATAACCACTTAAGTGTTTAATGGCTCAAAAAATCCTGCTAAAAATACATCCCATAAATTACTCATATATTTTGAGAGATTTTTTAAATTGGTCACAATTAACAAACGTGGGTAAGCTATAGCCAAACTATTCTGTATTTCTTTGCACTATGCAGTGTAATGAAAATAAAACCACTTTCCATTGTAAGATTGTGAGAGCTAAAACTGGCAGCAGAAAAGACAACAACTGTATTGATATGCTGAAGATGAAAAAATATTTAGAAAAAAATTGTCTACATTTGTAGCAATTACAAATATGCATATTTCTGGATATAGGCGGTTATTTACGAAAGGCAAATCCACTTGAAATTGCACTGAAAGTGCACATGGATGTGTAGTTACTGTAGATCTGATGGGGACATGTAAGGAAAATACAAAACAGCATTTTAGCTTGCACATGATTGGATGATAAAATCAGCAGAGCTTCCCCTCATTTCAGATCTACCCCTAGATATGCAGTGACTGCACTTCCAATTGTACTTTCAGTGCAATTTCAAATGCACTTTGCACTTGTAGTTTGCACCTGTAGTGCAAAGTGGATTTGCCTTTTGTAACTAACCCCCTAGTCTTTTGTGGTCTAACATGTTGCCCAGGATCCTGTGAAATGGGTCAAATTTGAGAAAATGTAAAATAAATAGCACAGTCATTTGAGATGCTGAAGTGATACTTGAGAAGCAGTAAGAGTGTTTTGTGTCACTGATAAATGTACAAATTTTCCAAGTACTTTCAATGATTTTAAAGGTGCACTTAACCGCTTCCCGACTGCCTCACGCTGATATACGTCAGCAGAAGGGCACGTACAGGCAGAATCATGTACCTGTGCGTTGGCCTTTAAGCTCCGTGAGTCGGGTCGCAGGTCCCGTGGACTCAATCACTGTGGGGATACCCACAATCGCTTCACGGAGAGGAAGAGCGGGGAGATGCTAAGGTAAACAAGCATCTCCCTGTTCTGCCTAGCAACAATGACACTGATCTCTGCTCCCTGTGATTGGAGCAGAGATCAGTGATGTGTAAAACACAGCCACGTCCCCCACAGTTAGAAACACGCCCCTAGGACACAATTAACCCCTACACTGTCACCTAGTGGTTAATCCCTTCACTGCCAGTGTCATTTACACAGGAATCAGTGCATTTGATTAGCACTGATTGCTGTATAAATGACAATGGTCCCAAAAATGTGTCAAAAATATCCGATGTGTCCACCATAATGTCGCAGACACGATAAAAATCGCTGATCACGCCATTTCAAAATATATATATATTAATAAAAATACCATAAAACAATCCTCTATTTTGTAAATGCTATAACTTTTGCGCAAACCAAACAATAATCGCTTATTGCGATTTTTTTTTACCAAAAATATGTAGAAGAATACGTATTGGCCTAAACTGAGGAAAAAAATAGTTTTTTGATGTTTTTGGGGGGGATATTTATTATAGCAAAAAGTTTAAAATAATGTGTTTTTTTCAAAATTGGCGCTCTTTTTTTGTTTATAGCACACAAATAAAAAATGCAGAGGTGATCAAATACCACCAAAAGAAAGCACTATTTGTGGGAAAAAAAGAACGTCAATTTTGTTTGGGAGCCACGTCGCATGACCACGCAATTGTCAGTTAAAGCGACGTAGTGACGAATTGCAAAAAAGTGCTCTGGTCAGTAAGGGAATCAATTCTTCTGGGGCTGAAGTGGTTAAACAAATACAGTTCTAACAGGAAAGGTTTTATTGCAGAAGAGACTCTGTGGGGGGGATTTACTAAAACTGAATCTGGTGCAGGTCTGCATAGAAATCATTCAGCTTCAGGGGTTTTTTTTTGTAAAAGTTTAAATAAACAAGCTGAAGTTAGAAGCTGATTGGCTACCATGCATAACTGCATGAGATTTTGCACCCTTCAATTTTAGTAAATCAGCCCCTGTATGTCTCCTTTTCAATAAAACCTGTGCTCATGTCTGCCAACCAAGTTTCTATTAAATATGCACACAAAATATGCACATGCGTGGCTCAGTGTACATTCCTGGAATGCCTTGGTATCGAGATGAATTAAGTTCCATGCACATACAGCAGCTACGCAATGACAAGGGAGATCACAGTCATCAAATCACTGGAGGGGGTGCTTTGTTGGCTAAATCTGCTATAATGTTGTGCATATTTGTATATTATGACCTCTGAGCATCCACAGCAAAGTTACTCTCAGCTTTAACCTCTTGCCATACGTGCAATGCATATGTGCAGTGGCAAAGAGTTACATATTACATAGTTACATAGTAGGTGAGGTTGAAAAAAGACACAAGTCCATCAAGTCCAATCTATATGTGTGATTATATTTCAGTATTACATTGTATATCCCTGTATGTTGCGGTCGTTCAGATGCTTATCTAATAATTTATTGAAACTATCGATGCCCCCCCCCCCGCTGAGACCACCGCCTGTGGAAGGGAATTCCACATCCTTTCCGCTCTTATGCCCCGTACTCACGAGCCAATTCCCCATCAGAAAAAACTTGGATGGTTTTTCCAACAGATTTCTGCTCAAGTTTGGCTTACATGCACACGGTCACACAAAAGTTCTCTGAACTTTCGACTGCCAACACTACGAGGAGCCGAGAAAATGAAGTTCAATGCTTCCGAGCATGTGTCAAATTGTTTCCAAGCATACATAGGAATTTACGCGTCGGAATTTGTAAAGACGATCGGAATTTCTGATCGGAACTTTTTCTGACCGAAAAATTTAGAACCTGCTCTCAATCTTTTGCTGGCAGAAATGGTGCCAGCAAAAGTCAGATGGAGCATACATGATTGCATTTTCTAACCAAAACCTCACATCGGTCTTTTGCTGGTGGCATAACCGATCGTGTGTACTCGCCATAACAGAAACCCCTAAGTAGTTTGTTAAGCCTCTTTTCTTCTAATTTTAATGAGTGGCCGTGAGTCTTGTTAAACTCCCTTCCGAGAAAACGTTTTATCCCTATTGTGGGGTCACCAGTATGGTATTTGTATATTGAAATGATATCCCCTCTTAAGCGTCTCTTCTCCAGAAAGAAAAAGTTCAGTGCTCACAACTTTTCCTCACAAATAATATTCTCCAGACCCTTTATTAGCTTTGTTGGGTGGGCTTTAACCACTTGCCAACCAGCTGCCATAGTTTTACTGCGGCAGGTCGGCTCTCCAGCACAAACTGACGTACCTGTATGTCGGTCTGTACAGATGTGATTGCTGACACCCAGGTGCCTGCTGCGAACCGCGGGAGCATGCCCATGGGTCCGGCGGACTCGATGTCCGCCAGCCACCTGTGATCCATGTGCACAGAGGCAGTACGGGGATCCCAGTTCTGACAGTGATTGGGAACAGTGATCTCCGTCATGTCCCTGGCATACCATCCCCCCTACAGTTAGAACACACTCAGGGAACACAGTTAACCCCTTGATCACCCCCTAGTGTTAACCCCTTCCCTGCCAGTGTAATTTATACATTGATCAGTGCATTTTTATAGCACTGATCAATGTAACAATGTAACAATGACACTGGTCCCCAAAAAAGTGTAATTTAGGGTCAGATTTGTCTGCCACAATGTCGCAGTCCCGTTAAAAAGATCTCCACCATTACCAGTAAAAAAATAAAAAAATAAAAGTCCATAAATCTATCCCAAAGTTTGTAAACGCAATAACTTTTGCGCAAACCAATCAATATACATGTATTGGGATTTTGTTTAACCAAAAATATGTAGAAGAATATATATAGGCCTAAATTTATGAAGAAATTAGTTTTTTAAATTTTTTGGGGGATATATATTAGAGCAAAAAGTTGAAAATATTGTTTGTTTGTTTTTTTTTTCAAAATTGTCACTGTTTATAGCATAAAAACATGCACAGGTGATCAAATACCAGCAAAAGAAAGCTCTATTTGTGGGAAAAAAGGACATACATTTTGTTTGAGTACATTGTCGCACGACCACGCAATTGTCAGTTAAAAGCGGCATAGTGCCGAATTGCAAAAAATGGCCTGGTCATTAAGGGGGCAAATCATTACGGGGCTGAAGTGGTTAATGCCCACATGCAGCACATATGCATCCATTAGAGGCAGAGGCTTCTGTGCCGAAAGTGTGCTCGCTACAAGCTCCCAGCACAGAGACAGAGCTGTCAAAGACAGCACTCGTTCTCTAGTAATGATCTGGAAGCAGCAGGACCACTGTCAGCCAATTACAGTGGTCCCATGATCAGGCAGACTTTCCTGATATGTACCTGCTGTACCATGTACTTGTATGAAATAGTATCCTGTTCTCCTTTTATTGCTTCCCTTGTGTGAAATCCCTGGTGTTCTTGCAAGTCTCTCTGCTTTCCTATTACAAAATGACCACACTAAGCAGGAGAACACAGCTAGGCTGGGAACTCATCCTGCTTTCCTCCAATGGTCAGTCTTGACAACTGCACAACCTTTCACTGGGAAGCTCAGTGTGCTGCTGTGTCTCCTCCCCCCAGCTCTTATGCAGCTGAGAACAGAGGAAACAGAAGGAATGTGAAAAGGGGAAAAGGGTATTTAGAATGTTGTTGTTTTTTTAAATCTATACTTAAATGTTTTGCCATTCATTTATAATTTAAACTGAATGGGTTGTTTTACTCGTTTTACAAGGTGGTCATTTACAGTCACTTTAAGTGAAACTTATAAAGCTGCACAACACTTGGCAGGGTTTCTCTAACTGTGTTAATGGCTTTAATCTTTTGCAGCAATGGAGTTGTTTCCTATAGTATCCAATCAGAACTTTTGTTTAACTTTTCAAAAAATGAATGGTAAAATAAATGAATCTGTCAGTATTAGGGCTCTCATATATATTTAGGCATTTAGGTGTCCTTTTATGAAACTGCGGTAAAATACCGCTATTCCGTTCTCAGGCATTCTCAGAGGAGATCGCTCTCCTCTGAGTGCCTGTTTATGATGATCTGTAGATCGCTTCTCATGTTGAGTTGAGAAGCGATCTACAAACGCCGTATATATATATATATATATATATATATATATATATATATATATATATATAAAGAATCGTTAACAGTTATTTTCAATACCTCACATTTTTGAAAATATTTTATATCTTTTCATGTGACAACACTGAATAAATTACACTTTGCTACAATGTAAAGTAGTGAGTGTACAGCTTGTATAACAGTGAAAAATTGCCGTCCCCTCAAAATAACTCAACACACAGCCGTTATTGTCTAAACTGCTGAAAGCTAAAGTGAGTACACCCCTAATTGAAAATGTCCAAATTGGGCCCAAAGTGTCAATATTTTGTGTGGCTACCATTATTTTCCAACACTACCTTAACCCTCTTGGGCATGGAGTTCACCAGAGCTTCACAGGTTGCCACTGGAGTCCTCTTCCACTCCTCCATTACGACCTCACGGAGTTGGTGGATGTTAGAGACCTTGCGCTCCTCCACCTTTGGTTTGAGGATGCCCCACAGATGCTCAATAGGGTTTAGGTCTGGAGACATGCTTGGCCAGTCCATCACCTTTACCCTCAGCTTCTTTAGCAAGGCAGTGGTCATCTTGGAGGTGTGCTTGGGGTTGTTATCATGTTGGAATACCGTCCTGTGACCCAGTTGCCGAAGGGAGGGGATTATGCTCTGCTTCAGTATGTCACAGTACATGTTGGCATTCATGGTTCCCTCAATGAACTGTAGCTCCCCAGTGCCGGCAGCACTCATGCGGCCCCAGACCATGACACTCCCATCATCATGCTTGACTGTAGGCAAGATACACTTGTCTTTGTACACCTCACCTGGTTTGCCGCCATACATGCTTGACACCATCTGAACCAAATAAGTTTATCTTCTGAGTGGAACCTATCCTGTTAAACCACTGTATGGTCTTGGCCACTGTGCTGCAGCTCAGTTTACGAGTCTTGGAAATCTTTGTATAGCCTAGGCCATCTTTATGTAGAGCAACAATTCCTTTTTTTCACATCCTCAGACAGTTTGTTGCCATGAGGTTCCTTGTTGAACTTCCAGTGACCAGTATGAGAGAGTGAGAGCAATGACACACCTGCTCCCCATTCACATCTGAGACCTTGTAACACCAACAAGTCACATGACATCGGGAGGGAAAATGGCTAATTGGGCCCAATTTGGAAATTTTTACTTAGGAGTGTATTCACGTTTGTTTTCAGCAGTTTAGACATTAATGGCTGTGTGTTGAGTTATTTTGAGGGAACAGCAAATTTACACTGTTATACAAGCTGTACACTCACTACATTACATTGCAGCAAATTGTCATTTCTTCAGTGTTGTCACATGAAAAGATTTACAAAAATGTGAGGGGTGTACTCACTTTTGTGAGATACTGTAAATAGATAGAGAGAGAGGGAAAGAGGCTGGCATCACAATTGTGCAATCTCAGATATTGCATGTGACGCATTGCCGTGCATATCACATGCAATGTTTGTGCAAATTTAAATCATATTGCATTTGCACCAAAATGGTACAGGACCCTTTATTTGGTCTGCACTGGAATCGGATCGCATTGGGGGTTCACAACCAATGCGATCCGATTCCTGCACCATTTCATCGTTCGCACTGTGATCTGTGAAATGATCTAGGGGTGTCATTAACTTTACATTGACACCAGCAGTGGTCCGCAGATGTCAATGCAGATGCGATGTGGAAACCCGCACAATAATCACGCTGGTTCACGAATCGCACAAGCGTGAACCCAGCCAGAGACATGAACGTCAAAAAAAAAAAAAAAAAATATATATATATATATATATATATATATAATCTATCTATCTATCTATCTATCTATCTATCTATCTATATATAAATATACACACATTGAAATAAACACACACACACCACACACATATATATATATATATATATATATATAAAATTATTGATAATATTATTATTATTATATTATAATTATATTATTGTTAATATATATATATATATATGTGTGTGTGTGTGTGTGTGTGCTTTAGATATATATATATATATATATATATATATATATACATATATACACACATATATATACATATATACATATATATATATACACTATAGATTTCTAACCTGCTTGTTTTGGGTGTGTAATGGTGGGGAAGATGTGCTCTGACTGTTCAGCCACTGGATGAAAGAAGGAAATCAAAAGACTTCCTGCTTTCTCCAGAATACTCAGCCAGCTTCGCGCTTCTCTCTCTGATTCTCCACCTCTGAGATGGTGAATCAGAAAGTGAGAATTCTGTCACAGATCACCAGTGAGGTGGCAAAATCGCACCTTCATACACTGGCTGTTTCTGTGACAGTCAGTTCCAGATTCTCACTGTGCTGAGATAATCAGTGGAGAACATGTTCTCCGCTGATTACCTCAGTTTCATAAACTGGTAATGACCTGAGATCAGCTGTGAGACTCGGGATCGCAGCTGATCTCAGTTTCATAAAAGGACACCTAAAAGATGTTTTACTAATCTGAATGCAGTGTATTGTTTTCTATAGGCTTGTACACACTAGCATGTAAATATAAGAAACCTAGCGCTGTACTTCGATCAATAAAAAAAATACAAAAATTGGTGTATCCATTAACATCTACTGTACCTCCAAAGGAACGCTCAATTTGTCCTGAACAGTATAATTCATGTGGGTACATTAGTAGTTGCAAAGATATGTTTTTACTAGCAACAGTTTTTCAAAGATATGTTTTTACTAACACAGTTACAGTATTACTAACACATGCCAAAGTTGCAAAATTGGATTCATGTGTTTGTTTTACCTTCTGTATTTAAAGGATTGCTCATTTTCAACACTAGAACACCGCAGTACTGACCGCTTCCTAACTCTACTAACATTCAGAACCATTTAGCACACTTGCTGAATGCTGATCATGTAGTCACCATCTCAGTTAAGACATGGTGGTCATATGCCTTTGTTAGTAAAAAAAAAATGTTTTTTAAAATGTATTTCCACATTTGTAGCCAAACTGGTATAACGTCTATTTTATATATTCTTATTCACATAGCATACCTTAAAAAAATAACAAAAAAAATTGCAGCTTACATTTCTTAGATGCTCCACTCTGGACCCTCCAGCAAGAAAAAAAATCTCTTTGTTTATAGAGGGGCTGAGCAGTTGTGTTTGCCATAATTAACCTGTTCAGACAGATCTTCATTATCAGTTGTAACTAGATGTGAACACTGTCCATTCTAAAAAGAGGTAAAGCAGACCATACATTAGTCATTTGTGTTCCATTCAACAAGAAGTGGAAAAAAAATTCCCCCATCCACATAGAATCCTCCCCACTATGTTCTGACCGTCGTCAAAATACACTGATCAGTGCTGCTGGCGTGCATGAGCTTTAACCTCCCTGGTGGTATTCCCCAGTGTGGCGCGGGGTGAATTTTCATTACTAAAATCGTTAACCTCGAGCCACACTCGGGATTGCATTGCAGGATCCTGTGATGTCCACTCACTGTGTCCGCAGGCTGTGTCCTCCGCTCGATCTATCAATGTGCCGGGCTCCATTCCCTGCGAGCGTTGCAACGCAAGGGGATGGAACCCGGCGGAAAATTCAAAAAGTGAGAAAAACATAACATATACAGTACAGTATACAGTATTGCTGTATGAAACCACTTCACATCCCTTTTGTCCCTAATGCTTTGTCCAGTGACCTGCATGCAGTTTTATATGATATATACTGTTCTTTCTGCCTGGAAACTTGAGATTGTCCATAGCAACCAAAAAATGTCCCTTTACATCAAAAGCAGTTTTAACTCAAACAAGAAAACGGCGATAATAAATTAGAATCACTTGCAGAATTGAGCGATAGGGATTTGTGGGGAAATTTGTTATCAAGCACTGAAAGTAACAATAGCGACAATTCTGCGACTGAGCAAATTTGAGTGTTTGATTACATTAGTGAATAAATGTTATTATATTATTATTTGTTATAATTATTTATAATTATTTATTATATTATCATTTATAATTTTGTGTTTCTAACTTTTTCATACCCGGGATGTCTACTAGACTCTTGTTTGGACAGATTTGTGAGTTATTCCTAAGAATTACAGACCTACAATATAAAATGGCAAATTTCCATTCGAAACCATGGACCGCTTTGAGACGCAAAAATCTGACATAATCATACCACCAGGAAGGTTAAGGGAGACACTAGAATGTTAAAATAGCTCCAGCCAAACAGCAAAATAGACAATTAAAATATATGGAAGCTGTCAAAATATGTGAAATTCTGTCTATCCAGGCCTGAGATTTACAGAGCTCTGCTGACTGCTTGGTGACCTGACTTTTCTCGACGGCAGGTAGAACAGTACAGCCAGGTCTGATCCCTGTCCCCAGACTGTGACTGCACAGTGAAAGAGAAGCAGAACAATCAGCATTATAATTGACAGCTTATACGTACACGCAGCATACCTACCCGGCTCCCAGTACTGCCCGTCCCTCCATCGGTCTTCTGTACAGAGTATTTCAAGAAACCAGGTCCAATTCAAGTACTTACACTAGCTGCATTTCAAAATACATTTAGTTTAATTTTAAGTTGAAAGTATTTTTATTGGAAAAAAAAATTTCATACATAGCAAATATAGTTATGACTAACAGTGTAGGATATGTTAGATCATAAAACAGTCCAGTTTATCCGCAATAAAGTAAATATATAAAACATGGCTTATTCATAACTGACAAAGAGACAAAGAAAAAAAAGAAATATAAAAATAAACCATTCGTTGGTGTAAACCATATATAAAAGGCAAACCATATATAAAAGGCCAGGACTTTAATTTTAATCAATAAAATAACTACATTTGTTGGTACACAGTCTAGCTTTCATCCTAGTTTACTTCTATTGCTTCTTTTTTTCATGGCAACAGTTGAACATAAATACTTGTACACGTATGAAAAGGGACTCCGTATTTGCATAATTGCCAAAAAACACTTTAACCCAGGCCGTCAGCTATTCATTAATCAAGAAAAGGAAATATGTCAGAAGCAGAATTCATCAGCCATTTCAAAACAGAGCCATGTATGTACCAGTAAACATAATAGTGAAATTCAGCAAACTCTCAGAGAAGCTTCTAGATAGAAAAAGAGAATTTCTATGACCATTAATCTTACTTGTTTTCTTTCTAAATGAAATTTTGTTGAATATAAAAAAAAGTTGGAGAGAAAATCCAGACCAGTAAGAGACTGATAAAGCACATGGGAACTCCTAAATATTTCAAATATTTATTTTTCCTTAAATTTGAATATCCTAGATTTTACACCCTTTTTTTAACATGTTAATAATTAAAAAAACAAGAGAGATACAAAAAGAAATAAAATAAGTATGTATCCAGAGCATATTGCATTCATATACAATACAAGGATCTTTATAGCAACAGTAACAGTGCCAGAGGTAGCTGTGAGTACAGGTTGAATACTGGGTGCACTCTGGCTGAAAAAAAACCCTGAAGGTTAGTATATGCAACTGTAGATATCTGCATTAAAGTGATTCCATTGTTTTGGCAAACTTTAGGAACAAAACATCATTTCAGGATCTCAACTACACTAAAAGTATTGGAACGCTTGCCTTTACATGCACATAAACTTTAATGGAATACCAGTCTTAGTCCGTAGGGTTCAATATTGAGTTGGCACACCCTGTGCAGCTATAACAGCTTCAACTCTTCTGGGAAAGCTGTTTGCAAGGTTTAGGAGTGTGTCTATGGGAATATTTGCAAAATGTATTCAAAAGAAGGAAGCATGGACTTTAGAGGCACATCTGTAGCGCTGAAATACAAAATGAACTTTTGTTAATCTTTAAAATTTTAATTATTGACATGACACATTAAAAACAAAACATGGTGTTTGGTCTAAACAACGCTCACACCACCTAACACAACCAACTATTACCACAGTGGAACAAATCGATCAATAAGGATTCAAAATGAGATGATGTCAAATGGAAGGAGCGGCTGGCTGGTGGTAGAGACGTAGTAAAGAAAACTCTACATGTTACGTGCCCTTAAGCACTTCTTCAGGAGCTTGCAGTGGTGCATAGTATACGAAGCAATAGATGCAGGCAAACTTGGCGAGATCATCCACCAATCAGCAGTTTCTCATGCCTTAAAGTGGAACTAAACCCATGGATTAAACAGTTTAAAAAAAAGGCATGCCGGGAATGCTAACTGCACATTGGCTGTGCTCTCAGCCAAACTATCAAACCATTAAAATGGCTGGTGTCATAACGAATCACATGTGCAGCACCATAGCAGTTGAAGATTAAACAGAGGCAAAGATGTCAGCTTCCTTGGCTGAACACGATAGCGGAGTTTACTTCCACTTTAAGCAATATAGAGCTCTAAGGGTCCTTATAACTTGTGTGGGATGGGGGTAATAACCATATCCTCAACAGCCAAACTAGGGAACTTTGAACCAGGCGCTATTCCTATGTAAAGTCCACTTTAAGTGTAGGGGGCCAGGAGCGCTCCAACAGTGTTAAGGCCAGAGACAGTAAATGTAAAGACCCCCGTCCGTATCTCTCCAGACAGAGACACAGTAGTACCATGTGTATGGTACTAGTGCCTGGTTCAAAGTTCCTTAGTTTGGCTGTTGAGGATATGGTTATTACCCTCATCCCACACAAGTTATAAGGACCCTTCAAGCTCTATATTGCTCAAGGCATGAGAAACCGTTGATTGGTGGATGATCTCGCCAAGTTTGCCTGCATCTATTGTTTCGTATACTATGCACCACTGCAAGCTCCTGAAGAAACGCTTAAGGGCACGTAACATGTAGAGTTTTCTTCACCATGTCTCTACCACCAACCAGCTGCTCCTTCCATTTGATATCATCTCGTTTTGAATCATTATTGATCGATCTGTTCCACTGTGGTAATAGTTGGTTGTTTTAGGTGGTGTGAGCATCGTTTAGACCAAACACCATGTTTTGTTTTTAACATGTCATGTAAATAATGTGAATTTTAAAGATTATTAAAAGTTAATTTTGTATTTCAGAGCTACAGATGTGCCTCTTAGGCCCCTTTCACACATGCGGATGGTATGTCCGTATTTCATCCATCCGTTTGCGGATGAAATACGGGCCATACATTCATCCCTATGGGATAGCGGGTGTCTGCGGATGAGCATCCGCAGACACCCGCTATTGTCCGCCTCCGCAATTGTCCGATTCTGCAGATGGAGGAAAATCCTATTTTTCTGTCCGTCTGCAGAGCGGATCGGATGAACACGGACACACGGTCCGTGCTTGTCCGATCCCCATAGAGGAGAGCGGAGAGCTGACAGGGCGGTCCCCGCACAGTGTGCGGAGACCGCCCTGTCCGCAGCCAGCTCAGCGGGGACAATGGAGCGATCCCCGCTGAGCGAGCGGATCATCACGGGGCGGATCTTTACTGATCCGCCCCGTGTGAAAGAGGCTTAAAGTCCATGTTTCCTTCTTTTGAATACATTTTGCAATATATTTAGGACGTTGGCACACTCATACCTATCTGTATCCACAACGCCATCTTGTGGTGATACGTTTAAATTGAAATTATGGGAATATTTGAACATTCTTCCAAAAGTACATTTGTGAGGTCAGGCACTGATGTGGACGAGAAGGCCTGGCTAGCAGACTCCACTCTGTGGAGGCCAGTCAAATTCCTCTGCCCCAAAATCGCTCATCCATGTCTTTATGGACCTTGCTTTGGGCCCTGGTATGCAGTCATGTTGGAACAGGAAGGTGCCATCCCAAAACTCTTCCCACATAGTTGGGAGCATGAAATTGCCCAAAATGTCTAAGGAGCCAAGCCCAACCCCTGAAAAACAAGCCCACACCATAATCACCCCTCCACCAAATAATTTGGACCAGTGCACAAAGCAAGGTCCATAAAGACATGGTGAGCGAGTTTGAGGTTAAGGAGCTTGACTGGCCTATACAGAGTCCTGACCTCAACCCGATAGAACACATTTGGGATGAATTAGAGGACAGACTGCAAGACTGCAGTGTCTAACTTCACAAATGCGCTTCTGGAAAATGGTGAAAAATTCCCATAGAAAAATGGCCAAACCTTGTGGACAGCCTTCCCAGAAGAGTTTAAGCTGCCATAGCTGCAAAGGGTGGGCCAAGTCAATATTGAACCCTACGGACTAAGACTGGGTTGGCATTAAAGTTCATGTGCGTGTAAAGGCTTGCGACCCAATACTTTGGGTAATATAGCACACACACATACACACACACATATATATATATATATATATACAGTATATACAGTGTGTATATATATATATATATATATATTTAAATATACATATATATATATATATATATATATATATATATATATATATATATATATATATATATATATATATACACTATCGTTCAAAAGTTTGGGGTCACATTGAAATGTCCTTATTTTTGAAGGAAAAGCACTGTACTTTTCAATGAAGCTAACTTTAAACTAGTCCTAACTTTAAACAAATATACTCTATACATTGCTAATGTGGTAAATGACTATTCTAACTGCAAATGTCTAGTTTTTGGTGCAATATCTACATAGGTGTATAGAGGCCCATTTCCAGCAACTATCACTCCAGTGTTCTAATGGTACAATGTGTTTGCTCATTGGCTCAGAAGGCTAATTGATGATTAGCAAACCCTTGTGCAATCATGTTCACACATCTAAAAACAGTCTAGCTCCTTCCAGAAGCTACAAAACTGACCTTCCTGTGAGCAGATTGAGTTTCTGGAGCATCACATTTGTGGGGTCAATTAAACGCTCAAAATGGCCAGAAAAAGAGAACTTTCATCTGAAACTCGACAGTCTATTCTTGTTCTTAGAAATGAAGGCTATTCCATGCGAGAAATTGCAAAGAAATTGAAGATTTCCTACAACGGTGTGTACTACTCCCTTCAGAGGACAGCACAAACAGGCTCTAACCAGAGTAGAAAAAGAAGTGGGAGGCCGCGTTGCACAACTAAGCAAGAAGATAAGCACATTAGAGTCTCTAGTTTGAGAAACAGACGCCTCACAGGTCCCCAACTGGCATCTTCATTAAATAAATGAATAAGGAAGGCTATCACTCCATTTTGCAACGCCATGCCATACCCAGTGGACAGCGCTTGATTGGAGCCAATTTCATCCTACAACAGGACAATGACCCTAAACACACCTCCAAATTGTGCAAGAAGTATTTACAGCAGAAGCAGGCAGCTGGTATTCTATCGGTAATGGAGTGGCCAGCACAGTCACCAGATCTGAACCCCATTGAGCTGTTGTGGGAGCAGCTTGACCGTATGGTACGCCAGAAGTGCCCATCCAACCAATCCAACTTGTGGGAGCTGCTTCTAGAAGCGTGGGGTGCAATTTCTCCAGCTTACCTCAATAAATTAACAGCTAGAATGCCAAAGGTGTGCAATGCTGTAATTGCTGCAAAAGGAGGATTCTTTGACGAAAGCAAAGTTTGATGTAAAAACAATGTTATTTCAAATACAAATCATTATTTCTAACCTTGTCAATGTCTTGACTCTATTTTCTATTCATTTCACAACGTATGGTGGTGAATAAGTGTGACTTTTCATGGAAAACACAAAATTGTTTGGGTGACCCCAAACTTTTGAATGGTAGTGTGTATATATATATATATATATATATATATATATATATATATATATATATATATATATATACACACAGCACTTTGGGCTTTGGGTAATATAGCACACATACATATATATATATTGCCTTGTATTTCTATTTTAAAGTGAATGGGTTTTTGTACAAGGTAAGGCTTCACGTATACTTTAAAAAAAAAAAAAAGATGTCATATTTATCATGGAAAGGGCAATGAAAGGAGTGAGAGCACCTAAAATCAGCAAGAAACATACAAAAAAAAAAAAAGGTGGGTGTCAACAGAGCCAGAAACTATAGCTGGTCAATTTTGCTGCTGTAGCCTCCAGGAAATAGGCAAGTCCATCAGAAGAATACACATAATAAAAATATCAGTTTTGGTTAGAGGGATACTTTAACCCAATTCTGTGTGATAGCAGAGTGTCAATCCATTCAGCATGCAATTGATAAGAGTAGACAACAGCAATGATCCAAATATCTGTCTATAGTTATCTATAAACTTGTATTACATGCATGAACATGCATATTCTTTCTATCTATCTATCTATCTATCTATCTATCTATCTATCTATCTATCTATCTATCTATCTATATAGATAGATAGATAGAATATATAATGCATATACAATGCACAGACATATATATATATATATATATATATATATATATATACATTAAAACAGAAAAACATTTGGTGTTATCCTGAGCAACTCCACCCCTATCTGTTATAGCAGTCATCATGTTCATTAGTTTGTTTAACTAAATACCATACCATCAACACCCCCATCCGGCTACGTGGAAGTTCCGTGGGAAAAACTATTGCATGCACAGGTACAAAATAACAGAAGATAACTCCCTGTCTGGTCTTCTATGGTATTGCTCTATTTCCACACATAACAAGCTCTGTTTTCCAGATGTCTAATGAAGATAATGTCATATCTGCATGCTACCTTCTATTAATATGCTGTGAATCTCATCTCTGCAGGTTATCATGAATCATCCTCATTGTGCCTCCTCTGTCATTTAAGCAACATGTTTATTTTACATTCATACTTAAATGCCATATTTATTAGTGTACTTGGATTTAGAAATATTCAAAGAAAAAAAAAATTTGAATTTAATTTTGCAGGTCTGACAGGTTCCTCACATCTGCAAATGATATCTGATTTACGAGAAAATTCTAATAATGCACTTTGTTGACACAGAAATAATAAATAATGGAATACTTTCAGGCATCACTCAGCAGATGCTGATGGGAACATCTGACAAGTTCATCTGTACATAAGATAGATCAGCATAATATTAAACATTTGCCTAATTCATTGTAATGATGAATACTGCAGTTATATATGCAGATATCTTTTAAGTGAACATTATTCATAAGTTAGATTTAGCCTTTCCGTTGAATTAGTCACTTATTATCTCCTTCTTCTACAATACATATTTCTTAATCTTCAATTTATGGCAGAGAACTTGATTCGTCAAGGAGATAAATAATAATACATAAACACTCCATGTCATGTTGTTATGAATTGTTTCCAGATTATTATGTTACATTTATTTACATGGAGAACTGGGACAATATAATTTACGTAAATGAGATTGTCTACTGCTAAAATAAAATAACACATTTATCCTTAGTCTTAGGATCAAGTCAACATTAAAATACCCTAAAATGAGGTTCATCAGGAGTAGAACAGTACAATGACTTCTAAGGTATTCTCAAGTCAAATATGAACCGTTTCAAATGTGAGCCTGCGGTAGCCTTGTAAGCACTCTAATGCCCTGTACACACGGTTGGAAATTCCGACGGAAAAGGTCAGATCGGATTATATTGTCGGAAAATCCGATCGTGTGTGGGCTTCTTCTGACTTTTTTTGTCTGAAAAAATTTGAGAGCAGGATCTAAAATTTCCCGACAAAATAATCCGATCAGACTTTTTCCAATCGTTTGTAGAAAATTCCGACGGACAAAGTGCCACGTATGCTCAGATCGAATTACGAAATTGGCTTTTGGCTATTAGACTCTACATAGTCTCGTCGTGCGCACCAAACATCACCACATTCCGAATGATTGGATTATCCGACAACTTTGTCCGACCGTGTGTATGCACACCAGTTTTGGACAAAATTGGTTGGAAAAAATCTGACGGATTTTGTGGTCGGAATGTCTGACCGTGTGTACAAGGCATTAGAGGGAGGTTGCACATAGTTTGCCCTGAGAGAACAAAAATGAAAATTATTATACTTGCAGGCACCTTATCTTTAGTTTTCCATTTTAATCTGCCATTGCATATTCCCGAATATTATTTGTCAGTATTGACTTTCTGTAAGTCACTGTTTTCATGTGGGTAGAAACACTGCCCATGCACATTCAGCTGGGAAAGTGAAGGTGGTTAGTCTCAATTCCATGTTCTCAGATTTTATTTAAAGTATAAGCATATTTTAAAAAAAAATTGCGGGACAGAGCTTTATTTCCATGTAAAGTCCTATCATGAGTTTTCCTCCATTTTCTGTACATGGAGAGAGAAGGGGAAGTATATGGAAATCTCCCAAAAATATAAAGAAATACCACCTTTCACAGCTGTCACCACACTTGGTTGGACAATGATTAGAGCTTTGGGGACATTAGGCACAGTATAAAGTATAGCCTCTGGTTTAATTAATGGATAGGCTTTATATTTACATTACATTACATTTATATATACTAACTCCCTCCAGCTGAACGAATCAAAGACAGAGCTTCTTATCTTACACCAAAATCATAAGCCCGCAACCAAAACCTCCTGGTCTCCACCAACCGCCTTTGGGCAAACCATCTCCCCAAAGACCAAAGCCAAGAGTCTCGGGGTTATTTTTAGATGCACAAATGTCAATGGATGCGAAAATAGGAGCAGTAGTCAGTGGATCTCACCATCTGCTGCGCATGCTTCGCAGACTCATCCCTGTTATCCCAATGAATGACAAAGCAGTGGTAGTTGGAACAATCATTAATTCACGACTGAACTACGCAAATTCACTTTACATAGGATTACCACAATATCAACTTGCGCGATTACAACTGATCCAAAACACGGCGGCAAGGCTGATAACAGGAAAAAAACCCTGAGAATCCATCTCTCCTTCGCTGAGGAGCTTACATTGGCTAACCGTAAAAAATCGGATCACGTTCAAGACCCTTTGCCTCACCCACAAATGCGTGCATAGAGAAGCTCCGCAATACCTAATGGAGAAAATAAATCATTACACACCAAACCGCAGTCTTTGATCAGCCAACAAAAACCTCCTCCTCGTGCCCAAAGCCCGGTATAAATCCAAGGGGGATCGGAGATTCGCTGTCCAAGGGCCTCGGCTATGGAAGGCTCTACCATTCAACATCCGCCTGGAAGAAAATCACCTGGCTTTTAGGAAAAAACTCAAGACCTTCCTCTTTTAGCAGATGATCGAAGCTTACCACAGCGCCTAGAGGCGATTCAGTTCACATTGTGCACTATACAAGTATTTCATTCATTCATTCATATTTACTTGCCAAACATTCAAGACCTTCATGCAGTTTGCCTATATTTAATTTTCTTTGAGCCCACACATGGGTTGATTACTGGGGTCATGGTCATAATTTTCAGGGTAATTAGACAAGGTTGTCTATTTTTTAACAGAGGAGGAATGGGCTCCCTCCAGGCTCACCTACCCTCTATCTATTATAATAGCATGTGCATGGAGGCTCTCAAAAATGTATACAGTTAGGACTGCAGATAATACTGGGGTGGCTCTGCAGCTTACGCACATATTTGCAAATGTGTGCAAACTAAACCCCTGTTTTTAACGCAAATTTTTACACAAGATACTTCACTTGGTTGCAGGCTGGTTGGTAAGTTGAGCTGGGAATTTTCTTTGGTTTTGTTTGACATGCGTCACCCTTCCATGTGCTCTTTGTTGCAAAGGCCAATAATAGGTGAGGGCAGTGGCCATTTGTTTGTAGTATTTAACATAACACAGAAGTTGGATTGACAGTGACAGTTATACTGATTGATGGGTCACTAAAGAATATAGCAGTTTTTTTATAGCATAGATTCATTATTTGAATACTACTTGCTTGTGTTCTATCTCTTCACTTTTTCCAAAAGTAGAATAAACGATACTTTATTTTTTTTATTTATTTTTTTTTAAATAAAATTTTATTGAAAAAGAGGGTACATGACAAAAGTATACAAATTCGCAAGGACAAAATAATTTTTTGCTTTAGAATACAGGTTGGATAAGAACAGTGACAAGTCATATAGTGTAGTATGAACACAGTACACTTTACAAGGAATGGAAAACCCACCATTCCCCTTCGAAGAAAAGGAGAAGGGGAGGTTTTAACTGGATGGATCTGAAAATAGTAAGGCACTATGCTATCCTTAGAAGGACCTGTATGATCCAGGTTCTTGTGGGTCTTTCCCTTTTTTTTCTAGCAGTTTAACAATCGCTTGGTTGCCTGTGGGTAAATAGGGGCCACCGGACCATATGTGTTGGTAAACAACGATACTTTATAAAAGATGGTAGACACTTTTTACCAAAGGCCAAAGCAACACACCTTTTATTGCCACAATATGCATTTTAGACATTCATGTTTGTATTTTGGAAGTTTTATATGTACTGCTCGCATGATATGCACAGTGATATGCACAGTCGCACTCTTCTCAAGAAGAAATTAGTGTTCTCAATAGGAAAATTTGGCCTGGTAAATAACACTATGCCTTTAGGTCATTGAGCCCGTGTTGTCTCCTGAAGTTTTTGAACACTGGCATGTAGATAGCTACATGACTCTAATGATGTCATAATGAGACAACGGCAAGATAAAGCCTGCGGGCAGTGGCAGCTCAATATTTTGGGGGGAGCGGCAAATAAACCCCCCCTATTGTCCTAAGACTTCCTGGCCAATTGGGTCTCAGGACCCGCTTCCTGATTGGCCAGAAGGAGAATCAGGAAGACAATAGTGAATATTAATTCTCTGTTGTCACACAACTAGGTGGGCTCGGGGCACAGAGCTCTGTGCCCCGAGCCCATCCTTTTTTAAGCCAATTAGAGCCTGAGGCTCTAATCATGTGCTTCCAAAAAATGTAAAACTCGGTGAAATCCATGCATCCGGCACCCTGCATGGAGATTAGGGCCCGGGCGCATGGATTGGGGGGGCAGCACCCCTGAGCCCTGCATGGACAGGCCACCACTGCCTGTGGGTGTTCTGAGCGGGAAAAAAGAGCATAAGGTTGACAAGGGATAGTTAAAAGAGAGTAGAGGTTTCAATACTCTTTGTAATATCAGGTTTTGAGAAAATAGGAAAGGGATAAAAATCAAATTTTGTGAAAACATGTAAAATGCTGTGCTTTTTTTTTTTAAATGTACATGAAAGCATTGCAATGGTGCATACTAGGCTTATTGAAATATATAACTTTTTCTTGCATATGCGTTCATACTCTGTTTAACTACTTGACTTCGGGAAGATTTACCCCACCCCCTTCATGACCAGGCCATTGTTTGCGATACAACACTGCGTTACTTTAACTGACAATTGAATGCTCATGCGACACTGTACCCACCTGAAATGTATGTCTCTTTTTCCCACAAATAGAGCTTTCTTTTGGTGGTATTTAATCATCTCAGCATTTTTAAACTTTTGGCTATAAAACATATCAAATAAAAAAATGTATAAAAACGAATTTCTTTATTATTTCAATTTAGGCCAATATGTATTCTGCTACATTATTTTTTTTTGAAAAAAAATCCCAATAAGCGTATATTGATTGGTTTGCGCAAAAGTTATAGCATCTACAAACTATGGGATTTATTTAAGGATTTTTTTTATTTACTAGTAATGGCGGTGATCAGCAACCTATAGTGGGACTGTATATTGCAAACTATATTGCAGTGGACAAATTGGACACCAACTGACACTTTTTACACTTTTTGGGGACCAGTGACACTAATACAGTGATCAGTGCTAAAAAATATGCACCGTCACTGTTCTAATGACACTGGCTGGGAAGGGGTTAACATCAGGGGCAATCAAAGGGTTAACTGTGTGCCTAGCCAGTGCTTGTGTACTGTGCGGGAGATGCTTTCACTAGGGTAAGGCACTGATCTATGTTCCTTCCATAATGACAGAACGGCGATCTGCCTTGATTACATGGGCAGATCTCCCATGGCACTCTGTCTAACGATTGGAGGGTGCTGGTGAACATCGGGTCTGCGGTATCCATAGATCAGCTCCTGCTGTGTACAATCCCAGCGAAGCCGGTTGCCGGCGGCGAGCATGCGCTCCCCAGACCAGGAAGTGCGGGATCAAGTACTAGGTATGTGATCCTGTGCAGGAGAGCCACCTTGCCACCATATGTGTAAGGTGTACAGTTGGCAAGCAGTTAAAAATGAGTCCAACTGCATCTGGTGTAAGCTCTTCCAGCAGTTCTCCATGTACAATTTATTTCCTCTCTCACCTCCCAAACATTTCATGCCTTTCTTTCCCCTGTAAGTCGCTGATAGACACCATTTTTAGTTTGACAAACATAAATAAATAAACATTTCAGTAGATATCCCATAGCTTGTAGACGCTATAACGTTTGTGTAGAACAATTAATATACACTTATAGGGATTTGTTTTTACCAAAAATATGCATCAGAATACATATTGGCCTAAAATTATGAAGAAATTCATTTTTTTGCATTTTTTTATTGGATGTGTTTTATAACAGAAAGTAAAAAATATTGTTGTTTTTTTTTCAAAATTATTAGTCTCTTTTTGTTTATAGCGCAAAAAATAAAAACCCCAGAGGTGATCAAATACCATCAAAAGAAAAAAATTGTTGGAAATGACATCATTTTTATCTGGGTACAGCTTTGCATGACTGCACAATTGTCAGTTAAATAACAAAGCGCCATAGCACAAAAAGTGGCCTGGTCTTGAAGGGGGGTAAAACTTCCAGAGGTCAAGTGGTTAAGCTTTGACAAAAAAAAAAAAAAAAAAGAAACTGGAAGCGGATTCCTTTCTATGCAGAGCAGCACCAGATTTTACACTTCAGTTTTTGTAAATTAACCCACTTGCTAAATTCAGTTTCAGCAGATCTGTGTTAGAACCAGTGGTGATCGGTCCATAAGGGGTGCAGGGGCACCCCCCCTCCAAAGTTCCCAAAGTTAGTTTGCATAATCATAGAAAAATTATTTTAAAAAACGAATACTATGACTAACATTTTTTTAACATCTAAAAATTAAAAGGTTATAGTCGTATTATCATTTATTTAAAAATCAATCGTTCTATGTGTGTGCACTCACTGCACTGTGCGGGGCGCCGGACAAATGAGTTTTTATTACATAGTTACATAGTATATTTTTTTCTTTCAATATATCGGGGATGGAGGTGTATATATTTTATATTGCCTCATATAAAGTCCCACCATTAGCTTTAGGTCTAGTTGTTTATTTTTATAGTTACATAGTAGGTGAGGCTGAAAAAAGTAAAGTCTATCAAGTCCAACCTATGTGTGTGATTATATGTCAGTATTACATTGTATATCCCTGTATGTTGCGCTTGTTCATGTGCTTATCTAATAGTTTTTTTAAACTATTAATGCCCCCCGCTGAGACCACCGCTTGTGGAAGGGAATTCAACATCTTTGCCACTCTTAGCCCCTGTACACACGGTCGGAGATTTCGACAACCAAATCCGTCGGATTTTCTCCGTCGGATTTTGTCCGTCGGATCTTGTCCGAAACTGTTGCATACACACGGTCGGACTAAGGCCGCGTACACACGGGCGGACTGTTCGCTCAACTTTGTCTGCTGAACAGTGTTTCAGCGGACAGTCCGCTCGTGTGTGGGGCTTCAGCGGACAGTTTCAGCGGACAGTTTGACGAACAAAGTTTTTCGGAAATTCCGAAAAACTGTCCGCAGACAGTTTCGGCAGACAGTCCCCGCGTGTGTACGCGGCCTAAGTTGTCGAAAAATCAGATCTTTCAGAACGTGATGACGTAATTTCGTTATGATGGGACTACATTCAGGCTAGTAGCCAATAGCTTTGATGTAGGAATTTGATCTGAGCATGCGTGACACTTGGTCCGATCAAAATTCGCTACACATGATCGGATTAGGTCCGACCGGCCCAGTTGGTCGGGAAATATTTCCAACATGTTGGAAAATTGGGTCCGACGGATATTCTGACGGAATCAGTCCGATGCATACCACACACAGTCGGATTATCCGACGACGCGGTCCGATAGGACACATTCCGACGGATTCTCCGACCGTGTGTACAAGGACTTACTGTAAAGAACCCTCTACGTAGTTTAAGGTTAAACCTCTTTTCTTCTAATTTTAATGAGTGGCTACGAGTCTTGTTAAACTCCCTTTTGTGAAAAAGGGTCACCAGTATGGTATATGTAAATTGAAATCACATCTCCTCTCAAGCGTCTCTTCTCCAGAGAGAATAAGTTCAGCACCCGCAACCTTTCCTCATAACTAATATCCTCCAGACCCTTTATTAGTTTTGTTGCCCTTCTTTTTACTCGCTCCATTTCCAGTACATCTTTCCTGAGGACTGGTGCCCAGAACCGGACAGCATACTCCAGGCGCGACCGGACCAGAGTCTCGTAGAGCGGGAGAATTATCATTTTATCTCTGGATTTAATCCCTTTTTTAATGCATGCCAATACTCTGTTTGCTTTGTTAGCAGCAGCTTGTCATTGCATGCCATTGCTGAGCCCATCATCTGTTGGACCCCCAGGTCCTTTTCCATCCTAGATTGCCCTAGAGGTTCTCCCCCTAGTGTATAGATTGCATTCATATTTTTGCCACCCAAGTGCATTATTTTACATTTTTCTACATTAAACCTCATTTGCCATGTAGTTGCCCACCCCATTATGTGTTCAGATCTTATTGCAAGGTTTCCACATCCTGTGGAGAAGTTATTGCCCTGCTTAGCTTGGTATTGTCCGCAAATACAGAGATTGAACTGTTTACCCCATCCTCCAGGTCGTTTACGAATATATTAAATAGGATTGGTCCCAACACAGAACCTTTTGGGACCCCAATACCCACCCCTGACCATTCCGAGTACTCCCCATTTATCACCACTCTCTGAACTTGCCCTTGTAGCCAGTTTTCAATCCATGTACTCACTCTATGGTCCATGCCAACAGACCTTATTTTGTACAGTAAACGTTTAAGGGGAGCTGTGTCAAAGGCTTTTGCAAAATCCAGATACACCACGTAGGGCCATCTTAACAATATCATGGGCCCCTACAAGCATATCCCAATTTTCTCACCTACTCTCAAGAATTTAAGTATAATTCCACACTGTGCCCAACCTTGCAGCCACACTGTGCCCAACATTGCAGCGTCACTGTGCCCAACAGTGCAGCCTCACTGTGCCCAACACTGCAGCTTCACCGAGCCCAACATTGCGACCTCACTGTGCCCAACATTGCAGCCTCACTGTGTCAACATTGCAGCCTCACTGTGCTCCCATTGCAGCCTCACTGTGCCCCTTGCAGCCTCACCGTGTCAACATTGCAGCTTCACTGTGCCCCTTGCAGCCTCACTGTGCCCCCATTGCAGACTCACTGTGCCCGCATTGCAGCCTCACTGTGCCCCCATTGCAGCCTCACTGTGCCCCCATTACAGCCTCTCTGTGCCCATTGCAGCCTCACTGTGCCCAGCACTGCAGCTTCACCGTGCCCAACATTGCAACCTCACTATGCCCAACATTGCAGCCTCACTGTGTCAACATTGCAGCCTCACTGTGCCCCCATTGCAGCCTCACTGTGCCCCTTGCAGCCTCACTGTGCCCCCCTTGCAGCCTCACTGTGCCCCCATTGCAGACTCACTGTGCCCCCATTGCAGACTCATCACGCCCCCATTGCAGCCTCACTGTACCCCCATTGCAGCCTCGCAAGGGCGGAGGAAGAGAGAGGGTGGCCGGATCATGACTGGAGGAAGAGGAGTGTCGGGGATCACAGAATGGATAGCCCCTGTTACAGCTTACATTGAAATTGCCTCTGCTCTGCTCGTCGTCACACACAGCCCTGCCATCCCTCGACCCCGCTCTTGTGATAGACAGATCACATCCCAGCATTGGACCCACATTCTGTCTATCACAGGCGCTGTGCCCACTCTGTAAGATGGCCCTGCTTTGATGGGCACAGTGGCTGTTTGATGGGCACAGTGGCAGCTTTGATGGGCACAGTGGCTGTTTGATGGGCACAGTGGCAGCTTTGATGGGCACAGTGGCTCTGTTTGATGGGCACAGTGGCAGCTTTTGAGGGACACAGACAGTGGCTGTGTTCGATGCACAACTTGAACAGTGAACTTACTTGTAGACAGTGTTAGACTTACTTGAGGCCGCCGGCCTAGTGCGGTACAGTGTGTCACTCACAGCAGCAAGCCAGCGTCAGTTATCAATCAGGGCCATCTTTCCACTCCACTCCCTCTCCACGCTGTCTGAAGAACATGGCAGAGGTGGGCAGAGCTTGCTCACTAGCCGCTGGGGCAGCCGCGGCACGCTATGAATGCTGGGGCGGCTGTGGCCTCTGCTATCATTGGTTGCTAGCTAGACGCTGGGCGGCCAGTGATTCTAGCAAGTGAGCAATCAGTGCAGGCAATCAACTTAAACAGCAGATTGCAGCGCTGAGGATCGACCATGGATGGGGCCCTCCAGGCAAGTAGGGACCCCGGGCAACTGCCCAGCGTGCCTAGTGGAAAAAATGACCCTGATACCACGTCTACGGGCCTTCCTTTATCTAGATGGCAGCTCACCTCCTCATAGAAGGTTAATAGATTGGTTTGGCAAGAATGATTCTTCATGAATCCATGCTGATTACTGCTAGGTCCGTAATTTTTTTACAAGCATGTGATTAGAGCTTGAGGATTTTTTTAGGCTGTCCTCAGGGTGCAGAGCACTTCTGCCTTCACATCCCGGCCAATTGAGAGAGGCTGAAGATTTGGAACCCGGAATGAAGACCGGGTTAACACGGAAGCCTCGGAGGAAAGCCGTATCAGGGGAACCATGATAGTGGTGAGTGCGGACCTGGAGGGGTTTGTTTGCACCCCCCCATAACATTTTTTAACACCAGCTGCCACTGGTTACAACCTCAACATATAAGGACCATAGATAATCGTGTAGAGGCACTCTGGGAAACCAACCCTATTACTGCATTATATCGAGCGGGCTGGATATTTCTACAAAATATCTTAATAATCTTAATAATCTGCTTCTTTCATGGAGATATGTTAGCCTCACTTTGTGCTGTCCCATGGCCAATAATAGGAAACTTAAACACTGAAGAGTGAAAGTGACTTGAAGTCAGGATCCTATAATTGTCTTGTATATTTTGGAATCATCAAATCCCCCAATGTATGGTCATTTTTAAGTTAAACCTATTAGGCTATTTAAAATAGTATAACATATATTATTTAATGGCTAAGTATGTTACTAACCAAAAGACTATATAAATAGACATTATTTAGACAGCTCTATCAATATGATGTATGTATTATTACCACAGCTGTGGCTATGCTACACATTTCTCATTTCAGTGAAACATTTATCAAGTGTGGTATGTCATTATCATGCTAAAAAATCTCACCTTGTAATCTTTCATTGATTAATCAAATACAAAAGCATGATATAATGAAATGATAATTATCTTCTATATGATGAATCTCGTCCTTTGATTTCTCTACCACCTAGGGAGAGGAAGCTCTTCTCGCTGCAGAGTTGATACGCCTAGACAAGGTACAAAGCTTTTTAAAGGTACATGTTAAGCTCTCATAACATGGACAATTAACTTTTGGGAGATGCAGTACTTGAGACAGGATTTATATATGATCAAACGCGATTTTTCAATTTTGCCTTGTCTTGGTTCGAACAGGTTAGTATTGTATAAAAATAAAACAATTCTTTTAGTGCAAAGAGAAGACGATTTACAAAGATTACTGCAGTTTTGATTTTTTTTTTTGTTTTTTTAAGAAAACCAGCCAGCAACTGGAATTTGTAAGAATCAGAATTTCTACATTTAACCACTTACCAACTGCCTAACTGGGAATTTGCATCATGTTTTTGACGTTAAAAACAGTACCTGGGTTATGGCTGCAGCTAGATGCCATAAACCTGTATTGTTTTTTCCCCTTAGATGGCCAGCTTTCCAAAAAAAAGTGATGCCAGCGGCGGATTCACCACAGGATCAATTTTAGAAGCGGTGGGAGAGTTGCCCCCTTCTGACACTTTCCAGTCGTTTCTGGGCTTACCGGAGCCATCGGTAATGCCCAGAACTGATCCAATGCGGCCGATGCCTGGGCAGGCTCCCACTCAGCTTTATGCCCTTGGGGGACTGGAGCAACCTCTGACATCACTTCTGTTTCTCGGGCATAAATTATTATTTTTTTCTTAAACTCAAAATGTAAAAAAAACTTTTTTTTGATTTGCTTTTAAAGCTAAATGAGAGATCTGGGGTCTCTTTGACATCAGATCTCTCAATAAAGAGGACCTGTTATGCGTATTTCTAATATTTTAATAAATGTGATACAGTGAGCACTATGAAGTCTCTTTTTGTTTCTCCTGTGCTAAGGTTCAAGTGAATTGAATGTGGTTATTTTGGAAGGTATACCTTGAGCATCTTCAAGCTATGTATGACCTCCTGTATTTTAAGAGGTCCGTCCTAACAGGTGGTGTGGTCACAAGGAGGAGGATTCATCTTAAGAAAGCACAGTATTTCTTTGTATGGAGGAGTGCTTGCACATTTAATATTGTCCTATTTTGAGACTGTCACATAAGAGCACTTGGTTTTGGATAAAGATTGACACACATACCTTGCACATTACTCACTGGAAAGGATGCTTACATTCCTTGTAAAAGGAATAAAAGTGCTAAAAAAAATAAAATAAATGAACAGTGTCAAAAATATTTTAAAAAAAAGTAAAATAAATAAGTTTTTTTTTAACAGTGCCCCTATCCCTCCGTGCTTGCGCACAGAAGCGAAGGCATACATAAGTCGCGCCCACATATGTAAACCATGTTTAAACCACACATGTGAGCTATTGACACGATCGTAAGAGCCAGAGCATAATTCTAGCGCAAGACCATCTCTATATCTCTAAACAAGTAACCTGTAAAAAATGTCAAACTTTGCCTATGCAGACTTTTACGTACCATTGTGTGTGCAATTTTAAAGCATGACATGTTAGGTATCTATTTCCTCGGCGTAACATCATCTTTCAGATTATACAAAAACAATTGTGTTTCAAAGACTGCTGCGCAACTACAGTGACATAAAACTTTGCAACGATCGCCATTTTATTCTCCAGAGTCTCTGCTAAATATATATATATATATATATATATATATATATATATATATATATATATATATATATATAAAATATTTGGGGGTTCTAAGTAATTCTATAGGAAAAAGTACTAATTTAAACTTGTAATAAAAAAAGTTCCAGAAAAGGCCTGTTCTGAACCTGTGCTTTACCCAGGCAGGGAAAACAACAGAACGGCTTTAGTGCCCTGCTCCGTGTTATATCATACTTGCCTATCCTTTCCTTTCCAAGTACTCTGTTAAGTTGCCAGTAGCAAGTGCAGTGTCTTGTTTAAGCTTAAGTTGTAGTTTTAAAGAGGGATATGGATAGCCATGGTGCTTGGTGATTGGCACAGTGTGTTGACATGTAAAGCCGGCTTCATCATTTAGCGGGGACCAGTAAAATGATATCCTCTGGCACTTTAATGGAGCAGTAGGGAAGAAAAACAACAAACAGCAAACAAACTCATTGCTTTGTCCTGCATAGTTGACATTCTGATCTTAGTCCATAGGGTTCAATATTGAGTTGGCCCACCCTTTGCAGCCATAACAGCTTCAACTCTTCTGGGAAGGCTCTCCACAAGGTTTAGGATTGCGTCTATGGGAATGTTTGACCATTCTTCCAGAAGCGTATTTGTGAGGTCAGGTAATAATGTTGGATGAGAAGGCCTGGCTCGCAGTCTCCACTCTAATTCATCCAAAAGGTGTTCTATCTGGTTAAGGTGAGGACTATGTGCAGGCCAGTCAAGCTCCTGCACCCCAAACTCGCTCAACCATATCTTTGTGGACCTTGTTTGTGCACTGGTGTGCAGTCATGGTGGAACAGGAAGGGGCCATTCCCAAACTGTTCCCACAAAGTTGGTAGCATGAAATTGTACAAAATGTATTGGTATGGTGACGCCTTAAGACTTTCCTTCACCGGAACTAAGGAGCTAAGCCCAACCCCTGAAAAACGACCCCACACCATAATCTCCTCTCCACCAAATGATTTGGACCAGTGCACAAAGCAAGGTCCATAAAGACATGGGTGAGTGAATTTGGGGTGGAGGAACTGGCCTGCACAGAGTCCTGACCTCAACCCAATAGAAGACCTTTGGAATGAATTAGAGCAGAGAGTGTGAGACAGGCCTTTTTGTCCACATCAGTGCCTGACCTCACAAATGCACTTCTGGAAGAATGGTCAAACATTCCCATAGACACACTCCTAAACCTTGTGGACAGCCTTCCCAGAAGATTTGAAGCTGTTAAAGCTGCGAAGGGTGGGCCAATGCAATATTGAACCCTACGGACTAAGGCTGGGATGCCATTAAAGTTCATGAGCGTGTAAAGGCAGATGTTCCAATACGTTTGAAAACATAGTTTGTGTTCATTTTTAACATATTATCAGGGCTAATGGAGGACAGTAAAACTGTCAGCCCAACTCAATATTTTTATTTTGTTTTATCAATCTATATAGAAAAGGAAAGCTAAAATATCTTGCATATAGGTCGTAGTTTATTGAAAGCTTACCTTTTACACAGCTTTCAGAATAAAAGCAATGAAGCAATGTAAAGGAGTGGAAGTGGAAAGCATAGGGGGTGTTTCAAAACAATGTCAAGAATGGGAGCTTGGTAAAGTCTGGCTTGCAGACTGACAGGAAAAACACAATATATAGAAGGTCTCAATAAAGGAACAACAAAATCACATTAACCAGTGAAAGTGCTGTTATTTGCATAAGGGTAAACAGGCATGAATTTAGCAGGTAGAGTGGGAGGCAGACTTAGAAACTATTTGAGGAACAGGAGCAACAGCTGAGATGGTCTAAAAAAGGCCTGTCACATAAAAAGTTCTCCTATATGGGAGTGAGATTAATGTCAGAAGCTGAAGGCTTGGGCATTTTTCTGTCCAGAGAGTGACCAAACATGCATGCCAAAGTGTTCTACGCATAAGTACAAATTATACTGACATATGAGAAACTAATTTGGATACATCTAAAAGGCCCATATAGCAGAAGGCATGATGCAATTATTTTCCAAAGCGGAAAAGTCTAGGGTCTTCATCCATTTAAGAGGGATCACTCTCAAAGGTTGTGAATTACCCTTCTATACCAGATCATTATCTCAGATGAGGGTAAAGCCTGGTACACACTATGAGTCAGCTCTGGTCGGAGCCGCTGTACTAACTATGAAAAGTTAGAACAGCAATCTCCCCCGCTGAGCTATTTTGTTCTGAATGGGGGGCGCCCCCCCCCCCCAGCTGACATACGGCCCGTGTGTGTGGGGCTTAAGGGAGAATCCCATGGTATAAGTTTCCCCCAAAATTCATATCAACCCTTATCTGAGCATGTAGCCTGTCGGCAATTGAGTGTGCACCTCCCTTGAACCATACCAGGCCACATGCCCTCCACATAGGAAAGGTACCTAGACAGGGCCCCCCATTCCCCAGCAGGACACATTGTCCCTGTATTAATTAAATAATGGGGGCTCCCTGGATATACCTCCCTATTTGCGAATGAGTAAGGGGTACGCAGTACCCTTGGATGCATTTGCAAAAAAGTAAAATAGTAAATAAATGAAAATGTGCAAGTGTCTCTTATTAAACCAAAAAGAAAACCATATCCTATGAAGGAGTGACCAGGAAAACTCTACACCCCTTACTCATTCACATAAGGGAATGGATGTCTAGGAACTAGAGATGGGCAAACTGTTTGGCCTCAGCATAAGTTCGGGCAGAACTTTCGTTGATCGGACGTTCAGCGAACATTCGAACAAACGGTCCCGTTTGTTCGGCCCCCCCGAACCGACCACTATGCATTACAGTGCTGAACAGTGCATTGCAAGCCCTGATTGGCTGAAGTAGTGATAGATTCAACCAATCAGGGCACAGAGCACTGTCAGAGTCATGACTGGACACTGTCATCATGGCTTTATCCAATCATGGCTCATTCCCGCCCCACAGTATAAAAGTATTCTTTCAATGGCAGTCATTTTCAGTTTGATTTTGGCATGGAGGGAGATAGAACAGGGATCTGTTCAGTGCTATTAGTTAGTTAGTGTGATATACTGTGCTGTTTTGTTTCAATTTTCAGTGTAGAATATTAGTTTAGTGTCAGTCTAGGGATAGTGTGAATGTAGTGAGGAGGGCCATCATTCAGCTTTGCATAGTGTGCAACTAGAGTAGGGACAGCTCAGATAGTTTCAGTGTAGTATAGTGAGACAGTGTCAGTAATCTATTCATTAGTGTATAGCTAGAGTAGGGACAATTCAGATAGTGTTAGTGTAGTGACGGTTGAACACCATCTATTTGATTGTGTTACTGCCAGGTTAACACCATTTACTTCTGTGTGTGTTACTGCCAATTAAACACCATATAGTTTTGTGTGCGTTACTGCCAGTTTAACGCCATGTAGTTCTGTGGGTGTTACTGCCAGTTTAACGCCATATAGTTTTGTGTGCATTACTGCCAGTTTAACGTCATATAGTTCTGTGTGCGTTACTGTCAGTTTAACACCATATAGTTTTGTGCATTACTGCAAGTTTAACACCATTTACTTTTGTGTGCGTTACTGCCAGTTTAACGCCATATAGTTTTGTGTGCATTACTGCCAGTTTAACATCATATAGTTCTGTGTGCGTTACTGTCAGTTTAACACCATATAGTTTTATGCATTACTGCAAGTTTAACATCATTTCCTTTTGTGTGCGTTACTGCCAGTTTAACGTCATATAGTTTTGTGTGTGTTACTGCCAGTTTAATGCCATATAGTTCTTTGTGCGCTACTGCCAGTTTAATGCCATATAATTTTGTGTGTGTTACTGCCAATTTAACGCCATATAATTTTGTGTGCATTACTGTCAACGCCATATTGTTTCGTGTGTTACTGACCTGTCAGGCTGCCGGGATTTCTGCGGTGTCTCCGGTGGAGACAGGATGCGCTGCGCTGGACATCATGGTTGGACCCTGGACCTGGAGAGGAGATCCATCCATTGCTGGACCCCAGAGAGATGATCACCCATCACAGGATACCAAGAGTGGATTACCATCCAAGACCAAGACTTATTCCAATGGTGTCTGTGTTTTTTTTATAATTTTTTACACTTTCTTTGTGAAATGGTAGGGGAACAATATACCCATTACCATTTCAAATGAGGGGCTTCCAGATTCCGATAAACCCCCCGCGAGCAGACCCCCACAATCACCGGGCAAAGGGTTGTGGGGATGAAGCCCTTTTCCCCATCAACATGGGGACAAGGTGCTTTGGGGGGCTACACCCAAAACACCCTCCCAATGTTGAGGGCATGTGGCCTGGTACAGTTCAGGAGGGGGGTGCTCTCTCGTCCCCCCCTCTTTTCCTGCGGCCTGCCAGGTTTGCTGCTCGGATAAAGGGTCTGGTATGGATTTTTGGGGGGAACTCCATGCCATTTGACGCAGGGTTCCCCTTAAAATCCATACCAGACCTGTAGGGCCTGGTAATCAAATTTGGGGGGACCCCTAGGCATTTTTTTTTTATCTATGACTTTCAATGACTGTTCTCTGTATTACTGGGAGCCTACAATTCATTATAGCCGCGCGTGCTTTTAAATGACTTTTTTTCCTTCAGAAATGACACATTTGTGCAGGGACAGTTCTAAGCATGGTAAACAAGCGCTACTTTACAGGCATACTATACACACCCCCTAGGTACGAAATTTAAAGAAATATTTCACTTTTATTGTTTCACATTAAGCATTATTAAAATCACTGCTCCCGAAAAAATGTCCGTCTTTAACCACCTCAATACAGTGCACTTACACCCCCTTCCTAACCAGACCAATTTTCAGCTTTCAGCGCTCTCACAGTTTGAATGAAAATTACTCAGTCATGCAACACTGTACCCATATGAAACTTGCGTCCTTTTTTCCACACAAATAGAGCTTTCTTTTAGTGGCATTTAATCACTAGTAGGTTTTTATTTTTTTGTGCTATATATAAATAAAAACATACATTTTGTGAAAAAAAATTCCTTTTTCTTTGTTTCTATCATAAAATGTTGCTAATTAGTCATTTTTCTTCATAAATTGTTGCCAAAATTTATACTGCTAAATATCTTTGGTAAAAATAACACACATTAGTGTATATTATTTGGTCTTTGTGAAAGTTATAGAGTCTACAAACTATGGTGCCAATCACTGAAAATTGATCACATCTGATCAGGCCTTCAGTACATCAGGTGTATCTAATTTCTTGAGACACTAACAAGTCAGGAAAATACAAATACCCCCCAAATGACCCCTTTTTAGAAAGTAGACATTCCAAGGTATTAAGTAGGTAGCATGGTGAGTTTTTTTAAGTTGTCATTTTTTCCCACAATTCTTTGCAAAATGAATATTTTTTTGTTATTATTATTTTTTACAAAATTGTCATATTATCAGGTTATTTCTCACACACAGCATATGCATACAACAAATTACACCCCAAAATACATTCTGCTACTCTTCCCGAGTATGGCAATACCACATGTGTGAGACTTTTACCCAACCTGGCCCCATACAGAGCACCAACATTGAAGTAGTACCTTCAGGCGTTCTACGAGCAAAAATGACACATCTCATTTCACAGCCACCTATTACACTTTAGAAGGCCCTGGAGTACCAGAACAATGGAATTGCCCATAAAATGACCCCATTTTGGAAAGCAAACACCCCAACGTATAATCTGTGAGGCATAATGAGTCTTTTGAACGGTTCATTTTTTTTCCAGAAGTTTTTGGAAAATGTGGAAAAAAAATGAAAACGCATTTTTATTAAACAAAGTTGTCAATTTATAAGATATTTCTAACACATAGCATGTATATAGCAACAATTACACCCCAAAACACATTCTGCTACTCCCCCCCGAGTATGGCGATACCACATGTGTAGGAATTTTAAGCAGCCTGGTCACATAGAGAGGCCGAACATTGAAGTAGTACCTTCAGGCATTCTAGGAGCATAAATGACACATCTCATTTCATTCCTACCTATCACACTTTTGAAGGTCCTAGAGCACCAGGACAATGGAATTACCCATAAAATTACCCCATTTTGGAAAGAAAACATCCCCAACGTATATTCTATGAGGCATGGGCTGCAAATAGGTACTCGGTACTCTGATGGGCTGCAGATAGGTACTCTGGTACTCTGATGACCTGGTGACAAGTACTTGAGTACTCTGATGGCCTGGTGACAGGTACTCGGGTACTCTGATGGCCTGGTGACAGGTACTCGGGTACTCTGATGGCATGGTGACAGGTACTCGGGTACTCTGATGGCCTGGTGACAGGTACTCTGATGGCCTGGTGACTGGTATTTGGGTACTCTGAAGGGCGGTGACAGGTATTCAGGTACTCAGATGGACTGAGACAAGTACTCGGGTATTCGGATAGACTGGGACAGGTACTCTGGTACTCAGATGGACTGGGACAGGTACTCGGGTACTCTAATGGGCTGTGACAGGTACTCGGGTACTTTGATGGGCTGTGACAGGTACTTGGGTACTGGATGGACTGTGACAGATACTCGGGTACTCTGATGGGCTGTGACAGGTACTCAGGTACTCTGATGGACTGTGCAGGTACCCGGGTACTCTGATGGACTATGACAGGTACTCGGGTACTCTGATGGGCTGTGACAGGTATTCAGGTACTCTGATTTTTCTGTGACAGGTACTCGGGTACTTTGAAGGGCTGTGACAGGTACTTGGGTACTCTGATGGTCTGTGACAGGTACTCTGATGGACTGTGAGTGACAGGTACTATGATGGGTGGTGACAGGTCCTCTTTATTGGGGGGGCAATCAGTGTGATTGGTGTACACTGTAAGCGGTAACAAGATGTTACCGCAATCTCCTTCTCACACACGATCGGTGTGTGAGGAGGAGAACCCGGTAACATTTCGTTACAGCGGTTTGTTTACATTTAGTGATCGGCTGTGAAACTATCACAGCCGATCACGTGGGTAAACAGCTTGCCAATGGCTGTTTACCAGCATCGGTGATGAGCAGTGTTCCCGGGAACACGCCACCACTGACGTGCGCTCAGGATCGCACACACGCGCCATGCACATTGGGGGTGTAACCATCTGACTTCATCACGGCCGATCCCGTGGTAAACAGCCATACCCAATAGCTGTTCACCCCCCTCGGTGGCGAGCGGTGTCTCTGTGGCATGCCACCACCAAAGGAACAGGGATGTGCGAGCACGATCTCGCGCATTCCCTGTTTAAATGGGAGGACATCATATGATGCCCTCCCGCCACAAGGTCTGCGCCACCTGGCCGTCATTTGTGCATTGATACATGTCCCCTGGGGCAGGACCCAGGTCCCCAAACACTTTTTATGACAATAACTTGCATATAAGCCTTTAAAATTAGCACTTTAGATTTCTCCCATAGACTTTTACAGGGTGTTCTGCGGCTTTTCGAATTTGCCACGAACACCCCAAATTGTTCGCTGTTCAGCAAACGGGCGAACAGGCAATGTTCAGGTCGAACATGAGTTCGACACAAACTCGAAGCTCATCCCTATCAGTGATACATGAGCAAACTGAAGGGGGGAGCGGAGGGGTAGAGAGATAGATTTGGGTGTTGTCAGTGTAGAAATGATATGAAACTGATTAGATACTAGGTAACAACTAAGACTGGCCATACATTATACCTTTTTCTTATTCAATTTCCTTTAGATTTACCTTCAGCTATGTAGTGTAAGGGCCTACCTGATTGCATATAAATTGAAAGTGTTTAGGATTGACCTCATATTTAATTTTTTGGGTAAATCTAAAGGAAAATTGTACAAAATAATTTTATAATGTATAGCCAGTCTTAGCTCTGAGATTGCAAAGTGCTCTTGGGCTATTTGATACAGTACACAATACCTGGAAAGCACTGCAATATGGAGCCTAGTGCCCAGAGGGTACTGTATCAACTTACACACAGATTTGGTCCCCCTTGGTTCCATCTTGGGACACTTTTGTCATTTATCTCCCTGTGAATTCGTTAGTATCCATCTCAGAATATCTATCCTGATTGCTTCCTCTCCTATTGCCAGCTTCCTAATTAGAGTTCTTGCGCATATGATGGAGGCACCTGGCGTTCCTCTGGATGAAATGAAAAACAGAAAATAGGCGCTGCTTGAGTAAAACTTTATAGGTTTAATAAACAAAGTGTATTAAAATAATCACATAGAAGTATCTTTATAGTGGCAAGGTGAAGTCCACTGAAAGCGTCAGTCTCTGTTTTCAGCTAGCAGCGCTAATCTCTTTCTGTGTAGCTGTGTGATTTAAAGCCAGAGTCCTGTTCACCAGAGATCTTCCAGCTCTCAGGCGGGAACCAGAACAAGGTCACAGACGTGATGCAACACATTTCAGAGCATGCACAGTGGGGTGATGACACTGTGTGCTCCTTTTTCAAGCCTGCCAGAATAGGCTGTAAGCAGCCTTTTTATGAGCCTTGTGGTATCGCCACCTAATGGGAATAATTGTAACTACACTCCATACAGCAATAGAGGTTAACAATTATGTGGGCAAAGATAAAAAACAAATGTAATGTATAATGGAAAAAAAGAACCATAAAATCATAAAAATAATAATTAGTAATCATAAAAATACATAGATTAAAAATAAGGAGAAATAAAGGTCTATGGGCCATAATTGTTCTTAACCCCCCTAGCGGTAATCCCGAGTCTGGCTCGGGTTAGGAATTTACTGATAGGAGCGGTAACCCCGAGCCAGACTCGGGATCGCTTCGCTGGATGCAGGGGAGGACACAGGGAGACTTACTTGCCTTGTCCCCTGCCTTGTCCCCTGCCTTGTCCCCTGGATCCAGCGATGTCCTCCGCGCTATGTGATCGAGCTGTCCTCCGCTCGATTCACAGTGCCAAATGCCACCGAGCTCCGTTCCCTGCGACGTTACGGCGCACGGGAGCGGAGAACGGCGGCAAATTCAAAAAAGTAAAAGTACACAAAACACACACAGCACTGTAATCTTACAGATTACAGTGCTGTATTACAAAATTACACACCCCCTTTGTCCCTATTGGTCTGTGCAGTGCCCTGGAATTTGGAGATTGTCCATAGCAATCAGAAAGTGTCCCTTTTTCAGTGTTTTAGGATTTGATTACATTATTGAATATTTTTTATTATTCTTTATTATATTATAAACGTTATCATACCCGGGATGTCTGCTAGACTCTGTTTTGAACATATTTAAGAGAGTTATTCCTAAGAATTACAGGACTACAATATAAAACGCCAAATTTCCATGCAAAATAATTGTACTGCTTTCAGCACCTAAATCCAGACTGAATCATACCCCCAGGGAGGTTAATTTACCATAAATATATATATATGTATATATGTGTGTATATAATCATACAAACACATATCTATAAAGGAAATTAAATTCTGAAAGCCACTCATAGACAATTTCTTTAGCACAAAACAAGGGGGTTGTAAATATAGTATTATTGTTAGACTAAATATGGGGAAGGAGAGGGATCAGGGGAGGGGAAGGGATAGGAGGGTCAAGGGAAAAAAGGGGGGTTGGGGAAGGGAGTTATAAGGGGGGGAAGAAAAAGAAAAGAAGGGTAGAGGGAAGGGAGGGAAGGGTTGGGGGATTCTTAGTAAAGGATATATATTAGAATATAAATATACTACAATCATATCTGAGCTAGGTTCACATATTGATATATGGAGTTACTTATTATAAGGTCTAGTGGCCTACCACCACCATGATCTTATATGTGTTAGTAAATAATCAACATATAGAACATCACCTGGGGAAAAAAGAGGGGAAAAATGGGGAGTTAAGCATTAACCTATAGCAGTGATGGCGAACCTTGGCACACCTGATGTTTTGGAACTACATTTCCCATTATGCTCCTGCACTCTGCAGTGTAGTTGAGCTACATGGGAAATGTAGTTCTAAAACATCTGGAGTGCCAAGGTTCGCCATCACTGACCTATAGTATGGTGGATAATTTGCGTTCCTCATTAATACCTCCAGGGTTAAGAGTATCTAACGACTAAATCCAGTATGTTTCTCTTTTGCATTATCTATGAAATCTCTCTGCTTCTGAGAGAGTTTTGGGGATTTGTTCTATAATCCAGGCTTCCAGGCCATCTGTAGATTTATGATGATGTTCTGCAAAATGGCGGTGAACACTATGTTTCTCCTTGTCCATCTCTATTTTACTTCTGTGTTCACTGAACCTTTGTGGGAGAGGTCGTATAGTACGCCACACATACAGTAGGTGGCAGGGGCAAATGAAGCCATAGACTACAAAATCTGAGCCACAGTTGTAGAAATCTCCTAAGGTATAGGTTTTCCATTTTGTCGTAAATTGACAAAGGCACAAGTTTTGCATAGGGGCTTTTTACGTTGAAACATACCTTTTAAGGCAATCAAAGAAGTATGTGGGGAAGAGGTTTTTTGCAGTGGTTTTAGTTTGCTGGGTGCTATTTTATTTTTTAGATTAGTTGCTTTCCTGTAGGTTATCTTTGGGATATCAGGCAAAACAGGTTTGTGGTGGGGGTCCTCAAGCAGTATGGGCCAGTGTTTTTTAAAAATCAGGTCAATTTTTTTGGAGTCGGTATGGAACTTTGTGATGAAACACGCAGACGAATCAAATTATTCTTTTTGTGTTGTGGAAGGTATATCTTGTTGTAAGTAATATTTGAATGCTTGATTTACCAGAGACACAGGGTAACCTTTATCCTGAAGTTTGTTTTTGAGGATTATCCTTTGTTCTGTCTAGTCAGATATTTTTGTACAGTTGCGTCTTAATCTACAGAATTGACCTTTTGGAATATTGTTGGTCCATTTATGATAGTGGCAACTCTTATAATGGAGCAAAAAGTTGCCAGCTGTAGATTTAAAGTCGTTTTTGGCATGTATTCCCTCATCTAGATGTTAACTCTCTATATACATCTATACTTCACGATTTCGGACTGGCAGCCTTTGACCATTTTCTCTCTGAAGACCCATACATGAGCCACGGGCAAGCTGAGTTTATCCTTGAATGTACAAAATTCTGTTTTGACAACCAATACTATTTACAAGTACAAGGAACAGCCATGGGCGCCAATTTTGCACCCTCGTAAGCCAATATGGCTATGGGCCTATGGGAGCATAGACATGTTTCGCATAACAATCCCTACCTAAAACATCTCATATTTTATGGGAGCTACATCAATGACATCATCATCATCTGGGATGGTGACGGTGATGTCATTGATGATTTTGTCAATCATTGTAATGGCAATACATATGGCCTCTCCTTCACCTATGTTTCAGATCCGGTGAAGCTTGTGTTTCTTCATCTGGATCTGGATCATGTGGATGAGGGAATACATGCCAAAAACGACTTTAATTCTACGGCTGGCAACTCTTTGCTCCATTATAAGAGTTGCCACTATCATAAATGGACCAACAATATTCCAAAAGGTCAATTCTGTGAATTAAGATACAACTGTACAAAAATATCTGACTAGACAGAAGAAAGCCTAATCCTCAAAATCAAACTTTAGGATAAAGTTTACCCTGTGTCTATGGTAAATCAAGCATGTAAATATTACTTACAACAAGATATACCGTACCTGATCAGTCTGCTCGTTTCATCACAAAATTCCATACTGACTCCAAAAAAATGGAGGTGATTTTTTAAAAACATTGGCCCATACTGCTTGATGACCCCCACCTCAAACCTGTTTTGCCTAATATCCCAAGGATAACCTACAGGAAAGCACCTAATCTAAAAAACAAAATAGCACCCAGCAAACTAAAGCCACTGCAAAAAACTCTTTCCCATATACTTGTTTGATTCCCTTAAAAGTTATGTTTCAGTGTAAAAAGCCCCTATGCAAAACTTGTGCCTTTGTTAACCACTTCCCACCCGGCCGATGCATATATACGGCCGGGTGGGAGCCGTCTACTCCTGATAGGACGTTCAGGAACGTCATTCAGGAGTAGCGGGATCGCGCGCGCGCGCGACCGCGCAGCGGCGCGATCCCGATGTGCTCGTGTCACCCGGACACGGCACATCTCAGATCGGCAGGAGGGCTCTGTGATTGGCCCTCCTGATCACATGACGGCCGTGTCCAATCACGGCCGTCATGTGATGTAAACAAACAGCCGGTTGCTAGGCAATCGGCTCTCCTCTCCTCACACGGAAGTCACCGCTGAGGAGAGGAGAGCAGAACGCTGCAGCTGGCTGATGATCAGTGAGTATGGGCTGCTTTTTACAGCTTTTTACTCACTGATCATCAGTGTAGTGTAAACACACAACACACCACACAGTACAAACACAGTCCCCACATATGTCCCCAAAACACACATGTCCCCAAAACATACATGTCCCCAAATAATAAAAACACATGTCCCTAATAATAAAAACATGTCCCCCACATATGTCCCACTAAAATCACATGTCCCAATGATTATCTGCACACATATGTACGTGATCACCTGCACACATATGTACATGATCATTTGCGTACATATGTCCGTGATCACACAAACCAATTATTATACACTTAACGGAATTTTTTTTACCAAAAACATGTAGCAGAATACAAGAAGACAAAATTTGATTTTATTGGATTTCTTTTCAAATAGAAAAAAGAAAATATAGTTTTTTTTCCAAATTTCCGCTATTTTTGCGCTTATATCGCAAAAAAAAAAACGGAGTCGTGAATAAATAACACCAAAATAAAGCTCTATTTGTGCGAACAAAATGATAACAATTTCATTTGGGTACAGTGTAGCATGACCGCGCAATTGTCACTGAAAGCGATAGAGCGCTGAAAGCTGAAAATTGGGCTGGGAAGGAAGGGGGTGAAAGTGCCCTGTATTGTTGTGGTTGAACACAGTGAAAAACAATTTACCTTAGGCGATTTCTACAACTGTGGCTCAGATCTTTCTAGACTAAGGTCTCATTTGCCCTTGCCACCTACTGTATGTGGGGCATACTATACGATCACTCCGACAAAGGTTCAGTGAACACAGAAGAAAAATAAAGGTGGGCAAGGACATAGTGTCCCCTGCCATTTTGCAGAACATCGTCATACATCTACATATGGCCTAGAAATCTGTATTATAGAACAAATCCCCAAAACTCTCTCATAAGCAGAGAGATTTCATAGATTATGTGAAAGAGAAACATACTGGATTTATTCGTTAGATACTCTTATGCCCCGTACACACGAGAGGGATTAAGTCTGACAGACCTCCAAAGGAGTTCCGCCGGAGTTCCGCTGGAGTTCCGACGGAGTTCTGGCGGACTTTTCGACCGAACGGACTTGACCACACACCATCACACCAAACTCAGACGGAGTCGAACGTGATGACGTACGACTGGATTCGACGTAGGAAGTTCCTAGACAGTAGCCAATAGCTGCCCTAGCGTCGGTTTTAGTCCGTCGGAGTAGCACACACACGAGCGGATTTTTTAAAGGGGACCGGGTCCGGCGGGAAAATTTAAAGCATGCTTCATTTCTAAAGTCCGTCAGACTTTAGCTTCGCTAAAGTCCGTTGCAGCCCACACACGATCGGATAGTCCGCTGGACTCAGTCCGTCGGAGTTTGGATGTCGAAAAGTCCGCTCGTGTGTACGGGGCATTAACCCTGGAGGTATTAATGAGGAACTTAAAATATCAACCATACTATAGGATAATACTCCCCAATTTCTTCCTCTTTTTTCCCCTGGAGATGTTCTATATGTTGATTATATACTAACACATATAAGATCACGGGGGTGGTAGGCCACTACCACCCCTACACCTTATAGTAAGTAACTCCTCCATAGATAAATATGTGAACCCATCTTAGATATGATTGTAGTAAATTCATATTCCAATATATATCCTTTACTAAGAATTTTACTCAAGTGGCGCCTATTTTCTGTTTATCTTTCCATATGTTTTGGAGTTTGCTTCAACTCCCCCTGCAAGGCTGCCAAAGGGACAAAGACTGACATTTCACACTGAGCAATACAGCTCAAAGGACTCTTGTATGGACTTAAAGTTAAATTTATATACTACAGTTTGCGTGACTATCATCTGTATTTTTATGTGTTCCTCTGGATGAGTTGTTTCTGGTGTTATGCACTGATCAAGCCACTTTTATGCAAGTGCAATTTAAATTCTTTATTAAAACAGAAATATGGGCAAAACTTGTTTGGCCATACTTATCTTGTGGGTCACAGGATAACCCACAGGCTTGACACTTTTTGTTTTGCTAGTGTCAAGACCACCTAAAGTAAAGGCAGCAGTATATTCCAGTTGTATATGACTTCTGCTCTTTCTGTATCTCCCAGTGGACAGTAAAGAAATAATTACTGTACCACTACTGATCTGGATAAACTTCCCTGACTGATATACTTAACGGCTGGTATTTGGACTATAGTTTGTTATATTAAGCTATTTTCAGGTGATTTTTATTTTTTATTTTTAACGAAATGTCAAGAATTTTTTATTTATTTTTTTGCTTTTAAAGGTAAAATGAGAGATCTGGGGTGTTTTTGACCCCAGATCTCTCAATAAAGAGGACCTGTAATTCTTATTTCTATTACAAGGGTTGGTTACGTTACTTATTATAATAACAAAAGTGATAAAAAAATAAATAAATAAAGGGACAATGTAAAAATAAAAAAATAAGTAAAATAAAAACAAAACAAAAAACACATGTGAGGTACCACTGCGATCATCAGAGCACGAGCAATAACTCTAGCACTAGACCTCCGTAACTCTGAACAGGTAACCGGTAAAAATGTTTAACGTGTAGCTTATGGAAATTTTGGGGGAAATCGTAGTTTGCCGCCATTCCACAAGCTTTTGCAATTTTAAAGCATGACATATTAGGTCTCTATTTACTCTGCATAACATTATCTTTCACATTATACAAAAAAATTGGGCTAACTTTAAAGTTTTTTTGTTTTTCTTTATTCATTAAAGTGTATTTTTTCCTAAAACAAATGCGTTTGAAGGACCCCTCTGCAAATACGATGTGACATAAAATATGACAACAATCACCGTTTTATTTTCTAGGGTCTCTGCTAAATATATATATATATATATATATATATATATATATATATATATATATATATAATGTTTGGAGGTTCTTAGTAATTTTCTAGCAAAAAATACAAAGGAACTAGATTTTATGGAGCAGTGTACAGTCAATTGATCTAGCTGACCTCGTGGTCATGTATGCTATAACAAAACCAAATACTGAAGCTTTGTTGGGTAAAGAACTAGAAAACGTATGTAGCTTTATGTAATAAGAGGCTCTTATTTTTAAGCGTGGCTATACATTATCAACCAATCAGAATCAATCGGTAGCTTTAACAGAGTGAATTCTGATTTGGTTCTGCTTTAAAAAATTTATTGAGATAAGGTTGATGATGGTGACTGCCAAGTGAGCGTTATTGTATCATGCCAGCTTTCTAGTTTCTCCTCCCTTTGATTCTGAGATGAGTGACAAATAAGAATTCTATCCCCTATATATATATATATATATAGGGGATTTTTGGGGTTTATTTACTAAAGACATATAGACTGTGCACTTTGCAAATGTGCAGCTGCACTCTGCAAGTTCAGTTGTTCCAAAGCTAATTAAATAAGGTGAAGATTCACCTTGCAAAGAATACCCAATCATGTACAAGGAAAAGAAACAACATTTTTGCACAATATTGGATGATGGAAGTCAGCAGAGCTTCTGCTCATTTACTATACTCTGGAGCAACTGCTTTGAAAAGTGCGCTGTCTATTTGCCTTTATTAAATCAACCCCATTGTGTAATTTTACTCTTTTTTCAAAGGCAACCAACTTTACTTAGTATGCAATATGTGAACTAATATTGTGTGTGTGTGTGTATAAACAACACAATACATACAATGACAGTTGTTGAGATGCTGCTTGTTGCATATCAGGAAAAGGATTACTGTAAGCAATCAAAACCAACAAATGATCCTGAGATTCTCAAAAAATGTTATGTTCAGTGGTGGCCCATCCAGAAAGGGCGCAGAGACACAGCCCCCCTAATCCATGCACCCGGCCCCTAATCTACATGCAGGGAGCCTGATGCATGGCGTTCAATGTGTGTTTTTTTTAAGCACCTGATTAGAGCCTGAGGCTCTAATTGGCTTCAAAAAAGGATGGGCTCAGGGCTTAGAGCAGTGCACGCTGAGCCTGCCCAGTTGTGTAACATTAGCGAATTAATATTCGCTAATGTCTTCCTGCTTCAGACAATCAGGAAGCAGGTCCTGAGACCTGATTGGCCAGGGACCCGCCGTCCGTCTCTCACGTGGGGGGGAGGGTTGTTTGCTTGCCTCCAAAATATTGAGCACCAGCGGCCACTGGTTATGCTTACAATATAAATAATGACTTCTCCAAAAAATAAAAAAAAGGGGGGGGGGGCAAGGTCTTATTATATGGTTGTGTGTAATCATTGTTAAATGGAACCGGCTATATGGAATACAAGATCACCATATTGTAGAATGAAGATAATGTTGAAACCTCTCCTAATTGTCACCTTTGGGCACCATCAGTTTCATAGATTTGCAGACCCTTTTAGCACTTTACATCCAATGCCCTTTACAGCTTGTGATGTTTGATACTTGCTCTAATGGGTTTATTTATAAAAAAAATTGCAGAGCTAGTCATCCTGAATGTACATTCGTTCTGTGTAAATGCCAACAAAATCGAATGTTGTTATGCTATTTTCTCTCCAGGTCAGATGTTCTTCCTTAATAAGATGAGTGTGCATCAGGAAATACCACATTATGGCTACAAACTGGAGCTATATTTTTAGTAAATAAGTATCTCCAAAAGTGGTCAAAATGTGGCATCATCTCGATTCAGGCTATTTGTATGAATTAAAGAAAAAACTTTTTGGGTTACCCCTAGTGGTGGACTTTTAAGGCACTTACAATAATTATCCAGAAAAAGATTTTTTTCAAAAAAGTCAAATAATTGTATTGAAAAAGGTAAAAACAGAAGTAGAAAGGTATATATAAAACAAGGAATGTATAAGTACACTGAAAGTCTGTACATATATTGGTTACTTCAAGTATCCTACGTGTTTCGGAGAAACAAAATCTCCTTCTTCAGGGAATATGTACAATTGTAAGATATAATCTATTAAGACAGAGACTAGAGTACACATTAGACAAAGCATTCTAATTTTATAAAGAAAAACATAAAATACTTCATTATTATAATTATCACTTACATTCTCAAAACAATGTTTTGTAAAGACATTCCATTTTAAAAACATGACAGAAAGCCAGGGTAGTTGTTAACGGTAATTGTTCTGCCCCCTTCTCATAGGCCACAAGACTGGCAAGGTATTAAAGAAAGGGACCAAAACCCCCCACAATGGTGGGCAATTGGAGCGCTTGGGCTCCCACCTGGAAAAGACACTGGGGCAAAAATGAGCAGTCCTAATAAAAAATACAAATAGAAAATAAAAAAATATATATATTTTGTATAATATATTGAAAAAAAAAAAAATGTTGATATAATGTTATGATATGATGATTTTCATAAGATTTTTTATTTTTAGTTGAAATCATCACCACCAAATTGCTCAATTATGCAAACTTGGATCATCACTGCCAATAAGTTCCTTCATTATGCATGTATAAAATGATGTAAAAATCATATTTCTATATTATTTTTTCCGGTTTATTGTTACTATTTGTTTATTATTATTTATATTGTACTATGTTTTTATTTGAATGTCTGGGTATTTTTAGTAGTCATTAATGAGTATAAGAGTAAATGATCAAATTGGAAAAAAATAAAAAATAAATGAATAATAACAATTATAACAGAACAACCTTGACTAGGTATTATATCCTATATGTCTGTCCGTCACGGCATCCACCAACACAATGTGGAGGATGTCGGACGGTGGAGACTTACATGTTTTTAAAGTGATTCCTGCCCAATCAGCTAACGCTGCTAATTGCAGCAGCTGACGGGCAGGAAGGAGAAACGAGGCTGGGCTGCCCTCTGGGCGATGCGCGCGTGCATACTGTGCACGCGTGTCGGAACGAGGACAGGCCCACTCCACCCACCGACACAATGGACTTCTCCCGCCGGACTGCGCATGCCCGGTGGGAGTACCCAACGGGAGGACAGTCGCTGATGACATAAGCGGCCGTCCTTTCCCTGCAAGGGGGCAGCCCAGCCTCGGTCCGCCTTCCTGCCTGTTAGCTTATCTTAAAATAAAGCAAATATTGTGTGGCCAACACCACATCCAAAACAGTCTTTGTGTGTAGTGATGATAAAAGAAACAGTTTATATAATGTTTGGGGGTTCTAAGTAATTTTCTAGCAAAAAATACTTGTAAACACCAAATGTCAGAAATGGGCTTAGTCATGAAAGGGTTAAAGGCCGTGAATATACACCTTTTTTGCCAATTAATCAGGTCCACTTCCACTGTACCTGATCATGGTCAGGTACGTCATATTCAGCTGTCCATTGGCTCTTGGGATAAGCGTTGTCAATCTCAACGGCAGCCTCGACTTCTAGCATTACGGATAGCCGGAAGCACCATATCCCGGGAATAGGGTTACACGCAGGCTTCAGATGCTCACACTGAAGATGGGAGAGCACTTGTTACAGAGGTGACAGTGAGTACATAGCTTAACAATATAACAAAAATATATATATATACATATAAGATGGAATATATTCTGTAAGCTGCGGCAATCGTAAGGGTGTTTTTTTTTTAGGGAAAAAAAGGCTGTAACTCATCGTTAACATCAAAGAAATGACGTACATTTACAGTTAGGCAGTCAACAAGTGGTAATATGTGAATCGTGTGCACTGTACCATAGTGTAATACATTTTACATATATAATAATTTGTGCTAAAGGAAACGCAATACAAATTGCAAAACTTTGTTTTTACAACAAATTTTTGCAAATTGAAAAGCTTTTTATCTGTGTCTCCATTTTTTACTTTCTACTAAATACTTATCTTCAGCCTCAGGAAACCAGTTTGCATTTTAACCAGGTTTAGCTGTAGCTTCAGGAAAAAAAAATAGAAATTGAGCATAAGCTATTATGCATTTTATCAGTGCTCTTTCCTTGACTTAAATTCTTGTTTCATTTGTTAATTGACACATATCTTTTATTATTACCTTTTAACAATCACATTTTCCTTCATCAGAGACATAAAACAATAGTAGCCCAACAAGCTCTAGACAGCAGAGAGCAATGACACAAGCACATTGGCAATTAATGTCTCTTTCAGAAGAGCAGTTGCTACATTTTATAAATTGTCAGTGAATGTATCTGTCATTGCGGCCATTTGTGAAAGTCCTTCAGCTGTCATAATGTTTCACACCCACAAAGCGCATTCAGATACAGTACCAGTATGCAGTCAATGTGATCTTGATGCATTCATCAGCCTTTTGTTGTTCTACCTGTTATTTTAAGATTTAACATTCTGGAGTATTTTGTCTCTCTGAAACATTTAACAAAACATGGAGAATAACATCTCAGTTGCATTGCTAAAAGAGTATTTCCCATTCAGCAACAAAGTTGCTTTGAAAATAGGATACAGTTGTCATAAAAATAAATAAATCATGCGAACAAAAGAATGTCTGCCAGACTTTATGTAGGTAAAAAGAAGAGAGATCTGTTTAGTAGAAATTGGTAACTGATGACAGTAGTCAGCACAAAGCTGCACTGTATGGGAAGTTGCGTGCAGTGTGTAAAAAGGAAAAAATATGTTGATCAATAAAGAATATGACATTATCTCACTCAAATTAAGTCTATACAGTGCCTTGAAAAAGCATTCGTATACCTTGAAATTTTCCACATTTTGTCATGTTACAACCAAAAACATAAATGTATTTTATTGGGATGGTGGAAGGAAAATGACAAATAGCTTTCCAATTTTTTTACAAATAACTGGCTGAAAAGTATGGCGTGCATTTGTATTCAACCCCCTTGAGTCAAGATTTTGTAGAACCACCTTTCACTGCAAATACAGCTGCAAGTCTTCTTGGGTATGTCTCTACCAGCTTTGAACATCTAGAGCAGGGGTGCCCAACCTTCTTAAGAGCGAGGGCCACTTAAGCAACTTGGTAACCAGTCGTGGGCCACAATGGGCAGATGACAGGTCACGGCTACTCTATTGGCACTCCAATCCGATCCACCTAGATGGAAGGGGGCGAACTCCCTTCTAGTTTTTTTATCTGATTTTTAGGAACGGATTGGAGGCAGGTAAATGGACAAAAGTCTGTTTACATCTGCCGCTCTGTAGAGGTGAATTGAGGGTCCAATTGGGTAGGGCTCATCGTGTGAAAAGGGCCTAAACTGCTTTCTCACTGATGATTACCCACACCGTGGGTACAGCGTAGTGTACCTGTGTCTATCCTGTGGGTTAACTGAACTTTGCCATAGATTCTGCCTGTGGCAAAAGCCGGCGCTGTACAGGAAGCATCGGCTTATGGGCTCTGCTCTGCAGCCGTTTTCTTCCTCTACCACCAGCTTTATTCACAACACAGATGATGTGATATGACGGGTCGGCAACCTGCAATCTGGGCTTGCTAACCTGCCATTCCAGAGCAGGAGGTCGCGGGCCACATCAAAGGGCTCCACGGGCCACATGGGGCCCCCGGGCCACTGGTTGGCCACCCCTGATCTAGAGAGTGACATTTTTGCCCATTCTTCTTTGCAAAATAGCTCAAGCTCTGTCAGATTGTATGGAGAGCATCTGTGAACAGCAATTTTCAAGTCTTGCCACAAATTCTCAATTGGATTTAGATCTGGATTTTGACTGAGCTTTTCTAACACATGAGTGTGCTTTGATCTAAACCATTTCATTGTAGCTCTGGCTGTATGTTTAGGGTCATTGTCCTGCTGGAAGGTGAACCTCAGCCCCAGTCTCAAGTCTTTTGCAGACTCTAACAGGTTTTCCAGGATTGCCCTGTATTTAAATTCATCCATCTTCTCATCAACCCTGACCACCTTCACTGTCCCTGCTGAAGAAAAGCATCCCCATAAAATGATGCCGCCACCACCATGTTTCACAGTGGGGATGGTATGTTCAGGGTGATGTGTAGTGTTAGTCGGGGATGGGCCAAACACCTCCCTGTTCGGTTCACAGCAGAACTCCCAAACAGGGGAAATGTTCTAACCTGAACCCCATTGAAGTCTATGGGAGCCGAACAGGAAAAATCAAAAGTACCTATTTTGAAGGCTTATATGCAAGTAATTGGCCATAAAAGGGGTGTGGGGGTCTGGCTACTGCCCTGGGGGACAATTCTTTTTTAAACAATCATTTTTTCAGGAGCAGTAATTTCACTGATGCTTAAAGTGCAACAATAAAAAATGAAAAAAATCCTTTAAATATAGTGCTTAATGTGCCTATAAAGTGGTGCATTTGTAGCATATATAAAACATGCTACAGCAAAACTGATATTTCTAAAGAAAAAAAAGATTAAAATCCCATTTAAAATGGACACAGTTACAATTGACAGCTATGAAAAAATAAATAAAAAAATTGCATGGGGTCCCCTCACCCCAGTCCATACCAGGCCCTTCGGGTCTGGTGTGGATTTTAAGGAATTATTTTTAAAAACAGCATAGGGTCCCCCTCAAGATCTATACCAGACCCTTATCTGAGCATGCAGCCCAGCAGGTCAGGAAAGAGGGGACAAGGGCCTCTTCCTGACAACCCTGGGCTATGGTTGTTGGGGGGGGTTTAACGGAATCTGGAAGCCCTCTTTAACAAGGGGCCCCCAGATCCCACCCCCCCATGTGAATGGGTATGGGGTACATCGTACCTGTACCCATTCACCAAAAAAAGTGTCAAAAAGTAAGAGAACCACAGGAAACAGTTTTTGACAAATCCTTTATTTAAAAATATATTTTTTTAAATATGTCCCTCAATGTAAATCCATTGTCCAACCCGACAGACCCAAAAAATAGAAAAAATTTAAAACGCATCTGCCTCCTGGGAGGCCTCCCACCAACTGCTCTCTCTTCGCTTTGACAGCTCTTATATTGGCAAGGGGCAGGGCCACCCAGTTACATCACCCGATGATACCGCCCCCTTCTGACATCATGTAATCATTACTTAACAACCAGCTTACATTGTGCAGTGATTGGGCAAAGCTTTTCCAAATCAGGGCACAGAATGCACTGTGTAGCGCTCAGTGCATTGCAGGGTGTTCGACAGGACAAACACCAGGTGAATGCCCTGCAAATTCAGATGTTCAGTGAACAGCAAACTGTTCACCCATCTCCAGTGTTAGTTTTCCGCCACACATAGTGTTTTTCTTTAAGGCCAAAAAGTTAAATTTTGGTCTCATCTGACCAGAGCACCTTCTTCCACGTGTTTGCTGTATCCCCCACATGGCTTCTCACAAACTGCAAACGAGACTTCTTATGGCTTTCTTTAACAAAGGCTTTCTTACCACTCTTCCATAAAGGCCAGATTTGTGGAGTGCATGACCTATAGTTGTCCTGTGGACAGATTCTCCCAACTGAGCTGTGGATCTCTGCAGCTCCTCCAGAGTTACCATGGGCCTCATGGCTGCTTCTCTGATTAATGCTCTCCTTGCCCGGCCTGTCAGTTTAGGTGGATGGCCAAGTCTTGGTAGGTTTGCAGTAGTGCCATACTTTATCCCTTTTCGGATGATGAATTGAACAATGTTCCATGAGATGTTCAAAGCTTGGGATATTTTTTATAACCTAACTCTGCTTTAAACATCTCCACAACTTTATCCCTGACCTATTTGGTGTATTCCTTGGCCTTCATGATGCTGTTTGTCACTAACAAACCTCTGAGGGCTTTACGGAACAGCTGTATTTACACTGAGGTTAAATTACACACAGGTGGACCCTATTTACTAACTAGGTGACTTCTAAAGGCAATTGGGTTCACTAGGTATTAGTTATGGGTATCAGAGTAAAGGGGGATTAATACAAATGCATGCCATACTTTTCAGATATTTATGTAGTACACTGATGTTTAGGCAGAGTTGCTATTAAATGTATTTGCCAAGTGATAGTTGTCTTGGCCAATTGATAGGAGGTCAATTGATTTTACCCAAGAGAGCAGCGTAGGGTTGGAACTGCAGCTTTCAGTCCAACCAGAAGTAACAGAAGAAGGAAAGCTGTCACCACTAAGGGACCATCCACCTTATTACTGGGTACCACTATGAGTAGCTGAAGCAAGTACCAGAGCAGTATTCTCCCCAAAAGGGGACAGTAAGGGGACACTTGTAGAGCATTTTTGTGTGCCAAGCCAGGGACCAAGCAGGACAGTGGGGTGACGCTTGAGGAGTATCTGTGAGTGCCAAGCTAGGGACACAGGGGTGACACTTGAGGAAGATACTGAGTAAGAATATTGGAAGAACTCAGGGGATCCAGTGGCAGTGGATCAGCAAGTCTAAGTGAGAGACTGGGAGCTCAGTTGAGTGAAGATCTACAATAGGAGATTGTAGACGAAGTGAAGGAGTTCGTTACAACCTTTGTTAGAAACTGTTTCAAGATTGTTGTATAGGAGACAGTGGTCCTGCATATGCAGATGTGGTGTCTTGCTGGGTGCCTTTCCATGCATGGCTGTCTATCTATAGAAATCTAGGAGTCTGCCAATAAACATTGCATCTTTTAAGGGTGTCCTGGCCCCAACCCTCTCTCCCACAGTTCTGTTTAAGAGACAATACATTTTTGCATTCAAGAAGTGTCTGGTGCCCATCAATCTACTTTGCATTACACCCACCATGCCTTGTAACCCACTCTACACTGAAGGATGTCGGCTGTCCTTAACCCTGGAGGTCACCATTAGGCCTCAGGGGCCCCGGGACTTGGCTACATTTATTTGTAAAAAAATGTTAAAACCATTTATCATTTTCCTTCCACTTCACAATTATGTGCCACTTTGTGTTGGTCTATCACATAAAATCCCAAAAAAATACATTTACGTGTTTGGTTGTAACATGAAAAAATTTGGAAAATGTAAAGGGGTATGAATACCTTTTCAAGGCACTGTATGTATATAAACTCAAGGCAAGCAACTGTAGCTCTTTACCCACCTAAATCTTGTATTTCTTTCCATCCAGTTCTAACATTTACACATCTTTATCCTATTAAAGTGGTAGCAAAAAATGTGTACCAAAAAAATGGCACCTTGTGGGGATGAGAACATATAAACAAACAGCTGCCCTCTTTAAAGTGAACGAATCACTGGAACCGTGTGAAATTATAACATAAAGAATAAGGCGCTATACATGTTCATATTAAAAAACTGTCACAAAGAAAAACACTGCATGAAACTCAAATGTGCACATTAATGAGAAAATAAGCAAGCTTAAGTCCATAAGTGAATAAATCCCAACACCAAAATGGAATCCTCTGAGGAAAAAAAAACTTCTAGATCTTCCACCATGACTGCTCAGTATGAAAATGGCCACGAGCTGTTTGACCCTTTTTTACAGGAAGGTCAAGAAACACCTTGGGAACCCCAAATTGGTTCAACTAATGGCATGAATCCATTCGAATGACCACTAGAATGTAAAAAATGACTCCACAGTAGACACAGATGAAAGTCTTACAGTGTAGTCATTTTTAATAAAGTAAAAACAGCAGAAATAATAGCAGTTACAATCACATGTGATAGTGCCTGGCCTGGCACTAGGTGTAAACAGCATGTGTGAGTCAGCTGGTCCCTGGAGGTAGTGTACATTCCACGTCTCACTCCGAAGGTGCAAAGCCTGGTGTGGTGTATCAAAAATGGACCTGGAAAGGACAGATCCTCCGCTCTGACATATGTTTCACCGTGAATGGCTCTTCAGAAAGTGATTTTTATCTCAGAGCATTCCGTTTTGGTGTTGGGATTTATTCACTTATGGACTTTATGCTTGCTTATTTTCTCATTTATGTGCACATTTGAGTTTGATGCAGTGTTTTTCTTTGTGACAGTTTTTTTATATGAACATGTATAGCGCCTTATTCTTTATGTTACAATTTCACACAGGGCCAATCAGCACTGTCCAGACAGAGGGTCAGGGGTTCTGCATTCTGATAGGACAGCCATTGCAGTATGAAAACTCATCCTACAAGCTTTAACCAGTTACTGATACTAGTCACAATACTGCTATCAGTGTTGAAAATCGCCCGTCAATTTACAGGCAGCCCATACATTTTAACCCATTTTCGGCCTGCCTGTAAATGTCCGTTATGGGCAGCGGTGCCTGCAAAAAATATGGCTAACCACCTCCTGTACCCAGGGCCAGATTAAGAACATCATGGGCCTGGTGCTGAGGATTTTGGTGGGGCCTTTTATAAACAATAAATAAATAAAAATGCAAACTATTTTTTGTGATAACAAATTAAATTAAAGAGAGAGAGGGAGGATGAGAGAGAGAGAGAGAGAGAGAAAGGGGGTGAAAGAGGGGTAAGGGAGGGAGGATGTGAGAGAAAGGGGGGGGTGAGAGAGAGAGGATGCACATGAGCATGTGTGGGAATGACATCAAAGCAGCCTGGCCAAGGCAAGTGACCGAAGGCACAGAACCCAGAAGGAAGACCGGGTGAAGATGGAAGTGCCCGGGGCCCCGCCGGTTGATCACAGCACAGCACTGGAGGGCTCACTCTGACAATTTAAGTGTACGTTAATGTGCTAATATGCTGTGCATACTTGTACATTATGGCATAACCTACCCCAGGGCCTCTAAAAAGTCGTAATGTTAGAAAAGTTTACTACCGCTTTAATATCACGAGCCTCTCATGGGGCCCCCTACTGACCCTGTGGCCCTTGGGCAGTGCCTAAGTGCATAGTTGTCAACATTTCAAAAATATTTTCAGGGACGCTTTTCTTTACAAGTGCTATATTTATAGTAGCTGACATCCCCCGTAATCCTCTATACATCACAATAGTAATTACAAAATGAAATAAGTACTAATAATGGGGCAGACAAATATGAGGACTGTGAGGTTTCCTTTAGTTGAACTGACAAAAGTGCCCATTCTAGAGCTGGTAACATTGAGGATATTCAGTATAATTTTAAAGAACAGTTTTTGTGGGTAAGAGGCATAGGGGAGGAGTATGGATGGTATACAAGTGGGAAGTATGTGCAGGTGAGGGAGAGGAATGTGGAGGGTCTAACAGTGGGCACTATGTACACGAGAGGAGTGCAGAGGGTATGGCAGAAGGCACTTTGTACAGGAGAGGAGTGTGAAGGGTATGACAGTGGGCAGTATGCACAGCAGAGGAGTGTAGAGGGTATGACATTGGGCACTATGTGTAAGAGAAGAGTGTGGAGGGTATGACAGTGAACAATATGTACAGGAGTGTAGAGGGCATGACAGTGGGCACTATGTACAGGAGAGAAGTGTGGAGAGTAGGACAGTAAGCATTAATTACAGGAGAAGAGTGTGGAGGGAGGGTATGACGTGGGCACTATATGTATAGGAGAGGAGTATGGAGGGTATGACAGTGAGTAGTATGTACAGGAGAGGAGTGTGGAGAGTATGACAGTGGGCACTATGTATAGGAGAGAAGTGTTGGAGGTATGACAGTGGGCACTATGTATAGGAGAGAAGTATGGAGGGTATGACAGTGAGTAGTATGTACAGGAGAGGAGTGCGGAGGGTATGACAGTGGGTAGTATGTACAGGAGAGGAGTGCGGAGGGTATGACAGTGGGTGCTATGCATAGGAGAGAAGTGTTGGAGGTATGACAGTGGGCACTATGTATAGGAGAGGAGTATGGAGGGTATGACAGTGAGTAGTATGTATAGGAGAGGAGTATGGAGGGTATGACAGTGGGCAATATGTACAGGAGAGAAGTGTATGACAGTGGGCACTATTTACAAGAGAGGAGGAGTGTGTAGGAAATGATAGCGGGCGTTATGTATAGGAGAGGAGTGTGTAGGATATGACAGTGAGCAGTATGTACAGGAGAGAAGTGTGGAGAGTATGACAGCGGGCACTATGTACAGGAGAGACGTGTAGAGAGTATGACAGCGGGCACTATGTACAGGAGAGAAGTGTAGAGAGTATGACAGCGGGCACTATGTATAGGAGAGAAGTGTGGAGAGTATGACAGTGGGCACTATGTATAGGAGAGGAGGATGAAGTAATCTGGGAAGGAAAAATGTAAAGGTTTGTGGAAGGATGTTTAGGGACTGTGTAGTGGTTAAGTGGGCCAGACATGGATTGAAATTACACCAATTAAGCAGAGACCAGCCATAGTCGATCTATGTATGGGCTAGCTGGTTTTACACAAGTCAACCTATTAACCGACTTGAGTACAACCAGCCTGTCAGGTTTTCCCCAAAACAATCAGTGCTGCCAGCTATAGTTAGCAACACTAATCATTGTATTGACTGGCAGAACACAATAACACTGCGGGAGTGATTGCCCCATTCACAGGTCAGCAGGTGAGAGGGTGTGTGGGGACAGGCTGGGGAGAGATACTAGTCAGTCCCTGGGTAGGCTCTGGTTAGTATCAGAGTCAGATACACACAGGTTCCATATGCCACGATTGTTAGAGCGAGAACAATAATTCTAGCACTAGACCTCCTCTGTAACTCTAAACATGTAACCTGTAAAAAATGTAAAGCAAAATCGTGCTAACTTTAGTGTTTTTTTTTATGAATGAAACAGTTTCTTTCCAAAAAAAAGTTTGAAAAATTGCTGCGCAAATATCGTATAACATAAAAAGTTGCAAAGACCACCATTTTATTCCATAGTGTGTCTGCTAAAACAATATATAATGTTTGAGGGTTCTGAGTAATTTTCTAGCATAAAAAAAATGATGATTTTTACATGTAGGAGGGAAGTCTCAGAATGGGCCTGGGTGGCAAGGGGTTAATTATCATAAGTTATCTACAAATAATTATTATAAGCACTGTGAGTTCATCCTCTCCGTCTGCTGCAGAGTGTTCCAGCTTGTATTTATACTGTCGCTCTGTATGCAGCTTCTGATAGGCTGCGCAAGGAGCCCTGTATCTCCGGAACCATAGATGATAGCAGCCCCATATTTGAACCAGTGCTGGAGTGGGTCTTTAGCTACCTATCCCCCAAAGGTGGGGTCTCTGTGACTCCTGATCGCCGAGCTACAATTCTCGAAGTCGATCTTTTTTTTTTTTTTTTTTTTTTTTTGGCAAATGGGCATATCTTGAGAAAGGGGCCTGGAGCTGCAGCTCCAATAGCCCCTATGTTAATCCGGCCCTGCCTGTACCCTGTTCGAATCCGCTAACCATCTCCTGTACCATGTCTTCATCCTCTAAATATCTCCTGTACCATGTCCCAATCCTCTAACCATCTCCTGTACAATGTCCACAGCCTCTGCGCCTGGACAAAAAATAAGCTTTTAAAGACTGTGCAGTAGACTGCAGAAGGCCGATATCAATTCAAATTCAAGTAGTTACACTGAGTGCATTAAAAGTAGTAACAAAAATGAATGATGTACTATTGATTACAGAGCTGACTTTGTATTTAATTTGCCTGGAGTTCAGCTTTAAAGAATATAGCATCAGTCCCTGTCTGATCCATTTCAGACAGTGTCTCCCTCTGGACCACATGAAGGATGTTCGGCACTAGGGATGATTATGAACCATCATTAGACTTGATGGCCAAAACGCATTGACTGTTATATAGTGATTGTACATTTGTTTTCAATAATGGAAGGTTATTTTTGGAAGGTATCCCTAGCACCTACCAGTCTTTTTGTGATCCATATGTTATAGAGGTGTCAGCAACCTCAGAGTCTGAGCAATGGGGGGAGATGTGATGCATAAAGGCACCCATTAACCTATTTCCATTTAGTGCCACCCTCTGCCTCTGGATCCTACCAACACATATGTGAGTGCTGCTTCATCTAGGAAAAGGATTGCCATTTTTTTTATTCTGGGCACAGCATAGCCAGGATGGCGACATCACTTTTCTCTTCGGCAGATGCTCTGCTGTTCTCTGCTTTGATCAATGTCATTAGCCTACTATTGCAATGTGGCCATATTAGGTCAATGATGTATCAAGCATGCCTGCCCATTTATATAGGTGCAGCTGTTGGGTGGGGCATCGTCAGCCTGCAGCTCATTGGTCCAGCAACAGCAGCTAACTTCTGGGTTCACACCAAATCTAGGTACATCCCTACTAGTGAGTTAATTGTTACTAAACAAATGGAACAAATGTCTCCCTATGAAGTAAACTACACAAGTAGCATTGTGGTAACGATTATTCCCATATGATCATACAAGCTCTATTCAAGAGCAACTGGACATACTTCAGTAAATCTTAACCAGATAAGGTCTTTTATTTCTCTGTGGTTCCGTAGGTGGAATTATTTTTGCTTAAGACTAACCTTTCACCATTTGCTGAACTTTTGGTCATTCTCTTCTCCCCTCCTCTTAGGAATTTTCATGTTTTGTAAACTGCATATACCGTATATACTCGAGTATAAGCCGAGATTTTCAGCCCCTTTTTTTAGGCTGAAAGTGCCCCCCTCGGCTTATACTCGAGTCACCGCCGTCTGTCTACCCGATCAGCGTGTCGTGCAGACAGACGGCGGCCATTCCACTATTCAAAAGCCGCGCCTCCCTGTCTGTGATAGGCGGAACACTCAATTTCCCAGCAGTCAGTGGTCCGCCTATCACGGACATCCGCTCATCCTCATACTACGGACGAGGATGAGAGGATGTCCGTGATAGGCGGAACACAGACTGCTGGGAAATTGAGTGTTCCGCCTATCACAGACGGAGGCGCGGCTTTTGAACAGTGGAATGGCCGCCGTCTGTCACAGACGAGAAGAGGTGCGGCGATCCTGGCATGGCTGCCGTATGTGCAGAAGGACACAGGCTCAGGACACAGGTAGGCTGGACACACAGGGCGGCTGGACACACAGGGCGGCTGGACACACAGGGATGGACGGACACACAGGGATGGACGGACACACAGGGATGGACGGACACACAGGAATGGACGGACACACAGGGATGGACAGGCATGTCTCACCCTCGGCTTATACACGAGTCAATACGTTTTCCCATTTTTTTTGTGGTAAATTGGGGGCCTCGGCTTATATTCGGATCGACCTATACTCGAGTATATACGGTAGTTTAATTTTTGACCCTCCATCCTCCCTCTTCCTCAGTTATTCAGCCACCTGAAGCCTTATGGGATATTCACAAGACACAACCTAAGAGGCTGCAGGTCAGTAAGTGCCAAAGTAATGTGAGCTTTTGTGCCTACACACAGTAGATGTTGAAGAAATAACGTTAATGTGCTTTTCTCGCACAGGGTAAATGTTACAGTAATGTTTTTCCTATTGAAGAACAGATGTAGCAAATGTCAGGGAAGGTAATTATCCCTGGTCGAAGCTTGGCAAATTTTACGATAAATTTTACTTACTTGGCTTGATATAGGGTAAATTTATAAATTCAAATTATAAGTGAATTGTGAACAAGTGTAACGCACCCCACATAAGAGCCACTAGTGAACTGGGATCCCCCACCCTGCACAGCCAGGCACACCGAATCTTCACAGGCTCCCTGAGTCAAGAAACAGTCCAGTGCTTGTTTTTGTATTTTTATTGAGGGGATAAAACTTGGATAGGGGGTAGGGGTATTCTGACTCTGATTGTTGTGAAGTGACTATCGCTTGTGAGACCTCTATGCCTGGCCTGTATAAGATATAATCACTGAGGATAATCCTCATCAGATAGTTTGAACTCACCAAATACTGATTCCATCCACAAGATGCCTTTATTCTGAACATAAGGTTACAGCAGATGACAGGATACAAACAGATGAATAGGTTGTAGTATTTATGTGGTCAAAAGACGATATTGTCTGTAGCTTACAATGCAGAATACATGTGCCCTGCTACATGTGGCTTGTTGCTGCATCCATGACACAGGTAGTACAAACACAGGAAGAAGAGTGGAGCATTACATATAAAGGAAGTGTGTCATAACATAAGGGAAAATAAACTTGACAAAACAAAGTGCGTTACCATAAAAGGTCACTAGATGGCAGCATGTGAACTAAATATAAACGTCCATAGAAAATGGTTAGGAAAACAATCTATAGCAATTCTATGCCCCGTTGGGGCAGCGCAAGGGGTATTATGGGGTGCTCATTAGTCTTTAGAGAACTCTTCAGGGCCGACTTTCCTATATATAGTCTATATATCCTCCTCTGCTTCCTCCAGGACACTTGCTTGAAAAACTTTACTGGCACACTTGACAAAAATTAGCTTGACATGGCAATCAGTCAGATCTTGAAGCAACAGCCTGTTATACGCAGGAACTCAAAGTCCCTTTAAATGTGTAGCTAAGTCAGTATCCAGTCTACATTCCTGTGGCTACTGATTCCACCACCACCTCTTCAGGCACTGAAGACTTCACCCTCTACTTCTAGAAGCTTCACCAATGTTCCAGAGAACAGGAGGAGTTACTGGAGGTGTTTCTTGATGAGTCATCCAGCCTTGCTGAGTCACTCATCCCTGATCCAGAATCAACCTAGGCTTGGCTGCCAGCCAAACCAAATTTACCTGCTCTACAGTTTACAAAAAAAACTATCTACACCTAGCACGCTAAACTAGAGAATGCTACCCAAGTATTAGGCAGGATCTTTGTCAAAAACATCCCTATAGTTTTTTATATCATTATTTCTTTATTATAATATATTCTGTTCATTTTTATACTTGGGTAATTATGAAATATTGCATAAAATAATTCATATTTACATTTCCAACCAGTAGGAGGCCAGGAAACCAGAACAAAAATGTTCTATATGTGCAGTGTCATTGATGACCATTCAAGAAGTTCTTGTAGATCAAGCTTTGGTGTTTGTGCTACAGATCTTCACCTCTAGTATGTCCTCTGGTTTCCATTGTTCAACTACCATTTCTAGCATCTAATCTGTTTTAGTATTAGTTTGTCATATTTTTTTCTACCAGTTGGTATTTACCTTAGGTTTCTTGTCAGCTGCCTATAGTGTAGGTTCACATTCAACAACATTTTCCAAAAAACCCCTATGCAATTTCATGTCCCCTGACCAGAAGATACTAGTGCTCCTCCTTTTTCAAATGTTGCACCTGTTCCCATTACACATGCAGTTCTAGAGTTCTGGGGGGGCTCTCTACAAATACCACAGGCCCCATAAACCCCTCCATCCTGCTGTCTGCAGGAGGGGCTGGATGCTACAATTGTGCACCACCCTAGCCATCCCTTTGGTTCATTCAAACTATGCACATGTGCAGTGTGCTCTTTCCTTCTCTTACTAAACTGAAGCTCAGCCACTGCAGCTAGAGAAAGAGAGAGCACACTGCACATGCATCCAGTTTGAACAGCCCAAAGCAGACACTAGGTGCCACACAATTGAAAACGACAATATGGAGGGAGATTGAGGGCCAGTGTTTTTTGTGGAGAGTCTTCATCAGTGCTACATGTGTAATGGGAGCAGGTGCAGCATTTGAAAAAGGAGTAAAGCTGGTAACTTCTGTACAATGGATATGGAATTGTAGGGGGCTTTTTGTAAAATGTAAACCCTTACATATACCCAGTGAAGTCACTGGCCTCAGGTTACACACAGAGATAAAACAAATCCTCCTACATAAGTTGTACCTGTCTATCTGCAGCCCCCTCTTCTTTACAACTATTCAAAGTACTGAACTATAGATAAAGCTTGTCTGAGAGTTCAGAAAAAAAGGGAGCAGAGAGCCGAAGTTACACTCTACAGAGCTCAGTGAGGAGAGCTCTGAGAGCTGATTGGAGGGAAGGGACACCCCCCCAGCACACAACATACAGGAACAGAAATGGGGCTGTCAATCAGATGGCGATCCCTCCCCATTGCCATTTTTCTTTTGGTGGCAGGAAAACTTGCCTAAATTGATTTATGCTGATGGCACAGGAATGACGCAGCAGTCAAAAGTGACACTTAGTACTCCTAATTGAGACAGGTACACACTATAAAAATCAGTACAGAGTCAGTTTTTTCATATCTGAGGTTTACAATCACTTTAACCTCCCTGGCAGTATTCCCAAATGTGGGTCAGGGTGAATTTTCAGTACCAAAAGTGGTAACCCCAAGCCACACTCGGGATCGCATAGCATGATCTAGGCAAAGTTACTTACTTTGTTCCCAGGATCCTGAGATATCTCCCCACTGTGCGATCCGTATCCTCCGCTCGACTCATCGCAGTGCTGGGCTCCGTTCCCTGCGAGCGCTGTGATGCACGGGGACAGAGCACAACGCCAAATTCAAAAAGTTAAAAACACACAATACATACAGTACACTGTAATCTTACAGATTACATTACTGTATCAAATTATTTCACATCCCTTTTGTCCCTAGTGGTTTGTCCAGTGCCCTGCATGCAGTTTTATATTAAATATACTGTTCTTATTGCAAGCAACTGGAGATTGTCCATAGCAACCAAAAAGTGGCCCTTTACATCAAAAACGGTTTTAGACGAGCTAGAAAACAGCGATAATAAATTAGAATCACTCGCAGAATTGATAGTGATTTGTGGGTAAATCGGCAAATTCGTCATCAAACACTGAAAGTAATGACAGTGACAATTCTGCAACTAAGCAAGTTTTTGATTTGACTACCTTATTGAATAATTTTTATTATTATTATATTTTGTTATACATATTTATAGTTATTTATTATATTATAATTTATTATTTTGTGTTTCAACTGTTATCATACCCGGGCAGTCTACTAGACTCTTGTTTGGACAGATTTAAGTGTGTTATTCCTAAGAATTATAGGCCTACAATATAAAACGCCAAATTTCCATGCAAAACATTGTACCGCTTTGAGCATCAAAATCTGAAATAATCATACCACCAGGGAGGTTCATTTATTTTTAATATTTAAAGCAAACTCACCCATCCATCCATGTCTCCATGCTTTATTTTTTTGGGAAATCATTTTGAAAAATATTTTTTCAAAATGATTTCTAGCTGCGACGGGCTGGGTGGGCTGGTTGAGAAAACCACTCCTCCACTCCTCCCAGAAGAAAGAAGAAAAATTCCCATGAAGACCCATGAAGGCCATAATTTTGGCCTAAGAAACCAGGAAACAACCAAAGAAATGCAAAAAAGGTTTGAAATAGGTAATATTATTACACCCTATCTATTTACTAAGGCTAGCAGAATAAGGATTAAAATACTTATTGTTGATTGAGATACTGTAGTTTTGTTCCACTTTAACAGTAGACCATTAGGAATTATAGGAAAGATTTGACCTAATGAGTATAATGTACCTCATTAAAATCCCTACTTCTTTGTGGGGTCTCTGATCCCTGCACCTCACTTCATGTCTATCGCTGTTAAAGCAATGGATCCATGCATGACAAAAAAAAAATCTGGATAGATTCATAAAGTCTAAGCCAATGGGGGAGATTTACTAAAACTGGAGCAATCAGAATCTGATGCAGCCATACTTGGGTTGAATTTCGAAAGAACTTTCTTTCAAAAATCTTATGTAAGAATTTTTTGTACGAATTTCGCACCAGTGGGCTGCAGCAACGGGCGATTTTCGTGCGGCCATTGAATTTTAATAATCGGACAAATTTTCGCACCAATAATCACACAAATTTTCTGATTTTCAAAAGAAAGTTCTTTCGAAATTCGACCATGTATGGCCAGCATAACTTCAGTTTGCTAAATTAAGTTTTGACATTAACCCCCCTGGCGGTATTCCCGAGTCTGGCTCGGGGTGAAAATTCAGCACCATTAGTGGTAACCCCGAGCTAGACTCGGGACCGCATCGCTGGATCCAGGATGAGTTTACTTACCTTGTCCCCATGGATCCAGCGATGTCCCCCCACAGTCCGAGCGAGGCGTCCTCCGCTCGATGTATCACATCGCCGGGCTCCGTTCCCTGCGAGCGTTGCGACGCACGGGAACGGAGAACGGCGCCAAATTCAAAAAGTGAAACATACACATTACATACAGTATAATGTAATCTTACAGATTACATTGCTGTATGGAATTATTTCACACCCCCTTTGTCCCTAGTGGTCTGCCCAGTGTCCTGCATGCAGTTTTATAATATAAAAACTGTTCTTTCTGCCTGGAAACTGGAGATTGTCCATAGCAACCAAAACTGTCCCTTTACATCAAAAGAGGTTTTAGACCAGCTAGAAAACAGCGGTAATAAATTAGAATCACTCGCAGAATTGAGCGATAGTGATTTGTGGGGAGATCCGTCATCAAATACTGAAAAGTAATGACAGGGACAATTCTGCAACTGAGCAAATTTCTGTGTTTTTGATTTGATTACATTATTGAATAATTTTTATTATTATTATATTAATATTTGGTATAATTATTTATAGTTATTTATTATATTATAATTTATGATTTAATTTTTCAAACTTTATCATACCCGAGATGTCCTAAAAATTACAGGACTACAATATAAAATGCCAAATTTTCATGCAAAATAATGGTAACGCCGCTTTCAGCACCTAAAATCCGAAATAATCATACCGCCAGGGAGGTTAAAACCTGGAAGCTGGTCTTTCTACAGAGCTGCACAAGACACTCTCCAGTCTTAGTAAACCTTGCCTAATGTCTGCAGCAACCAATCAGATCTTACCTTTCACTTTCCAGGACATATTTAAAATGAAAACAAACATATCACTGCTTGTCCTAGACAACAGTATTTTTGCTTTAGTTGCTCCAGTTTTGTTTATAAATCAACTAGTGTAATGTTTAATTAACAAGCCAAATAAATCCAGTGTCAGTCATTTCATAGTTGTCTTGCCAGAGGCATGTCATGCAGCCAAGAACTTGAGCATGTCATAGAATTAGAAGAACAGTTGTATAATATCCATACATCCTATACAGAATGAGAAGACTAAGACATCTGTCTTCATGTCTTGTTTGTTTGACTTTTGCCATCATAAAACATACATGTATCAACATATTTGTAAACTCGGCTCGTCGAAGGATCCAAGCATGCCTCTTTAGTCTCCTTTCTTGCTTTATTTGCGCAATGTCATGCATGGAAATGTAATGAGACCTAATAAATAAAACTCTTCATGGTTTGTGCATTTTGCTGCATTTGCAAACACCCTTGTCAGTTTGGATACCCACAAAATTTAAAGGGTGTGAGTGTTTAAACAGCCTATTACACGCCTTGTTGGGCTTTGTTGCTAGCTTGACCCTTTGCAGCCTTCTACAGTCAACTGTTTGTCGAACTTTGCCGATTTTCAAAGGCTTATTTTTTTTCCCTTTTGCGTACCTGTGGGAAAACATTCTTTAGAGTTTAGTAAGTCTTAAATTTAGCACCTCTTCTTACCACAAAGTCTGGCTTATCTTCAACTACAGTTTTGTCAAATTTTATTCATAACAAAATTAATGTTGATGTTGCTAATTAACTGAACAGTGTCTAACACTAATATACTGTACATCTGACAATAACAATGTGTTAGTATGCAAACAATATATCATATTTGGTAACATTAAATTCAAATTGAAAAAAAAAGGTAATGCTTATCTGCTCTGTGCAATGATATCGAACAGAAACTTCACTTTCCTCCTCTTCTTGTAGATGTTATAGGCCTCTGACTTCCTCCAGGGTTCCTCCTGCAGCATGCCAGGTGCTAAAGAGGCACCTGTATGTGACAATCCCATCGGAAACCATGCTGAGCTGTGTGTGTCCACAGACACAGACAGCATTGGTAAGCCACACCCCCATTCCCTCCTCACAGGAGTTTGAACTGCCCTCAGTTTCTCCCATGAAACCATCAATTGAGGTGACTGACACTGGAGCCAAAGACACAGTTGGGACTTTTAGATTTTAAGCCTAGTACACAGAGGACGATTGTCGGGCAACATTGGCTGGGTCAATAAATATTAGTCAACATTCGACCCGTGTGTATGGCAGCCAGTCTGACAGGAGTTGGCTTTTTTCAGATGAGCATGCTGGAAAAACAGCAGCCGACCGACTCCCGAACAGCGCTCTCAGCCAATGACAGAGAGCCCTGACCAGAGTGTTCTGGCAGGAGGGGGCTTCCCCCTGTCAGAACACAATAGAACAGCAGGGGAGATCACTGTACTAACATCAGATTGCTAGTACAGCGGTTATGACTGAAGCTGACAGTTTTTTTTTCCGTTCAACCCAGCAAAAAACGAATGGCGTGTACTAGTTTTTACAGTGTTTTGTCCCCACACAAGGCTAATCTAATCCTAACAAACATACAATGCAGTAGGGCAGTTTCTAAATTTTTAGAGGATTTTCTGCTTTTAGCTTTTCAGGTGGAATACCCATTCATTACCTCTACAATAAAGTGTCAAAATCCTCAATGGTTGGCCTGTTCATACCCTTAGTGATAAGCTGTATCAAATGAGGTAGTAAGTAACTTCAAAGCTACTCCACACTTAGAAGTGCTTTGGTTTTTCTCTGTCTAACCTTTTAAACCTTTTAAGAACAAATTAAATACCGCATCTAGACTGCATTATAGTGGAAGTAGCCAAGCAGGATACTCCTCGCATTCACTAATCTTTGGGGGTGTGGTCATTACAACAAAGGCATTTCTAATGTGCCTTCCTCAGGGGCAAGATGAGGAAAATAATTTTAGTGGTTTTTGTGTGTACTTGAGCATCTAAAGCCATAGAAGACCATGTAATTCCTAAAGGACCCAACACTGTGTTACTCAGAAAATACTATATTCCAAAGGTCCATCTCTATGCCTTTAATATCATTTATAAGAAAAGTAACTGTGGAATATTTAGAGTATAATACATTTGCATATGCATTGGGAACTACAACAACTGCTGGGACCACACAATCCTGTACCAGCATCCCTTATACTACTGTAAAGGGTAAATGGTCCAAAATGTTAATGGGACATATAAATGTATAAACAACAGTGTCTATAAAAAAACTTTAATTTTCATACTTAAAAGCTCTTGATCCTTAAAACAAAGTTTTTAGGCCTCCACTGGGCTGTTGCCAGGGCAGCCATCAGACATTTTAGGACACCTTACACAGCTTTAGGCCTGGGCCCCCTGGACCTGACCACCAACATTTTCCAGGGTCCATCCACTGGTCGTCCCACCGAATTCGCCAACTGGCCATCCCAAAAAGGCCCACCCCATGTCCACCTCCTTCTCCATCCCATATCCTCCTTGTCCAGCCTCACCTACTCCTCCTTCTCTATTCCATGTCCTCTTTCTCCTCCAGTCCCCTTTCCCCCATCCCACGTTTTCTGCATCTTGCAGTCCCATCTCCTCCATCCCATGTCCTTCTCGTTCAGTACCATCTCCTCCATCCCATGTCCTCCTCCTGCAGTCCCATCTCATCCACCTCATGTCTTCCTCCTCCTGTGCCTCCATACCATGTTCTCCCCCAGTCAAATCTCCTCCATCCCATGTCCTCCTCCTCCAGTCTCATTTCCTCCATCCCATGTCCTCCTCCAGTCCCATCTCCTCCATCCCATGTACTCCTCCAGTCCCATTTCCTCCATCCCATGTACTCCTCCTTCAGTCCCATCTCCTCTATTGCATGTCCTTCTCCTCCAGTCCCATCTCCTCCTACCACAGAAGGGTAGCAGTGGGACAGGTGGGGAACAGTGGGGCAGGTGGACAGAAGGGGGACAGTGTGACAGGAAGGGGGCAGTGAGACAGGAGGTGGTCAGTGGGACAGGTGGGGACAGCTTGACAGTTGGACAGGGGGAAGCCAATGGGACAGGTGGGGGCAGTGTCACACATACTTTGGGAAGCATCAGTACTCCCTGCTCTCACCTGCCCAGCACTGGCTCCTCCAGATGGTGTCAGTGGAGAAGATCTGGTGTCAGAAGAGGTAGCTGAGCCTGTATCCCATCTCTACCAGGATCTTCGGCCGAAGCAAAGAGCGGGGGTGGGGCTCCTTCAGCCTGACCTCCTTCTCCTTTTCCTCCTCCTCTACACGGCTCTCTGCTGGCACCCCCTGGCCTCACCTACCCCTCGCAGCCAGGTGCACACTGCCATTCCTGATGGCCTGACAGTGGGCCCGACCGCTCTCTGCACACACCTGGGATCCATCCACACTCCACCCTCCTCTGCATCCTGCCAGCCAGTCTGCTCTGACAGCAGCTGCCCAACGTTAAAGATGGCCCTGGTTGGGGCCTGTGGTCCGGGCCCCTCGGGATGCCCAAGCTCCCTAATGGCGGCCCTGGCTGTTGATAATATATTACAATTTCCACACGACATAGATTTTACAACAGATACAATTATAAATACACAGTTTCCTTCACCCTTCTGCATTTTTATCTTCAATAATATCAGTTGTATCTAAAAATATCTAGTTGTCTTATTTGCTTATTAAGTAGTGGGGTCTGGGCAGATGCGTTTAGTGGGTCGGTAAACCCACTTCTTCAGGTTCTGTGAAAATATATCAACATGATATTTATAGTAACATGATGAACAATGTATTAAAGATTATTTTAAACAGTTATTCAGCCCATCAGTAACAAGTTTACCACATAACAAATACTGTGATTACTTTGATGTAACTGTATAATGACGCACATTGTTTTTTATTGTTTTTTTTTTTATAGGTTATTATCATAGTAATGGAATCAACTTGTTCTTTTGTGTTTTTCAATTTGATAAAGTTTCACAGAACCTGACGTAGTGGGTTTACTGACTGTTTATCTTCCCAAACCCCAACACTGCATTAGTATATAAGACGACTAGATGTTTTTTTTATAAAACTGATAATAATGAATGTAAATATACTGAAGAGTGGGGGTAACCATGGCAGACTGTTATGTTCTAATTACATTGTATGTGTTATAGAATCTATGTTTTACGCATATTGTAGTATATTATCAACAGTAAGCTGTTTGTAAGCCTTGTGGAGGCTTAAAAACAGGGTGTTATATGAATCAATAGATCAGATTTTAAGTAAAACAAAATAAAAGTTACAAAGTTTTTTTTTTTTCATGTGTAGCGGTACCCCCGTAGGGGCAGCGGGTGTGGTTGTAGCAATCACCCTTCTGCCATCCCCCCATCAATCACCCAAAAGACAATAAACAGTCAGTTGTTTCATTTTCTTGATTTTATTTGCTAGGATAAACTTGGAGAGATATGAGGGATGTATGAGATGTCCATAAAGATTTCAGAAAGATCGCTTATCATTAGGGATGGCCTTGCGGTTCGCCCGGCGGTCGGTTTGCGACGAATTTTGCTCGTTCGCGATTCGCCAAACCGGCGGACTTCTGGTGCTGTTCGCGGCGGACATATGCATTTACATTGTGAAGAACTTTGACCCATGATGACACATCCATCATGGGGTACAGGACAGCCAATTGAGACATTTCAGCATATGGACAATTGGACATACCCTCTACCTTATAAATAGACCTGATCTGGCGGCTATTTTACATTCTGTCTTTTGTTAGTGTAGGGACAGGACGCTGTGTGGAGCAGGGACAGTCAGTTTAATCACTAGCTATTACTATTAGGTCCACAAAAGTCCTTTTAAGGACTGGTATAGGTGTACAGTATATAGGGTTGTAATACACTTAGAATATACTTTCTTTCAAATATACAAAGTATATTCTGGTGCACTGCTGCTGACTGCTGTGCTGCTGAGTGCACTGCTGACTGATTCTGCAGCTGTCTTTTGTCAGTGTAGGGAAAGCACACTGTGTGGAGCAGGGACATTCAGTTTAATCACTAGCTATTACTATTAGGTCCGCAAAGGTCCTTTTAAGGACTGGTATAGGTGTACAGTATATAGGATTGTAAACGTATAATATACTTTCTTTCAAATATACAAAGTATATTATAGTGCACTGCACTGCTGTGCTGCTGACCGATTCTGAAGCTGTCGTTTCTCAGTGTAGGTAGGGACAGTTTGGTTTGGAGCAGGGACAGTCTGCAATTCACTAGCTACTATTAGGTCCACAAAGGTCCTTTTAAGGACTGGTATAGGTGTACTATTTGGTGTGCAGTATATAGGAGTGTAATACACGTATAAAATATAGCACATATAGAAAGCATAGTATAGTGCATTTCCATTGTGCAGCATTGTGACTGCTGATCGGTTCTGTAGCGATACTACAAAGAGTGACAAACGCAATTAAAAAAAAAGTATTATAACTGGTGTGATAGACCAGTGGCCCCCAAAAACGACAGATTGAAGCGGGGTGTTATATACCTTCTTCCACATACATACTGCACTTCTCTAGAGACTTTTGTCACAGGGTCATTTAAAAAATGACAGGCAGAGGAAGAGGCAGGCCCTTCCACAGGGGTGGTAGGGGTAGGGCAGGAGCAACAGATTTGAGTCAAAGTGGCAATTTGCAGAAGGTGCGTACGATTACGTCAAAGGATGCACCAGACTTGGTTGAGTGGCTCACTCAGCCTTACTCTTCCGCACCCTCCTCATCCTCTCGATCTGCACCCTCTTCTTCACTCTCTGCTGTGTGCACCCCCAAAGACACTACCACCAACACCACCACCACCATATACCCTCCGCTTGAGTCACAGGAATTATTTTTCCGATCCATCACAAGACATGCGCAGCCACTCTTGGCATTGGATCAGGAAGAAGAGGTAGCAACAACCGCCACTCAGCAGTCTGACGACAGTACCCAGATCAGCCTAAGGAGGAGGTTGGTCCCCGGTGTTGCTGCCTACTCCGAGATCTCTAATTATAGCGGTGGGGAAGGTGACATCGATGCTGACATGTCTAGTGATGTCACATGGGTGCCCACAAGAGAGGAAGAGGAGGGGAGTTCAGAGGGAGATATGGACCAGCAGATAAAGAGGAGAAGCAGGTGAAACTTAGATTGCACAGGAGGGACAAAGCAGACTGCTAATGTATCAGGAGTGAGGCATCAACCATTTACGGTCACATCTGGCGCTCCCAGGATGCCGGCACATGGCTCCGCAGTGTGGACTTTTTTTAACGTGTCCGTTGCTGACAATAGTGTTGCCATCTGCAGCCTTTGCAGTCAACGCATAAGTTGCGGTAAGCCCAACACTCACCTAGGGACGACCGCCTTAAGAAGGCACATGAGCTGCCATCACCGAGCCCAGTGGGAGCAACAGAACCCACAAAGCCACACTCCAGGCTCTCACCGTCCAGCCTCGTCTTCAGGAAAAAAAAACAGCCTGATTAGTGCCCAGCTGCAGCCTCAATGCAGCCTAATCTGTGCCCATCTGCAGCTTCAGTGCAGCCTTATCTGTGCCTGACTGCAGTCTGATCTGTGCCCAGCTGCAGCTTCAGTGAAGCCTGATCTGTGCCCATCTGCAGCCTGATCTGTGCCCATCTGTAGCCTGATCTGCGCCCATCTCCCTCATCAATGCAGCTCACCATCCCTCCTTACAGGAAATCAAAGAGCCATCATCTGTTTACTCGGCTGTCAGTCAGCAGTCACATACACAGTCCTGCCTCCGCCATCAGCATTGGATCAGCTCCTATGATAGACAGAACACTGGTCCAATGCCGGTGGCGGAGGTGGGACTGTGTGTGTGTGTGACATCCAAGCCGAGTTAGAGCCAAGCAGAGAGCCAAGCGGAGAGCCGAGTGGAGAGGAGATGATGGCTCAGTGATTTTCGGTGGCACTCGTCCCCCTCCTTCCCCTCTGAGGTACGCTGTTGCCGTATAACACACACCCGCGATTTCTTCCCTATTTTCAGGGGGAAAAAGTGTGTGTTATACGCCGAGAAATACAATATCATCCCATTAGGGTTTCCATAGTTGTTATGATCCATTAAAAAGCTAAGTAAATTATGTACAAGGATTGGGAAGTAACTACACTATCATTGCCCCAGCAGTAGGCCGGCTTTAATTTGCTACTTACCTTACACTTCCACATATGTAATATATGCTCTGGAGCATATAATTTTTCTCAAAAGTTCTTTGATTCAGCTGTCATGTTGGTGAGCTTTACATAAGGAAACCCTGCATGTGGTGCTTCTGTCCTGGTGCTAAAATGAGCTACACTAAAAGTCAATGGTGATAGCAGACAGGATAGAGTGATTCCAGTAGCCATTCAGTTTTGAACACAGAAGGGCTGGGTGTCCTTACAGATCACACATGGCAACGAGAAAAATGTGATGGTTGTAGTCTGGATAAGAAGGACACTGCAGTGTGAAGGATCATAAAAATTCTGAAACAGTGGTACCTGAATACAACTGAATACATAGTTATGCACTGTGACCCAAGAACTGCATTGCGTGCCTCTTAGGCTCTATTAGAAGGGATTCAAGTCCTTTGACATCCACCACTGGGAGTGCTGGTTTGGTAGGGAGCTCCTCCCTGCTCCTACAATGGCTCAGAGTGAAGAGAACGTCTCCCTATGGCCGCACATCCATTACTTCCCTGAGGTGTGTGTGTATGGCAACCTCAGCCTGTGCTCCGACCAGGCCATGCCACCAATGTATTTCACTCTGCCCCTTGGAGCTTAGTCATGGGGAACATGGTTAATCTGGTTGAAAAAAGACACTAGTCCATCCATTTCAACCAACTAACATAAGAGAATTAAAAATGCACAGCAAAAAAATTACAGGTATAGAAGGGAACTTGTAAAGTTATTGGGATTATACTGGTGCTCAAAACATTTAAGGGCTCTTTCACATGGAACCCATCTGTTCCATTCAGCAGGGGATTTGTGAGTGGTTCTCCTGCTGAATTGGAGCTCATCAGGATGGATGCTGTTTTTTTTACATTCGTGACATTTCAGCTTGTGTCCAACGAACATGGGAGGACCCATGATAGCTCTATGTGCAGCAGGATGTAAACAAACTGCACTCCTGTGATCCACAGGAGAAGTACAGCCAAATGAGCTTTGGCTGTACTTCTCCTTTAAAATGCACTTATATGTGGTGCATGCGCTGCTTGATGAGAGGAGGACGCCTGTAACAAGAGCTCCGTGAGCAGAGGAGACTTATATCACTCCCCTGTGGCTAAAATGCACGGAATTTTGCCACCACCTACCCGCACCCCTAGGGGACTCAAAAGTGCATGCCGACACACAAGGCTCTCCGGGGAAAGCCAGTGCAAATGTCCCTAACTAACTACCTCCTTCAGGTCCGGGAGCAGAGCGGGATGTCTCAAAATGGCGCCCAGCCACCACGCGCTCGGGCTCCTACACACAGCTAGAATGCCTCTCTGGCCAGCAAATCTGCAGGCAGTGAGTTGTACCCTAGCTAGCCTCACTGCCATGTATGAGAAGCTTGCTGACAAGTTCCAAGTGGAACTTCACAAATCCACTAACACGCTATCACAGGAACTTGCGGTGCTGGGGGAGAGGACGAATCTGCTAGAAACAAAACATGACAAGCTCCAGCTAGCATACTCTGACCTCCTCAGGGACCATGAACCCCTTAGGCTGCGTACACACGGGCGGATTGTCTGCCCAACTTAGTCCGCTGAACCGTGTTTCAGCGGACAATCCGCTCGTGTGTGGGCTTCAGCGGACTTTTTCAGCGGACAGTCTGACGGACTAAGTCTTTCGGAATTTCCGTAATTTTGTCCGTCCAAACTTGGTTTTGTCCGTCCAAACTTGGTTTCAGCGGACAGTCCGCTCGTGTGTAGGCAAGTTGGACGGACTAAGTATGGCGCATGCTCAGAAAGGATTTACACGGCCGAAGGTTGCATTGCAGTGTATTGGACGTCGTATTTCTAGTCCCGTCGTACGTGCTGTATACGTCATCGCGCAAGCTTTCAGCGGACTGTTTGTTCATCGTGTGTGGTCAAGTCCGTTCATTCAAAAGTTGAACGCACTGTCTGTCGGATTGTCTGACGAACTTAGTTGGGCAGACAATCCGCTCGTGTGTACGCGGCCTTACAGACACAGTCGCCCTGCTTTAATCTTCTTTAGAGGATTTGGACAAATTTAATAGCCACAATAACTTAAGGATCAGAGGGGTCCCAGAACAGATCACTGACCTGTTCCTGGCTGTTAAAAGACTGTTCCTGTCCTTGCTACCAAATGCATCAGAGCCCTCATTTGCCTGTGACAGGATTCACAGAGCATTGCGCCCCAAACCTCCGGATGATAAGCCCCCAAGGGTGCTATGTCTTAGGGACTACCTTATTAAGGAGGCTATCCTGAGAGCCTCTCGCAATACCCCTAACATTCAGCTGGATGGGACCAGGGCCCAGATATACCCAGACCTCTCCCCTGATACGTTGGAGAAACGCAGAAATCTGAAAGAGGTCACCACAGCTCTGCAGTCTGCAAGCATACGTTATCGCTGGGGCTTCCCTTTCAAGCTCCAGATCCCTCACAACGGTACCACCTATACGGTCACCAAGCTTCAAAGAGGTAAGGAGTTGCTGGTCAAATTGGGACTTTTGGTGCCTGAGCAATTGCCCAGACAACCATCTACACCTCGCACATCACAGATCTGGGCCACTCCATCTCCTCAATGGGACCGCAGACGACAACATCAGGAACTCTGTGAGCTACAGATTTGAGGCTAGCCTTGGATACCAAGTGACATTGATTACAGTAGCTTTGTTCAGCCGTTATCTTCCCCATTCCTCACTATTGTATTTTTGTCTCATTGCGCCCGCATGTTTGACCCCTTGCTCTACAAATTCACGAGCTTGATCTGCAGGTTTTAGACTACTGCTGAGTGAACGGTCACCCTGACCTCAGATCTGGTCGAGTCTGAACACTCGGATCTATATAGGTTCTTTAAAATTAATTAGAGCATTGGACTATATAGTCCTTCAGGAAGGTTTTTTTCTTGTCAGTCAGTGGGGAAGTACCATTTATTTTATTTTCCCACTTCCCCCCGACGCCATTCCAACATAGACTATATGTTGCCACTTATTTGGTGTACAAGTTTAATTAACATTCCTTTTTCTCCCTTTTTATTTTTATTTTTTGGTGGTGGCTCTGACTCCAGAATATTATGTGATAAATGTGTGAAGGTATCTAGGTTGTCTATGAGCAAGGTGAGACCTATGGTTACCCACAGGCATGGTGCACCTAGGGGTCTCCTGCTTTCTAAAAAGGGTATTACAGAAGTATGCACATGGTTCTCTACCACATGGGGATTAAGATAATATCGCACAATGTAGAGGGGTTCAACTCCCCATAAAGAGGAGGAAGGCCTTTAGATCTCATAAAAGTCTGGGGGTTGATATATTGCTCCTCCAGGAGATGCATTTTTCCACCTCTAACCACCCTAGCTACTTTGATCACCATTATAGACAGCACTTCTTCCCCACATTTGATTCTAGGTCTAAAGGTGTAGCCATTTTTATAAAGAATTCATTAATATTGGATGTGCAGCATGTTTACAAAGACCCTGCTAACAGTTTCCTGATAATACAGGGCTCAATCAATGGTAAAGCAATTACTATTGCAAAATGTTTATGCTCCAAATGTCTCACAAGCATCTTTTTTTGCCTCCTTTTTTAAAATCCTGGATAGGTATCTCTCCCCACACCTAGTGATTGGAGGGGATATCAACATTGGATGACCCATTCGAAACTAGACAGAGGCCGAGTTGTGAGTAATGCTAACGCTTTCCCAAAAACCATCTCCCGTTTTCTCAGTACCCACCAGCATATTGACTCTTGGAGAGCCCATAATGTGGGTTCCTGGGACTACACCTTCTACTCACACCCTCATGACAGCTATTCTAGGCTGGATTATATCTTTAGCACTCCAGTCATATTAGTCAACTCAACCGCTGCACACATACATCTGTGCCCATAATCGGATCACCACATGGTACAGCTGGATCTCTCTCATATTGGTATCTCACCTAGTAATGCCTCCTGGCACTTGAACGATTCCCTCCTTACAGACCCAGACCTAGTCTCTAAGGTCGCAGAATGCCTAGAGGAATACTTTTGCTTGAATAACACTCCAGGTACTCCCCCCACTATGCTGTGGGCTGTCCACAAGACTGTCACCTGGGGACATCTTATTTCATCGCTAGGAAGAAACGTAAACTGGCAGAGATCACCAGACTATCTCAGGAACTGACCAAGCTGTACCATGTAGACAATCAGACACATTCCCCCAACACTCTTGATAGATTGATTAACACCAAGAGAATTGAACTGGACACAATTCTGTCTGAGCAAATGGAGAGGGCCCTGAGATGGTCGAAGGCAAAATTCTTACTACACAGTAACTCAGCTTCAGCAATGTTTGTTAGAAAATTGAACTCCACTATCCAACCCCCTCACTCACATAAATTTAAAAACGACTGAGGGGACATGGCCACCCACCCCACAGAGGTACTTAAGATTTTCTCTAAATTCTATCAAGGTCTTCTGGCTTCCCCCATCCTCCCTGTCTGGTTCCTCAGTCAACTCATGGTTAGATAGACTGACCCTTCCCCTCTCTAACAACAGAACACCTCAATGACCTGAATGCCTCTCGCAATACAGAGGAGATCCTGACAACTATTAAATCCCTGAAACCCTCTAATTCCCCGAGTCCAGATGGATTCTCATCCACTTACTACAAAAAACTTTCAGGACAATTGGTCCCACACTTAGTGAAGCTCTTCAATCACATCTTAGGACACACTTTCCCAGAAGACATGTTGCTGACCAACATGTCTTTAATACCGAAACCAAATAAGGACCACTCCCTCCCCCAAAATTACAGACCCATTTTGGTCATAAACAATGACCTGAAGCTATTTGGTTGCCTTCTAGCAGATAGGCTATCGACCATAATTCCAGCACTGATATACCCTGACCAAACGGGTTTTATCCCCGATAGGCAAACTACAGACAATATACGACTAGCCTCTAACATAATCCAAGACACAGACCTGTACTCTAAACAAGACCTTCTGCTGAGCCTTGACATACATAAGGCATTTCACAGTGTGACTTGGCCTTAATTAGAATCAGTTCTATCTAAGTTTGGGTTTCAGGAGAATTTGTACATGGTTTTCGTGCTCTACACCACCATTCTCGCACCCGCATCAAGCTTCTGGGCAGCACCTCAGAATATTTCACGCTGGGCTGGGAACCAGGCAGGGATGTCCACTTTCAAAATGTCTACACTCCCAAAACTTCTGTTCTTTTTTAGATCCCTACCGCTATATTTCTCCCATCAGACTATACAGAAAGAAGTGAATGCATTTGTATGGCTATCCAAAAAACCCCGGCTGAATCAGGAATTACTTTACCATCAGGCGAGCCTGGGAGGTATGGAACTACCGCATTTATGGCTGTATTATGCCTCAGCTAGGCTGATACAGATAGCACAATTGCACTCCCCCCTTTGATCCAGTTGGAGTGATCCTCAGTGGGGCCTTATTACCTCCTGGGCCTCCTCTGGTTGGACAAAGTTAAGCCCAAAGACCTTATGCCACTTAATGGTGTGGTTGACCAGGCAATACAACTGTGGTCACTGTATAAAAATACATATGCCCTGGTTCCACACAGTCCTTGCTTGGCCTCTTTCCTAGGAGACCCCAGATTACCATCAGCGTTTAAATAGTTGCCCAGATAGGTTGCCCAGATAGGGGTACACACCTCCACATTTGTTGGAGCTGTAAGGTTCGTTATGATTTCAGATGGTCTTACATTTTGGGGACCTTCTTGAGACACCCCCCAGCTCAAAAACTTGCCCATACACTCTTCAGAGCAGTACACTGGGCCATAGTCCTGCACTGGAGATCACAGACACTGACGCATGGAGGCGATCCGTCTTATGGAAAGAATCCACCACACCCTGTTGTTGGACACCATGCATGTGTTTGACAGGAAATGGGCCTCCTGGTCATCATATGATATACTGTATAAGATACTTGGAAGGCAAATTCACATATGGAAGGAGCCTCACTGCTGACAGATCAGAGCACCCCCCCAATTTTTTATTTTTTCGAGTTTCTCTCTTTCCTTGTTACAGTTTTTGCATATAGTACCCTTAGGATTTTTTATTTTTCCGATAATCAATAAAATAATCCTAGATACCGGTCGAGTTATGTTGTTATGCGCCAATAGTAATCAGTTGCATTTGTGTTGACATTTTTTTTCCTGTTGATCCTGTAATTGATTGAAAGTGTTATGTACCTGAAGAGAATTTGCAAGCTGAATGTATGTTTTTCTTTTCAACAAAATAAATAAAAATCTTTGGTAATAAAAAAAATGCACTTATATGTGGGTGTAGTAGAGAACTTTCTGTTTGCATTTCATAGGTCTGGCCTACTTGTTCAAGAGCTTAATATTGTAACTGCTAACCTGTAAATATATAAATAAAAAATAAATATGTAAAAAAACAAAACAAAAAAAAACATTGTATATATGTATAATACAATTATATATTTAAAGGAGAATTGTTCTTTATTTTCAGTCAGCACAAATGACCCGAAAATGGTAAACAGGAATAAGCAAAGTGATATTATGTCAAAAGTATTGCAAGCATAACCAACTAAAGATACAAACCATTTAGCAAGTAAAACAGTGACCATACACAGTATGTATTTCAACTGTTTATTCCCAGGGTTGCACTTTAATGCCGACCATAGAAGGAAATATGTTTCCCCTTCTATGGAACAGGTAGGCTCCCTATAAGCAATCTAAGGCTTGATTTTCAATATAACCAGAGTGTACCTTTAATGAATGCATGTAAAGCTACAATAATATTTTTTTAATCCTTACATACTTTATCAAGAAAATTATTTCATATAGAAAAATACTCAGTAATTAGCCAATTTAGCAACAAACAATCATGTATAATTATCACAGATAACCCCAAATAATGAGCTATATGTTATGGTTGCATCTAGAATAAATATTTTTCAAACTATTTCTACAACAATTTTACTGAACATATAACTGTTTTCTTTAGCTGAACAAACAGCACACTAAATTATAGCTGTGCAATAAAAGTGATACACTATAAGAAAAATGTTTCTTTAGCTGTCATGGCTCCAAGGCAGTTCTGCGCCCCATCCATATTCCCACATATTTTTTTCTTTATGGTAACCCTGTAGTAGTCGTCTTTAAGGTAAAAATAATTTCCAAATATATAACAGTTTAACTGACAGATTATACCGGCTGACTGTCTGCAAACTTTGAAAGGAAAACTTTATTCTGGGATTGTTTCTGTATTTTACTGAACATTCCCGCTCGGGCACATGCTTGAGATCTATATTCTATTGTCAAAAATGTGTATGGTAGGGATGAGCAAAGTGATTTTGACAATTGATTTTGACAAGTGATATTTCCATGAAATTACCACTGTTTTGCTTGTTGAGCTGTGTAGCCAAAATTAGCCTAAAATAAATATACAGTATTTACCACTGCACTGGCACTTATTTATTTGCATATTTATTTTTCTACCCACATGTGTCAATGCACTTATGTCTGTGTTGCCTTTTCACTCAGAATAGAACATGTGGGTCCTCGGGCCTACCCTGTAGTCTGGGGAAGGATATGTGGTTATCAGGTTCCTTCATGCCCTTCAGCTGATTATGAGGAGAGGACTCTACCTTTTGCCTTCCTGAGAGTGCCTTGTGAGCCTTGCGCCCCAGGGGGTCAGAGAGGGGTCCTACTTCTTCAGGGGGTGGAATGGAGACACACCCTAAGTGCACTATTTTGGCTCTCTTTGGTATTTTAGTACTATATACAAAGTATAGTCTTTAAATATAAACCAACAGACTTTATTGACAAATATAATGGTAAGGTCAGTTCCATTTTTTTAAAGTGTATGCATTATTAAACTGATATTTTGATTTTTGTTGTTTTACAAACAATTTACACAGGGTGCACTCGCGATGTTGGATTGACCGAGCATTGCAGGCTTTGTAAGTATGTAATGAGAGTCAATTTGTTTAGAGTCAATCTGTCTCTTACTGAAATTGTGCACAGCCCCTGTCTGAACAGGTGGGAAGAGAGGGAAGAGAAAGGATGAATGACAGTTGTGAAAATTTAAGTTGTAGCTACTGAACTTTGTAAACAAGACACTTTTTTTCAACATAGAAGATAATAATATGCAGGTAAACAGGAGAACAAAGTCTTACCTGCTGGTTACAAAATACAAATCATTCTTTTTTTTTTGTTTACCTATCAAAAAAAAGAAAGAAAGAAAGAAAGAAAACACGTTTGTAAAAATTGTATGCATATTGAATGTACAAAAAGCGTTGATTTTTCAGTATCAGAAGAGCAAAATCATAGATTTATTGGGTTTTGGAAGCCTGGCATCCTCTTAGTGTCAAGATGTCTGTTTAATTTACCATAAAGCAAAACTTAGCTTTCTCAATCAGAAGTAACTGTGTTTAATCTTTATGCTGCCAGCTTTATTAACCCATTGACGCCAGCCACACACAAATATGCGGTCTCTCGGAGCCTGGTCCTTAGTACAGAGATACAAGAAAAAGAACCGCTGCTCCAGGTGTATAAGATAGAACTAGTTGGAATGTCTTTATGGAGTGCCAGCCCTGGCCTGCCTCCGTGGGAAACTTGGTAGGAGAAAGAAATGGCTGCACATCTAATTGCCTTTTATTGTTCACAAGGATAACACCAAAGACACCAAACTGTTGTCACGTAGACGTGTTTCATACATACATCTTGTGCTTAATCATTACAATGACTGAGAAAACTGATAGATCTTAAATTGACTGCCCCAGTAGCTACAGGTGTTCTGGGGGTGGCAGTAATAAGAAAACATTCTGGTCCCAGAGAATTTGAGGGTGGCAATTCTGGAACTCTGCCAGGACCATAAGTTGGCCGGACACTTTGGCACTCTGAAAACTTCAGAGTTGGTGCAGCGTGCATTCTGGTGGCCTCAGCTGACAAACGATTGTAAGAACTATGTAGAGTCTTGCACTACCTGTGCCCGGAGCAAGACTAGCCGGGCAAGAACCTGGGGCTTACCTGTCCCAGAAAGACCCTGAAAGATGATATCAATGGACTTCATTGTGGAGCTGCCTCAGGCAGAAGGCTTCTCTACCATTTTCGTGGTGGCCGACAGGTTGTCTAAAATGGCCCATTTCCTGCCTATGAAGGGCACACTTTCGGCCATGGAAACAGCAAAGGTGGTCATCAAAGAGTTAGTGAGGTTGCATGGGGTTCCATCGAGCATCGTATCCGACTGAGGTGTTCAATTTACCTCCAGATTTTGGAAGGCTCTCTGCGGTTCCCTTAAAAAAGAGTTGGTATTCTCGTCTGTCTATCACCCCCAGACGAATGGGCAGACAGAGAGAACTAATCAAACTTTGGAACAATACCTCCCCTGCTTCTCTGCCTTCTCACAAGATGACTGGGTCTCTCTCCTGCCTATTGCCGAGGTTGCCGACAACAATTTATTGCATTCTGCTATTAAGCAGACACCATTCTTCGCAAACTACGGTTACCACCCATCCTTCCTGTCTGGTTCTGTACCTAAGTGTGCCATTCCCGCAGTGTCCGAAACAATGGACTCAGTGGCGTAACTAGAACCTTCAGGGCCCCGATGCAAGAAACCATGAAGGGCCCCCCTGAACCCCAGCCAGGGCCCTTCCCTCTGAGTCCGGCAGTGGAACTCCAGGGCGTGGTCACAGGTATGACCTTTGTGAGCCCTGTAGTTCCACCACTGGTATCAGTATTTTTTTTTTATTATTATTTTTTTTATTTTTAGGTGCCCCATTGGGGGACTTTCCCTAGGCAGGATGGGGTCCCCGTCCCCAGAAGAGATGAGGTCCTTTTCTCCAGGGCAGATGAAGTTATTGCCCCCAGATGAGAAGGGGTCCCTGCCCCCAGGGGAGGTGAGTGTCCCTGTCCCCATGTCAGAAGGGGTCCCTGTCCCCAGGGGGAGATGGAGGGGGTATGTAATGGTGTGTGGGAGATGGGGTTATCTCACTCACCATGACCAAGCTGTAGGCCGCGCACTCATCCATGTTGGTCTGGGCTCCATCCAGTGTGCTGGACGAGCGATCAGCATATCTCCCAGAAAGACCTTTCATTATCTGTGTATGACGGGGGAGGAAGGGGGCTGGCAGACAAGCCTGCAGTGTCCTTCGGGGGGCTCTCATAGGGCTGCACTGCATCTGTGTGCTTAAAGTTTGTTTACCCGGGAGAAGTATGCAGTGCAGTGTGGGCCAGACTCAGGGGGGGGGGGGCGGACTCTGGCTGCTGAGAACAGGCATCGGATTGAGCGGCAATGCATGGAGCAGGAGAGGGGTAGTCTGAGGAGCCGGCCGAGGACACAGGTCATGCGGGGAATGTACAACTAAAGAGCAGCCAGTGCGATAGTCGAGCATGGAGCTCTGCTAGTCACTGGTACCCCTAGCTGCCTATGCTGCTGCCGGCCATATGTAGAGGGGGCTGCATGGGCCCCCTGCATCACAGGGCCCGGTTGCGGTCGCGACTGCTGCACCCCCTATAGTTACGCCCCTGAATGGACTTCTTCCTGACTAACAACAAATTGCTACAAGAGACTATGGCCAAAACTCAGGAATACAACAAGAGGATGTTTGACAGGAAGAAACCAAGTTTGGTGAAAAAAGGCCTTCGCGCTACTATTTACAGGTGAAAATAATCAATAAAAAACAGGGTAATAATATACCTCATATATAAAATCAATATAAAAAATAAATAAGAATACATAAAACGGATAATGCAATAAATGAGTGCACGTGCAAATATCGCAATAAGGTGCTAAAAGCTGCAGCTGGACCTGATAGCGTTACACGAAACTACCAGACGAAAATTAAAAGTGAAAAGTGGTCCTGCGCAAATCAACCAAAATCATAAATAAAGTGCTACGTGTTTATACACAAAATTAATAATACAAATAATTAAATATATAGAAAGCAGGCAAAAACAAAGTCCATATTGTAGATCTCAAATTCTTGTTCAATGGCACCAATTAGGAAAACAGCAGGCAAAAAGGTACTTCTAAAAATCGGGGGGCTAAGGGCTCCCAGAACTCTCACCTCCAACTGTAGAAAAGTAGGCACATCAAGCAAAGCAGACAACCTCCATTCTCGTTAATCGCCATTCCGTATCTGTCATTCTGTCTTCCAGGGTGAACCTTACCCCACTGGCAAATCCTATAGCTACTCCTTTAGCTCTTTTTGTTGGGGAATCCCCATAGAACCAAACTGGGTAGTCTTTTGAGATTATAAAGTTTGGAATCATGTGACAAACGTGTCTCCTGTAATAGAACCATATCTGCTTTATAAGTTTTAATCTCCCTTAATATATTGAATCTTTTATTTGAAGTATTTAAACCACGTACATTGTATGTCATAAGTTTAAGGGTAGTCATCTTTATTCACCGTGCTCCAGGGCCCCACTTCCCATTGTCTCCACAATCCCCCTCATTTACATCCCCAGGAGCACAGTGAGCACGAACATTTAATCTACTTCCAGTTTTCCTGAGCCTTGACAGAGAGGTACCCCTATTTTCCCTATCCCCCTCCCATCCCCTCACCCCTCCCCTCCCTTCCCCTGCCTCCCCACCCTATTTTGGAGATATTAAGCCTCCCCATGGCCATTAGATTCGGTGCCTCCATCTCCTCCTGGCACGCGGTTTGCCCCCCCAGAAGTTAAACTCTGCCTGTGTTCCCCCAACAGACCCGCTACTCCACCAGTCTAGGGATACCCCTTGCCCACTTCCCTCCCCAGTCCCATCACAACATTTATTGTCCTTTAAATGAATACACAAATAACTAAAAATAATTATAAATAAGTAAAATAAATTAATAATATGTAATAATACATGAATAAATAATAATTATTATTTCAGGTACTTATATAGCGCCATCGATTTATGCAGCGATTTACATATACATTGTACATTCACATCAGTGCCACCCTAACCTTAAAAAAATCTTAAATGAATTATTATTAATTATTATTATTATTATTATTATTATTATTATTAATAATAATTATAATAATAATAATAATAATAATAATAATAATAATAATAATGTATTTATTTCTTTTGTGTTAGGGTGTTTAGTTATTATTATTTCATTTTTTAAGGGGTAGGGGTTAAAGGTAAGGGTTAATTATTTATTTATTGTTACATTCAATAAATTAATACAAAGTATTTATTTTTTATTTATGGATTTAATTCATTTGTGTATTTATTTTACATTTATTTATTCACTTATTATTATTATTATTATTAGTAGTAGTAGTAGTAGTAGTAGTAGTAATAGTAGTAGTAGTAGTAGTAGTAATAATAATATTAATAATAATAAAAAAAATAACCCCAACTCCTAATCCTAAACTAACCTTCAATCTAACCCCTTACCCTAAAGAAAAAAAATATAATAAATGAATAATAATAGTAAAAAAATTAATAAAAGCTAATGGAAAAGCTAATTAAAAAAGCTGAAATACCTAGAAATAAATGATGCAACAGATAATAGTTTTCTCTATTGGCTAATAAATGCCAAAGCTCAAAAACGCTGCATAAAAACGTGAAAGTACATAAACGCTCCAAAATCACACATAAAAAGCTAAAAAAAAATGCCAGAAAAGATGCTACACTGAGGCGTGAATGCAGCCTAAAGCCTCGTACACACGATCAGATTGTTCGTCAACAAAACCATGGACTTTTGTCCAAAGGGTGTTGGCCCAAACTTGTCTTGCATGCACACAATTATTGCCCAACAATTACAAATGTAGTGACGTACTAGACCTACTATGCGCCGATAAAAAGGAAGTTCAATAGTCATACGCCCACATTTGGGCTCCTTCTGCTAATCTCATGTTAGTAGAAGTTTAGTGAGTGTCGATTCATGCTGTTCAGCACGGAGGGAAAACTGATGTGCAAAATTTTATTTTATTTTATTATGTGAATTTTTTGCACATCAGTTTTCCCTCCGTGGCCTATATTAATGCCTCTACACATAGTTTAAACTGTATAATACTAAGTTATTGTGATTAGGTTATTTATGACATTGTATTGGAGATCTTTGGAAACTGGCTCAGTGCCCTTATAAAGTTAAGACTGTATATAACCTACATAGTCAGATAGTGACAGTAGCCACCAGGTAATTATCAATCCATTAGTATAAATTTTTATATTTCTTTATACTTTCGTTTTTTGAGCTTGTTTCACATTGAATTTTCATTGGCTGTGCGTAATTGATTATGGTCTTATGATGTGATACTGTATCAATTCTGACCCTCCTTCATTTATACAGTACGTTTATAATAATAGTTGGTACACACACCAAGTAGGGGGTAGTATATAACCCACCCAGGGTCTGGAAACACACAACTTGAACACAGGGTACCCCCACAGTGGTTTATACATACAGGCGGTGACTACTTCTCCTTGTTTGTCCTTTTGTCACCTCTCACTTATAGAATATTAACACTACTTAGTCAATAAAATCTAGATTATCCTATCTAGTAAGAATATATTTGGTAATAAATACATCCATTGTAGGTAGCGCCTGGGCCCCTAAATTTATTCTTTATTACAATTCTGTCGTATGCCTTTGCTGCGGGAGCTCCAGGAGAAAAATAGTGATACTTTCAGGAATTATCTCCGGATGACAGACCCCTGCTTTCACCGTCTATTGGCATTGCTTACCCCCTATATTAGTAAGCAGGACACATGCATGTGGCTTGCCATTACTCCCGAGCAAAGGCTCATCGTGACCTTGCAGAACTTGGCAATGGGGAGAAGTCTCCAGGATCTTAAGTTCACAACTGGGATCTCCCCTCAGGCTCTGGGAATCATTATTCCAGAGACTCGTTCTGCCATTATCCAAGTCCTGCAGAAGGACTATATTTGGGTAAGTTTTAGCCTTTAACATCACATTCTATGTATTTAATGTTTGCTAATATATTGTATTAATTTCTTCATTCCATAATTACCATGATTGTAATATGCTGTGAATGTCCTCTTTGTCCCCATGCATTAATGCTCCTTTTTTGTCCTTCATGCATATTTTCCTTCACTAACCTCCCCAGTATGCTATCTTGGGCCCATACACACCTAGCCTAGTAACTTAACAATGTATTTTGTCAGCTTCATTTTTGTGCTTACCCTAAACACCCCCTAAAATGTGTACAAATTTTATTGTTGTCCTCAAGTTCAGGCAGAGTGCAAGAGGTAAATTTTTTGTGTCACAAACACATTTGGAACCCCCCCCCCCCCCCCCCAATGCTAAGTCAAACGATACCAATAATCGAACTGCTGACTTTGCAAAACCCATATACACTATACCTCTTTTGTGGTCATATTTCTGGATGAATTCACCAAAGCATCTAGTGCAAGGGCCTGCCTGAATACCTTCAAATGGTACTGTTGAAAGTTTTTGTCACTTATTATGTTGATATGTAATCACACATTATTTATGCATTCAGCTCTCATGGAAGTAGAGAGGGTTACCTGTTCAAAACATCTACACATTCCCAGCCATCATAATTTTTAGAATGGACCACCAGGGGAGGATGAGGAATCTGCTAAGTTGACCTTATACTTTTGTGTTTAAATAAAATACTCATTTAAATAAATGTTATACTTATGTTGGCCAAGAATGTTTATGTCAAATCTGCTTGCAATGTTATGTGCAAATGTACTACTTTTTTTTGTTATTGTTTGACTCCACAGTTTCCTTCCAACCCACAGGAATGGCAGGCTGTAGCAGCCCAATTCCACTATCAGTGGGATTTTCCCAACTGTGGTGGGGCGATTGATGGGAAGCATGTTCGGATTGTCCCACCATCCAACTCGGTTCTTATTATTACAACTATGAGGGCTTTTGCAGCATAGTCATGCTAGTGGTAGTGTCTGCAAATTAGGAGTTCTCCAAAATGAGGTCCTTTCAGCTGTTGAGCCTTTCATAGTTGCGCAGCTTGCAATCGTAGTCATGCTTCTCAAGGATACGGACCATCTCAGCCTTGCTCATGGGGTGGCTTTGTGCCTCCTATAAGCTCAACCATCGCGGGGATGCCTGGAATCCTCGGAATCCGCCATGCTGCCACACTTCCAAATCTTCCCCTGAGTGTCTCATGCAGAAGAGAGATGGTCACACCCCAGCGTCATGACGCACTGAGAGTGGAGTTTCACGCATGTGCAGTGTATATAAAGCCATAACGCACGGTCAACGTAATGGCCGTAGGAATGATCTAGGAGTGGAGGATGAACGATCGATATCGCCAAAAGGAAACATAAAATGAAGGTACAATTGTAAATCAGTGGTTAGTGGCCTATGCTGCTTATAGATTGAGGCCTGTATTGGCACCAGATTATTTATGAGTTAATATATACAAAAAAGACACACTCCTGCGCACGAGCGAACCACCTGTCGGTTATGTAATGACCCAGGCCGTGCTGCCCTCAAGAGTGGGGAACCCTAGAAGTCAAAAATAGAAAAAAAAGAGAGAGCGCACTAGCCTTGTGCATTATCCATTGGATGATATTTATTTAAAAGGGTACAAAGAAAACTACTCACAAACAGAACAGAAAAATATTGCGAAATGAATATTTATCAGAATAGCAGCATATAGTCACAGAGCCCTTTAAAACGCGTCAGCTCACCTTTTGTGAGTTCCTCTGGACCTCTGGAGAACTTCATCTGTGACTAGATGCTGCTATTCTGATGACTATTAATTTCGCAAGATTTTGCTGTTCTGTTTGTAAGTAGTTTTCTTTTGTACCCTTTTTAATAAATATCATCCAAATGATAATGTACAAGGCTGGTGCACCCTCTCTTTTTTTTCTATTTTTATTTATAAGTTAAGGCTGACATTAGTGTTTGTCTTGTGTTCTGTCTTGCAGGCATCTGCTAATTAACTGAATTCACAATGGTGGATAAATTCACAGCGCCAGACTTTTGCCAGAATTTATAGTGCAGTACTCGGAGCTGCCGTGTCTATGGCAAGTCAAGAGTAGAGATTACTCAAAAAAAAAATCAAGAGGAAGGCAGGGATGGATAAATTGTTGGAACTGGTGAAGCCCCTGTACCCCACGGCAGACATCAATTATTTGAAGGCCAAAATTGGTAGCCTGCATAGTACATATAATAGGGAGCGCAAGAAGGTCCTGGAATCCCAGAGATCGGGAGCATCAGCAGATGACATATATGTCCCCAGACTGTGGTACTACAACAGCCTGCGTTTTTTGCCAGACCAAACAGAACTACGCCCATCACTCTCAATTCTTCCTACCACGTCGGCTGAGGCCATAGCTCCTGAGGTCCACCCTGGTCCTTCTACACAGGAAGAAGTTGTTGAGGAGCCCAGCTTGACCCAGGTATAGCATTGTTGAACATATTTGTAGACAAAAATAGAATGAAAACTAGACGTTATTGATCACAAATTTCTGCCCTAACAAAGTGGCTTACATATCAATAGACAGTAGTGGCCAAAAATGATTGGGACAAGAATGAAAAATGCTGGGGTCAGAATGATAGTCTTTTCTATTTGTCAAAATTCAATTTGCAACAGTCATGAGCTCAAAATTGTGTGTGATTGATGACCACAAAAACCACAAATATGTCCCATTTTCATACACAGGAAAGTCTCAGTCAAGACAAGCCAGTGACCAGCAGCCAGACAGAGACAAAGATTTCTCCCCTACGCCCTCCTACTAAAAGGGCCAGGAAGACCAGGAACCTGGATGATGCCACGGCTGACTTCCTCAGACATGCAACAAGTGCCATTAATATGGCCCCAGATGCACAGGAGGCATTTGGCTATATGACAGACAATAAGCTGAAAGATATGGAGGAGGAGCAATAGAATACGTGTGAAGAGCTGATCCTGAAGCTCCTCAACAAGGGGAGAAGGGGCCAAATTACACCTAAAACACACATCTGTGATTTAGATGACACTCCTCCATCACCTCCACAGCCACCACAGCAACCCCACCCACAGCAGCACGGCGGACCGTGGCAATTACAGCCACAACACTCCCAACAAGCCCGCTGGGCTGGGGATTTTCACCCCTACAATTTACATTTACATTTTAAATTATGATTTGAGTTGTTGTACTTTTATTATTGTGAAGAGAATGCAGTTTTTCTTTAAATTTGTTTATTTTTATTTGTAGGGCAGAGTACATGTCTAATTTATTTGATTGGATTTGTTAAAGAGTGCACAAGAAAAAAAATTGCCTCAGCTGATGTGGAAGGAAGCTTTGAGAGTGATGGCCTGGGTTCAGTCTGGTCTGGTGGTCTGGCAAAAAACACAGACTGTTGTAAGACCACAGCCTCGGGACATATATATCATATATATATATATATATATATTTTTTTTTTTTTTCCGCATCACTAATGTGATATCTCCATTATGAACACTAGTTTTTCAAGACCAACCGCTTCCTGCTCTTCCCTGCTTCCGCACATGTGTGTTTGTACTTTGGACTTTTGCCTGACGGACTTGTGTACACATGCTTGATAAAATCCGACAATACACATTTGTTCACGGAAATTTTTTAAACCTGCTAGCCAACATTTGTCCGTGAAAAATCCAACAACAATTGTCCGATGGAGCATACACACGGTCAGATTTACCGCCAACAGCTTGTCGTCACACATTTCCGGTCGGAAAGTCCGATCATGTGTGCGAGGTTTAAGAGTTGTGAAAATGTGGAATAGACTCCCTCAAGAAATAGTTCTGGCCAGCTCAGCTTTAAAAAAGAGCTGGATGCATTTTGAATTCTATAAAATATAACTAGAAATTAGGGATGAGCCGAACACCCCCCGGTTCGGTTCACACCAGAACTTTTGAACGGACCCCAAATTCGAACGAACGTTAGAACCCCATTGAAGTCTATGGGACTCGAACGTTCGAAATGAAAAGTGCTAATTTTAACGGCTAATATGCAAGATACTGTCCTAAAAAGGGTTTGGGGACCTGACTCCTGCCCCAGGGGACATGGGTCAATGCAAAAAAAAGTTTTAAAAACGGCCGTTTTGGCGGGAGCACTGATTTTAATGACGATTAAAGTGAAAAAAAAAAGTGAAATATTATTTTAAATATCGTGCCTGGGGGGTGTCTGTAGTATGCCTGTGAAGTGCCACGTCTTTCCCGTGTATAGAACAGTCCCTGCACAAAATGACATTAAACGGAAATAACACCATTTAAAACTGCTTGCGGTTTTAATGTTATATCTGGTTCCTGCAATATGGTTGAAAATCATTGAGAAAAATGGCATGGGTAGCCCTCCCTGCCCATTACCAGCCTATTTGGGTCTTGTACGTATATTAAGGGGAACCCTGTACCCATATTAAAAAAAGGAAATGCGTGTGGCCCCCAGGCCCTATATACTCAGAACAGCAGTATATACAGGCGGTGCAAACAAGACAGGGACTGTGTAGGTTTGTTGTGTTAAGTTGAATCTGTTTGTAATTTTCAACTGGTACATTTTTAAAGTGTAGCTCCAGTCCAAAAAACTATTTTTAAGCTTTTTGGAAAACATAGGGAAGGGTTATTACCCCTGTATAATTTGTTTTGTCGTCCATCTTTTTTCATCTCACTTGCTGTTGTCTCCTTCCGTTTGCAAGTAGGAGATGTTTGTAAGTTGGATGTTTGAAAGTAGGGGCCTGCCCTATATGCTCTGCAGAAATGGCGGAACAAGGTGTTGGTTTTGCCACAACATTGTAAGCCCTCAAAGTGACTCTTGGTGGGCGCTGGAGCGCCCTGCTGTGAACGATTATATCAAGAATTGTAATTACATGCCATTGTTGAACAGTGGTAGAAAAATTGACCTTTGGTGGTTGTGGTCCTCACCGTTACTCTGGGTGGGCACAGGAAGGGGCCCTCCTGTGAAATATTATATCAAGAATTGTAATTACATGTCCCTGTTAAACAGGGGCAGAAAAATTTGGCCTTAGGCACTGCTGCTGGTGCCACCACACTGCAACCTCTTCCATATACTCTAGTTTTATTGCAGGAATTAGCCCTGCTGCAAAGCATTGCATCAAAAATTGTACTTAAACGCCCCTGTTAAACAGGGGCAGAAAAATTGGGCCTTAGGCACTGGTGCTGGTGCCACCACACTGCAACCTCTGCCATATACTCTAGTTTTATTGCAGGAATTAGCCCTGCTGCAAAGCATTGCATCAAAAATTGTACTTAAACGCCCCTGTTAAACAGGGGCAGAAAAATTGGGCCTTAGGCACTGGTGCTGGTGCCACCACACTGCAACCTCTGCCATATAATTACAAATGACATTTGTTCTGCCTATGAAGCAATAAAATATTAATTTAAGTGGGAGTTTAATGTAGTGGTACTGGAGAAAAGAAGAATGCAATAGGAAAATAATTAGAATGCATAATTTGCTGGATCCATTGGGCTCCCAAAATGTTTTCTCTACCTCTTCATTATTTGACTTAAATACCCACTATCTTTTTCTATTAGGCCTTTTCCCCCTTACTGTGTGAAGCCAGATATACCCACGTAAATCCCCAAACTATATCCCACATCCCCACTGTTAGGAGTACCACAGACCCAGGGGACCACCAGTCTCCTCCAATCCTCTCTGCTGACGTCCACCTTTTTTTTACCACAGCCCATCCAATAGGAAGTGGCTACAACAGGCAGGGGTGTGGATTTTATCTCTGAGAGGGGCTTTAAATGAAAAGTATAACATACAGTGGCAGTGCGTCCGTAAAGGGCGCAGGAGCGCTGCCCCCTCTCTTCTGTCACCGCTCTATCACCATAGATAGATTCATGCCTTGCATGAATCTATTTATAGTCCCCGCTGACACCCCCTATTCAGGTGTCTGGCCCCTTTTCTGGCGCTGGGCACCTGAATTATAGTGATGGTTTTTTTTTTGGAAGCACCTGATTAGAGCCGTAGACTCTAATAGGCACCCAAAAAGGTGAACAGCGGGAGCAATGCTGTGCGTTTGCTGCTCACTCAATTGTTTGTTAGCAAAGCGAAGGAATTCACTTTGCTAACACTGAACCACCTCTCAGCCAATCAGGTGCTCGGGTCTGTTATCTGTCACCTGATTGGCTGAAACATCAGACGCTGTGATTGGACGCCTGATAGAGAGGACGGAAGAAGACATCAAGGAGCACGCAGGACACCGCCACTGACCCGCTGCGAGACAGGCAAGTGCCGGGGTGATACACACTGCCAGCATTTGATGGGGCACAGTTGCAGCGGCAAATGATGGGCACACTGGCAGCATTTGATGGGGCACAGGAGCGGCAATTGATGGGTACACTGGCAGAAATTGATGGGCATACTGGCAGCAATTGATAGGTATGGTAGTTGGCACAATGGCTGCTCTTGATGGGCACAGTAGCTGCCTTTGATGGGCACAGTGGCTGCGTTTCATGGGCATAATGGCAGCAATTGATGGGCACAGTGGCTTGCGTTTGATGGCACAGTGGCTGCATTTGATGGGCACAGTGGCGGCGTTTGATGGGCACAGTGGTTGCATTTGATGGGCACAGTGGCTGCGCTTGATGAGCACAGTGGCTGCGTTTGATAGACACAGTGGTTGCATTTGATGGGCACGGTGGTGGCAATTGATGGGCACAGTGGCTGTGGTTGATGGGCACAGTGGTTGCATTTGATGGGCACAGTGGCTGAACTTGCTGGGCACAGGGGCTACGCTTGATGGGCACAGTGGCTGCGTTTGATAGACACAGTGGTTGGGCTTGATGGGCACAGTGGCTTAGTTTGATGGCACAATGGCCGCAATCGATTTTCTTTTTTCAGTTTGTTTGCGCCTCCCCAAACATTTTGAGCACCAGCCGCTAGTGGCACCAGTAGCTGCGTTTAATGATCACAGTACTTGCGTTTGATGGGCACAGTGGCTGCGCTTGATAGGCACAGTGGCTGCGCTTGATAGGCACAGTGGCTGCGCTTGATGGGCGCAGTGGCTGCGCATAAAGATCAAGTAGGCTTTGTCCATTTAAGGGGTACATGAGACAGCATTTGCAGAGCGATCCAATTGATTGATATTGCAAAATCCTACTCTAACTCAGCACGCACTATCTCCTAACACTACTGACTGCAAGCTCTATTATAAAAGATAGATCACTAGCTATATAGGTGAGGTGAATATAGCGGTGTATACTGCGGTTAGGGCACACAGACAATAACCACTACACAACAGCAAGATAGAAAAATCGGCCGAAAACGATCGGTGTGTACTGTGTTGAAGGTACACAGAACACCCACTGCTTCAGACGCCAACACACTACACGAGGCCGCCGCGATGGCGGCCTTATATAGTGTGGGGGCGTGCACTACACAGCCTGAGCTATGATTGGCCACAGGCATCCTGCCTGTGGCCAATCATGGCTCTCCTCGCTGCTGGCGCTGCGATTGGCCAAGCATGCGGGGTCACAGTGCATGCTTGGCCAATCATGAGCCAGCAATGCACTGCGCCATCGCACATGAATTTGACGCGAACGGACCAAAATGTTCGGATTTCGCCGAACAGACGAACAGCCAATGTTCGAGTCGAACGTAAGTTCGACTCGAACACGAAGCTCATCCCTACTAGAAATTAACATTTACCGGTAATAACATCACAAATTGCAGAACTAGGGAATTAATCACTACATTCTGGGTTATCAGGAAGGAATTTATTTTCCCGCCACTGATACAAATTGGACCATGCTTTATAAGGTTTATATTTGCTTTCCTCTCATAGGATTCTATTTATAGAGGTTTTCTATTTATTTTTGCTATTGGTTTAACTGGATGGACTTGTGTCTTTTCTCAGCCTGACTAACTACAGTATGTAACTCTATAGCTATGTAGCTCAGCAGCTCAGCAGCTTTTGCTTCCCCATAATATAATTTAGATATCAAATCTATTGATCCTACCAGTGGATCCATTGATTATCTGGATCCACCTGTCACCCTGTAGACAGAGTAGCCTAAAATAAAAATGTGGTTTTACACAGCCTTTAAGTAAACAACAAAAAAAAGCTGAATTCCAACTAACATTTTTTTTACAGTTTTTTTTCCCCAACTATAATTTTTGCTGTGCAGCTTGGTCTGCATGTAAAGTTGGTGAAAAATATAATTAAAAACCTGTGAAATATTACATTTTAAATTGTGATATTAAATATAAAAATGTGATTTTGTATATTTTCCCACTGCTAAAGAAATGATCAGTCTATAATTTTAATCGTAGGTTTATTTTAACAGTGAGAGACAGAATATCAACAAAAATAGCCAGAGAAACACATTCCAAAAAAGTCATAAATTGATTTGCATGAAATAAATATTTGATCCCCTATCAATCAGCAAGATTTCTGGTTCCCAGGTGTCTTCTACACAGGTAACAAGCTGAGATTAGGAGCACTCTCTTAAAGGGAGTGCTCCTAATCTCAGCTGGTTACCTGTATAAAAGACACCTGTCCACAGAAGCAATCAATCAATCAATCAGATTCCAATCTCTCCACCATGGCCAAGACCAAAGAGCTGTCCAAGGATGTCAGGGACAAGATTGTAGATGTACACGAGGTTGAAATGGGCTACAAGACCATCGCCAAGCAGCTTGGTGAGATAGTGACAACAATTGGTCCGATTCTCACCTTGTGGCGTTTCAATGATCATGAGAATGGTGAGGAATAAGCCCAGAACAACATGGGAGAATCTTGTTAATGATCTCAAGGCAGCTGGAACCATAGTCATCAAGAAAACCATTTGTAACACACTACATCGTGAAGAACTGAAATTCTGCAGTACCCACAAGGTCCCCCTGCTTAAGACAGCACATGTACAGGCCCATCTGAAGTTTTCTAATGAACATCTGAATGATTCAGAGGAGAACTGGGTGAAAGTGTTGTGGTCAGATGAGACCAAATTCAAGCTCTTTGGCATCAATTCAACTTGCCGTGTTTGGAGGAGGAGGAATGCTGCCAATGACCCCAAGAACACCATCCCCACCATCAAACATGGAGGTGCAAACACCATGCTTTCGAGGTGTTTTTCTGCTAAGGGGACAGGACAACTTCACTGCATCAAAGGGACGATGGACAGGGCCATATACTGTCAAATCTTGGGTGAGAACCTCCTTAACTCAGCGAGGGTATCGAAAATGGGTCATGGATGGGTATTTCAACATGACAATGACCCAAAACACACAGCCAAGGCAACAAAGGAGTGGCTCAAGAAGAAGCATATTAAGGTCCTGGAGTTTGTGTATTATTCTAAGATATAGTGTTTACATTTTTACCATGCGTCTTTGCTTTGAACAAACTGATTTATTATAAACAATGTTTAACCGCTTGCCGACCACCTCACGCCAATATACGTCGGCAGAAGGGCTCGCACAGGCAGAATCATGTACCTGTACGTGGCCCTTTAAGAGGCGTCCAGTGGGCACGCTTGCGTCGCCGGCGGCATGCGCGCCCATGGCAAGCTCCATAAGTCGGGTCGCGGGTCCCGTGGACTCGATCGCTGCGGGGATACCTGCAATCGCTTCACGGAGAGGAAGAACAGGGAGATGCTAATGTAAACAAGCATCTCCTCGTTTTACCTAGTGACAGTGTCACTGATCTCTGCTCCCTGTGATCGGAGCAGAGATCAGTGACATGTCACACACAGCCATGCTCCCCCACAGTTATAAACACTCCCCAGGACACACTTAACCCCTACACTGCCACCTAGTGGTTAACCTCTTCACTGCCAGTGTAATTTACACAGGAATCAGTGCATTTGTATAGCACTGATTGCTGTATAAATGACAATGGTCCCAAAAATTTGTCAAAAATGTCCGATGTGTCTGCCATAATGTCACTGTTATGATAAAAATTGCTGATCGCCGCCATTTAAAAAAAAAATTAGTAATAAAAATGCCATAAAACCATCCCCTATTTTGTAAACGCTATAACTTTTGTGCAAACCAATCAATAATCGCTTATTGCAATTTTTTTAATCAAAAATATGTAGAAGAATACATCAGCCTAAACTGAGGAAGAAAATTTTTTTTTATATATTTTTGGGGGATATTTATTATAGTAAAATATAAAAAATAATGCTTTTTTTTCGAAATTGTCATTCTATTTTTGTTTATAGCGCAAAAAATTTAAACCGCAGGGGTGATCAAATACCACCAAAAGAAAGCTCTATTTGTGGGGAAAAAAGTTTGTAAATTTTGTTTGGGAGCCACATCGCACAACCGTGCAATTATCAGTTAAAGCGACGCAGTGGCAAATCGCAAAAAGTGCTCTGGTCAGGAAGGGGGTAAATTCTTCCGGGGCTGAAGTGGTTAAAATATGTTTTAGAAAAAAAGGCTTACCAATTAGTAAATAAAAAATAAAAATAAGGTCTAGCCAGTCTCCAGACCTTAATTCCATAGAAAATATGTGGAGGGAGCTGAAGGTTCGAGTTACCAAACTCCAGTCTCCAAACTTTAATGACTGCAAAGAGGGGTGGAACAAAATCCCTCATTTTGAAACCTTTTCTTTTATGTACTTTGATCAAATGTTTGTTTGAAAATGTGAAAACCCAATAAAAATTATTGAATGAAAAAAAAAAAAAATCCCTCATGAGATGTGTGCAAACCTGGTGGCCAACTACAAGAAACTTGCCAACAAGGGTTTTGCCACCAAGTATTAAGTCATATTTTGCAAAGGGGTCAAATACTTATTTCACTCATTAAAATGCAAATCAATTTATAACCTTTTTGAACTGCGTTTTTCTGGATAATTTTGTTGTTATTCTGTCTCTTGAAATTTTAGACTGGTAATTTTTCTGTCAGTGGGCAAACATACAAAATCAGCAGAGGATCAAATACTTTTTTCCCAAACTGTATACTGCCTATTATCATTACAGATATTAACAATTTTTTATTTATTTTTTTTGCTATTTTGAGCCTTTAAGCCTATAAATGGTGTATAGGCTGATGTAGAAGAATAAATACTTGTCCCCATGGGAAACATTTAATATTTAAACTCCCCAACAGAAAGAAAGGGATCACTTGGGGGTAGTCACAGGTGTAATATGTGTCGTATTTCTTATTTACGATGCTACTATCCATTATTAGCGCCAATATGACAGATTAGGCAGGCAGCATACATCTTACTTAAACATACCAAGATTAATGTTACAAAGATCATAGAGGAGGCTTCTTCCTACAAGTCTATTTCCCTTTGAGTTCTCGAATGTTAAACCAGAGCTGGAATAGTCTTTTGGAGCGAAGCCAGGATCTGCTACAGACCATTTCCCTTAACACACACTGGTCTCTGTGAAAACTAGATTCTGTTTGTCATTTAGTTTGCTCTCCCAGCATTGTGTCATTATGATGGTAATGTTGATGGATTTCAAGCTTGCCTCATGGAGTAACGCACACGGTTTTCATAAGCACATTAATCTTGAAAGAAAAACTGTCAGCTAAAAAAAATATGTCTGTGAACGATGCTGTTAAGACAACGCAGTTGCTTCATTTTTATCAGAGGCTTTTACAGAAGGCTTAAAAACCTACATATAATTTTATTTAATTTTTTAATTTACTAATTGGTAAAGCCATTTTTTTTTCTAAAACATATTTTAAACATTGTTTAAAATAAATCAGTTTGTTCAAAGCAATTTTAAAAGACACATGGTAAAAATGTAAACACTATACCTTAAAATAATACACAAACATCAAATTACGCTGATTTGCCCATACGATCATTTAAACACTTCCTCATTGGGCTTGGAGCACTGAGCTTTTTATGTGGTTACGACTATTTCAAATAGACACTGATAGAGCTATTAAACCACTTTACAGATGAAATATCTCATTTCATAGTTTTTTTTTTCTCCCCCGCTGAACACTATTTGAGCCAGATAATGATATTTTGCATGCCCTTTGTTTTATTTTAAGTAAGAAAGAGATATTTGGAATGAATTAAACATCTGAGATTGCTTTGGGGTTTCAATGTTTTGAAGTGGTGCCAAGTCCTAGGCAAGAACAAGCTAGTAGCCGAGCTTGTTTTAATTTAACAGTGTTAAAAGTGTTCCACTGCAATTAGGTATCCCAGAATTAAACAGAAACAGACCGGCCTATAGAGATCTAGTAGACCATAGCACATAAATTATTTGAAACTTTGAAAGTCTTGCAAACTGTGTTTATGATAGCAATGGGGCATTTATTCATTAGAAGGAGTTATTTTAGATGATACAGCTATAATCCTATCACAAGTAACGCCTGCCGCTGCAAAGTTTTCGAAAGATTTAGTGTCAGGGAGATAATCTTGTGTTTTTAGCAGCAGTTGAAGCCATGATGTTTTGATTTATCCTACTTAGATGTGGTTATATTATTTCATTATAAGAACTTCCTGTAATTTTTTTAAAAAAGCAAGAAATTTTCTTTTCAGGAATAAATCAGACATTTTAAGAAAAAATGCATGTTTGTAATATTTTTTTATTTTTTTTTTTTAAAGTTCCGTTGACATTTCAGTTTTGGTAAGGGCTGGTTTGTCCAACCAAAAATAAAAGGAGTTTTAAAAAAAACCTCAGGACTGGAGTATACCTAATGTATTATCATCATTATTCTGCTGTGTATGAGGGTTGGACAGATAAGGCCAATTCATAGCAAACTATAATCCACAAATAATCCCAAATTGGCTGGCTAGCCTCTTCTGCCATGTTTTTTTTTTTTCATATTTTTTTCATTTAAAAACGTGTGTTCCCGATCCCTAAACAATATGTTCAAGACACATCAAATTTTGTGGCTCTCTTTTTGGACACTTACCTGACCCCTGGGTATATGGATCATAAGCAGGGCTTGAACATTCTTGGCTCTTTGCTATGGCAATAAAACCATATTTACCTAATATGGTTTTATTTGTAAAGCTGGGTATACACCATTCATCAGCTCTGGTTGAAGACGCTGTAATAACCATGCAAGATTAGTTACGGCCAGAACACTCGGATCAGCACTCTCTGGCAGAGAGCTCTGATCGGGAGGCAGTCGGCTGCTGGTTTTGCAGCTTGCACAACCAGCAGAAGCCGGCTTCTGTCAGACAGACCAACATATACACGGGCAGAATGTCGGCCGGTATTTTTGCCTCCTGATATTCTGCCCGTGTGTACGCAGGGGCGGATCCAGAGTCTAATCTCGGGAGGGGCACTGCTATAAAATATGTTTTTTGGGGGGCAATTTATATGGGAAATGGCTGGTATTGGCGCTTCAATCATTACGGCACCATGGTTGTTATGGTGTCAGGATGATTGAAGCGCATTATTTCTATTAATACATTGTAATATAAAATTAAATGGTTCAACTCACCATAATGCAGAATCAGTGGGAGCCCTGAGGATGTCACTTGCCATGTCGCCTGCCACCAAATGTGGATTGTCACTTGTCACCAAATGCGGATTGTTACTTGCCACGTCACCTGCCACACATTGCGGATTGTCACTTGCCACGTAGCCTGCCACACATTGCAGATTGCCACTTGCCATGTCACCTGCCACACATTGCGGATTGTCACTTGCCACGTCGCCTGCCACCAGATGCGGATTGCCACGTAGCCTGCCACACATTGCGGATTGCCACTTGCCACGTCACCTGCCACACATCGCGGATTGTCACTTGCCAAGTTGCCTGACCCACATTGCGGATTGCCACTTGCCACGTCACCTGCCACACATTGGGGATTGTCACTTGCCACGTCACCTGCCACACATTGCGGATTGTGACTTGCCACGTCACCTGCCACACATTGCGGATTGTCACTTGCCACGTCGCCTGCCACCAGATGCGGATTGCCACGTAGCCTGCCACACATTGCGGATTGCCACGTAGCCTGCCACACATTGCGGATTGCCACTTGCCACGTCACCTGCCACACATTGCGGATTGTCACTTGCCAAGTTGCCTGACCCACATTGCGGATTGCCACTTGCCACGTCACCTGCCACACATTGGGGATTGTCACTTGCCACGTCACCTGCCACACATTGCGGATTGTCACTTGCCACGTTGCCTGCCACACATTGCGGATTGCCACTTGCCACGTCACCTGCCACACATTGCGGATTGTCACTTGCCACGTTGCCTGCCACACATTGCGGATTGCCACTTGCCACGTCACCTGCCACACATTGCGGATTGTCACTTGCCACGTTGCCTGCAACATATTGCGGATTGCCACGTAGCCTGCCACACATTGCGGATTGTCACTTGCCACGTCACCTGCCACACATTGCGGATTGTCACTTGCCACGTCAACTGCCACACATTACGGATTGTCACTTGCCACGTCACCTGCCACACATTGCGGATTGCCACTTGCCACGTAGTCTGCCACACATTGCGGATTGCCACGTAGCCTGCCACACATTGCGGATTGTCACCTACTGGTGGTCTTTTGTTGGGTCCCAGAGTGAACATAGGCAGCAGAGAGATGATGCAATCTCTCTGCTGCACACAGCTTCCTACACAGTGAGGGTGGAACTGGAGGGACACAGGGCAGTGAGAGATGATGTCATCTCCCTGCTCCCCTGCCTGCTGGCTTCCTGATTGGCCAGCAGCCCTCCTAAGCCGCCCAGCTGCCCCCCCTCACCCGTCCACTCAGCGCGGGTACCCGCGGAACCGGCCGCGATTGGACCCGCGGAACCGGCCCGCGGGTACCCGCGGGTACCCGCGGAACCGGCCGCGATTGGAGCCGCGGAACCGGCCGCGGGTACCCGCGGAACCGGCCGCGATTGGGCCCGCGGAACCGGCCCGCGGGTACCCGCGGAACCGGCCGCGATTGGACCCGCGGAACCGGCCGTTCTGTCATCAGCTGGCGGTATTCTCGGAGGGGGCAATTGACCCGTTGCCCCCCCCCTGGATCCGCCCCTGTGTGTACGGGGCTTAAGGGAAGAGCTCCTAGGTGTTGGGAATGTTTTCTATTTAAACTCTTTTGAAAAACATATAAGGCCTCTTTCACATGGTTCAGATCCGCCTGTCAGTTTTTTAGGCGGGCCAGAACGGACGCTCCATAGAGCTCTATGGAGCGACGGATGTCAGTGGTGACATATCCGCTGACATCCGATCCGAAAAAGTGTGACGGCGGAAAACCCTATTTTTCCATCCATCTGCGGATCGGATGAAAACAGACTCTATGGTCTGTCTTCATCCGATCCCCCATAGGAGAGAGCGGCACTCTGACAGGTCCATCCCTGCACAGAGTGCAGAGACAGACCTGTCATCTGTCTGCTCAGTAGGGATCGACGGAGCGATCCCCCGATGAGTGGAGCCCGTACATGGACTTGTCCATGTGAAAGAGCCCTTAATGTGTTGTTATAAAAACCAAGGATAAATAGATAGATAGATAGATAGATAGATAGATAGATAGATAGATAGATAGATAGATAGATAGATAGATAGATAGAATGTAAATAGCAACATTGATATATAAACAGCCAGTAAAGTAATAAGCACTAAAGTAATGAAAAGAGTTAAGTAAATAAATTAAGTGCAATGAAGAAAACACTGCTAAAAGTGCTCAGATAACTTCCCAGCTAAGAATTTGTCTTCTGAAATCTCACAGTTTTATAGTTTTTTTCATGGTTTAATGATGGTCAGTTTACTGCAAACACTTATTTCCATGACTGTTGGTTGTCAGTTTAATGGCAAGTTTAAACTCGTAAACTTTTTACATAGGTGACAATATATTAATTATGGTGCTTGATGGTATGTTTTACTTTTCTTCTGGGGATGGTAATAAGAGTGGTTAGCAGATGTTCTTTTAATCATGTCTAATGTTAAGGATAGTGTGTAGAGGTGAGATTTGGGTTTGTGTCGATCATGACTGCAATCCGAATCTAAAGCCTAATACACACAATCGGATTTTCCAATGGGAATTTTAGTGTTGACAGACTATTGGCTTAAAATCCGACTGTTTGTATGCTCCATTGGACAATTGTTGTCGGATTTTCCACGGACAAATGTTTGATGGCAGGCTTATAAATTTTCCGTGGACAATGGTCTATTGTCAGATTTTCTGATCGTGTGTACACAAGTCTGTCAGCCAAAAGAGGATAGATTTTTGCACATTTTTTTCACCTTTTTTTCACTTTTTCACTATTTATAAATTTCACACACCACTCACCATACAATCATTGGTTTTGGGTTTCCTGTCTCAGCTCCAGGACTGGCATGTGATTGGGACCCCTTCTCCCACTCGCTTCATCCTCACATGAGCTAGTTTAGTTCTTGGGCTGATCTGTAAGTACTAGTATATCCACATACTCCCTAATGAACTTTTTTTGTATCATTCAGAAAGTTTTCCCTCCCTCATTTTTATGAAGGGTTTATTATATTTATATGTATGATTTTTCTGTACTTGCAGTGAATGAATTTTTTCATCCATACTTCTGATGAATGAACGTGATTCACGAAATGCATAGAGTTTATCTATTCATGTGATGCCAAGACAGTTCGGCTTTTATACAGCATGTACTCAGTTATGAATATGTATAATTATGCATCATCATTGTATACAGTGTATGTGTTTATGGTATATTTTTTACCAAAATGTCAGCCTTTGTATATGGTTATGTATGTTTTGAAAACAATATCATGCATTTCTAGACCATGGAATTGCTTTTGATACAATAGAAGTTTTATCATATATTTACTCATTTAAAGTCCCATTCTTTTTATTTGTTTCTATTTCATATAGCCATGGATGGAGGCCTTTTACTGTGGACAGGTCAGGTCACACTTAACTAAGGATTATTTTTGGGGTTACTTTGGGGATTACAGAATTCCACAATGCTGACTCCTAAGCTGACAGGGGGAGGAACTTTTTTGTACATACCATAAATAAATAAGACATCCCTTGAAAATAAGCCCTTGTTTGTTTTATGTAAAATTTTAATTAATATAAGACCCGGTCTTATTTTTGGGGGAAACGCGGTAAATACTTTAAACATTTTGAAAAAAAATGGTTCCCTTAACTTCTGTTAAGAACCTTTGCAAATAAATAATCTTTCTTCATCAATTTAGGCACAAATATATTCTGTTACATTTCTTTGATAACAAAAAAAAAATGTATGCATATTATTTATTTTGTGTGGAAGTTTGAGTTTACAAACAATTGTACAGTATATACTGTATATTTGAAAGGTATCAACCCTAATGTTCTGACTGCCTATCTTATTTCTTGAGGCCCTAAAATGGCAGGACAGTACAAACACGCCAAAATGTACATGTTTTTGAAAAGTAGACACCCCAATGTATTTAGTAAGATGCATAGTGATTTTTTGAAGTTGACATTTTGCCACTTTTTTGGAAAATTAACTAAATAAAATGTTGTTTTATTTCACAAAGTTGTAATTTTAACAATTTATTTCTCACTCATAGCATAGGGACACTTCCAATTACACCCCAAAACACATTTTGCTACTTCACCTGAGTATGGGGATACCATATGTGCAAGACTTTTTTTTTTGCTTCCTAGATACATAGAGGGGCACAAAATCCAAGGAGCACATTTAGGCTTTTTTTAAGGGACATTAATAATGCATCTGATTTCCCAACTATCTATCACATTTCCTGAGACTCTGAAGGGCCAGGACGAACAGCCACAGAACAACCACATTTTGCAATGTAGACCCTGTAATGTAATTCAAGTTATAGTGAGTATTTTGAAGATCACAAAAGCCCTCTCTGCTATTCCTCCCAAGTATGAGTATACCATATTTGTGAGATTTTTTTGGTAGCCTAGACGCATGGGGAACAAAAAATCCAAAGCACACCTTTATGCTTTCAAGGGGCATATATTAGGCATTTAATTTACCTATCACACATTTGGATGCCCTTGAGCAAATACAATAGACAATAGAAATACCCACATTTTGGAAAGCAGACACACCAAGGTGTTTTTTTAATAGACATGGTGAGTCTCTTGAAAATTTACATTTCAAGATTATGGAAAATGCAGAGAAAAATGAAAATGTATTTTTACAAGTTGTAAGATATGGGAATACTTATATTACTCCCAAAAACACATTCTGCTCCTGCTCCTGCTCCTGATTATGGGGATATCACACGTGTGTGTCTTTTTTAATGCCTTGACTGAATATGTCCTGGAGATTGTGTCTTGTGTATCACAAACATCAAGCAAAGTTTTATTAAAAAAAACAGTAATGCTTGCCTCTGTATGAGTCGTCAGGAAATATAGCTTAGTATAACATCACCTATTGCAGTCTCGATACCTATGAGCCAAGCATGTCTAGCCCACTGGTACATGGCTGCCCCAGGAATTCTATGCTCAATAGCTAAAAATACAGGACACAATAAAGAACAAAAGAGTCCTCAGGATTCCAGGAGTGCTGATGTCCACAGGGAATGGTGGAACTAGTGTCTCACAGGAACTTAGTCAGTGGGATAAGCACATGGGTCTGTTCGGCAACAGCAGCAATTAGGAACACCATTGCTGGCTGCAGTGGTCTGGGACACTTGCAGTGGTATTGCAGGGATTGGGAACAATGTTGCTGATGCACTGGTCTGGCAACACTGAGAGTGGTGTTGCAGTGATCAGGAACATTGTTGCTTGCTTACACTGGTCTGGTGACACTGGGACTGGTATAGTGATGATCAGGAACACTATTGCTGGCTTACACTGGTCTGGTGACTAGGGATGAGCCAGATGTTCGTCCGTTCACGAATACCGAACATTATGACATATAAATGGAAACATGTTGAAATAAATACAGTAATACATAAAAGTGAAATAATATGATTCCTTCTTATTATGTTTGAGTTGGATGGAGGTGGATCTATCAGAATCTTCGAATAATAACATAACAAATCGATCCAAAATTAATTTTATTCCATTTGTAACGCTTGCATCCCAATGGCTCAGTTCAATATTGTCCAACCAGCTCATTCTATTTCTCTTTGTGGATTGGACTAGCAGGGATATGGCCAATCTTCCAAATCTTCCAAAAGAATAACAGAACTCCTGAAAATACAAATTGATTCAAAACAAATAATATACGAAAGTAATCCAAATATACAAAATACATAAAAAATAAATCACTCTAACATTAAGATTAAAGTGGTTGTAAACTTTCCCCCACAACTTTGTCCCATGTAAATCAGCATAAAAAAATCCTAATGAACACCGCTTGTAGATATCTCCTTACTTGCATAGTATTGTTGTAATCCTTTTGTTCTTTAGAATGACATCACTGAGCATGCCCAGATCTCCCCTAATTTACGGCACACTCTCTATGTGCTTGTCTATCTGTTATCAGGACTACCTACAGCACACCACTGAAATCCCAGGAGGCTGCTTAATCACTCAGAGCTTCCTCCTACACCCCCATGTGACCATGTGACATCACATGCAGTGTAAACCTGGCCATTACTGCAGTCTTATCAGCTGAAACTGATAAGACTGACACAGGCAAACATTAGATAATCGGCACAAGTAAATACTATGAAATAAAACAAGTCAGCTATGAACAGGGAAGCAGGGTTGCCATAGAAACGTTGGATTGAGAAGGAGGCTTGGTTAACAGTACAGAAAGTGCTCAAAGTAAGGGGTAACCCCTGGAAACAAGTTTTTTAAAGTTTTCTTTAAACAGTAAGTAATATGCGATTTAATGTGGCAGCGAGCAGGAACAATGTTACTAAATCTGGTGTAAAGTCACTGCTTATGTAATACTGGTGTGGCAGTGATCATGAAACTGTTGATGGCTTACTGGTCTGGTGACACTGGTTTAGCAGCGATCAGGAACAATGCTGCTGTCTTACAATGGTCTAGTGACACTGGTGTAGCAGCGATCAGGAACAATGTTGCTGACTGCACTGGTCTGGTGACAGTAAGACTGGGGTTGTGGCAATCAGGAGCACTGTTGCTGGCATAAACTATTCTGGCGACACTGGGACTGGTGTGCCTGTGATCAGGAACACTGTTGCTGGCTTACAATGGTCTGGTGACACTGGGACTTTTGTGGTGGCAATCAGGACCACCATTACTGGCTTACACTGGTTTAGCGACGCTGGGACACATGTGGGGGGTGATTAGGAACCCTGTTGCCGGCTGCCCTGGTCTGGTAATACTGTACTGGTACAGTTGTGATCAGGTACACTGGTTGGCTGCACTGATATGGTGACATTGTTATTAGGTGGCTAGCGATCAGAGACATTTGCTGGCTGCACTAGTAAATTGATTCTGTACTGGTGTGGCTAGTGATCAGGGACACTGACTGGCTGCACTGGCATACAGTGTCATCAGACTACCAGCTTATACCCCTGATCACTAGGCACCCCAATACAAAATCACCATAATGACCCTTGGCTCTAGACTTTGTGAGGCCTTAGGTAAAACTTAGACATGAGGCCCCACTCACGCCCATAATGGGAAAAATATTATAAAAACGATAAAAATTAACTGTATAAATGCATATACTAACTTAAATCCTGAGAGAATGTGCAGACAATGATACAGGAGACGGTCTGAGATTGTGCAGCCATGATACAGGAGATGGTCAGAGACTGTGCGGCCATGATACAGGAGACAGTCAGAGACTTTGCAGGCCGGCTAGGAATAAAGCAATATATACCTAGCAAAAGGGCCAGATATGGAATAAAATTATACAAGCTGTGTGAGAGAGCCACGGGATATCTGTATGCGTTCCGCATATATGAAGGAAGAGATTCCCAGCTCCAGCCCCCTGAGTGCCCAGCCTACATGGGCACAACTGGAAAGATTGTATGGGACCTGGCATACCCACTTCTGAACAAAGGATATCACATATACCTTGATAACTTTTACACCAGCCTGCCCCTTTTCAGACACTTATACCTTGCAAAAACCCTGGCCTGTGGAACCTGCAGAAAAAATAGAAAGGGCTTCCCACAATCACTGGCAAACAAAAAGCTGCGAAGGGGGGAAAGAGCATCACTGAGATGCAACGAAGTGCTGGCCTTGAGGTGGAAGGATAAAAGGGAAGTGTACATGATGTCCACCATCCATGAGGACACTACAATTGATGTTCAAAGAAGACAAGGTCCCACTGAAAAGCCAACGTGTGTCCAAGATTATAATCTCTACATGGGGGGAGTGGATTTCAATGATCAAATGATTCAGCCCTATTTGTCAATAAGGAGGTCCCGATTCTGGTACAAGAAAATAGCAATCTATCTAATCCATTTGGCCATTTATAATTCCTACATAGTCTACACCAAATCCATGGAAAGCCCCGCCCCCTTCCTAAAATTCATCAAAGAAGTTGTCATGTCCCTCATCTATCACCAAAGACCCCCCCCCCCCAGAAGACCTTCGCTCTGAGGCTGTTTGCCGACTTCGTGAGCGCCACTTCCCCTTCAGAATTGCACCATCTGAAACGCCGAAGACAGCAAAAAAATGTTGTGTGTGCACCAAAAAAGGGTTTCGAAAAGATATCAGCTACCATTGTCCCGATTGTCCCTCCCAACCTGGCCTTTGCATTGGTGAATGCTTCAAACTTTATCATACATCCCTAAAATATTAGCCCAAATTTGTAACCATTTCCCCATTTTCATTATCTGTGCTGACCATTTATCATGCTTCCCCAAATAACCATGCCACTGCCTTCCACGTGAACTGACCCTGGCCTGTTTTTTGACTATGCCTCTGCCTACTGTTTAGACTGCTTCTACATGAACTGACCCTGGCCTGTTTTGTGACTATGCCTTTGCCTACCGTTTAGATTGCTTCCACGTGAACTGACCCTGGCCTGTTTTACCAACTACGCTTATGCCTACCGCTTGGACTGCTTCCACGTCATCTGACCCTGGCCTGTTTTATGGACTATACTTTTGCCTACCGCTTGGACTGATCTGTTGCCCTGCTACTCTAGGACACAGGGGTCTCACATGTGAGGGGCTCCAGAAATGTTTTTCCGGATGGAGGAAACAATTTTTATTGTTTTTTCCAGTTTTCGGAATAGGGTCTGGAGTCTGGAGGCTTCTTAGAGATTTGGGTGGGTCGAAGCCTCTACCCCTGTGCCCCTGTGCACAGGTCTTATGTGATTGCGGCCCTCAGCCTGCCGCTGACTTACTGCCACCATGCCTCTGCCTGCCGCATGAATGGACCACACCGCTACCTGGACTATGCAAATAATTAGCTGTAGCAAGAGGCAGTATGTTTATGAAGGGCTGGAGAGCGGTGCGATAATGAGTGTCTGCAGGTAACAGTGTACCAGGACCAATATTATGGCTGTGCTGGCTGTCTCTGCCTGGACAATTTCTATGGACTGCCGTGCTGACAATATCCTTGTGCTGACTATAGACAATATTCCTGCCGGCTGCCTTGATAATTACCATTGCTGTCGCTAAGCACATCCCTGCCTGCTGCCTGGACCAGCGCTCTGGTGGATACTACACAGGTAATGCTTTTTTTTTTTACCCTTTCCACAATAGAATTTATTTTGGATTGTAATTCTTGGTATGTACATGCTATGTGTTAGAAATATGAAGGGCCTTCAAAAAAGATAGGTTGCCAAGAAAACTATATGTCATTTATGCTCCATTGAAGTCTATGGGGGCCGTACTTGAAAAGTCAAAAGTTCCCATTTTGAAGGCTTATATGCAACTAATTAGCCATAAAAAGGGAATGAGGGTCTGGGTACTGCCCTGGGGGACATGTATCAATGCAAACATTTTTTTTTGTTAAAAGATTGTTTTTAAAGGAGCAGTGATTTTAATTATGCTTAAAGTGCAACAATAAAAATGAAAAATTCATTTAAATATGGTGCCTGGGGGTCCCCTTAGTCCCCTTATACCCCTTAGTCCTCTTAGTCTGCCTGTAAAGTGGCGCATCTGTAGCATATATAGAACATGCTGCAGCAAAAATAAAATTTCTAAAGAAATTTAATAGTCAAAACACATTTAAATTAACTTGCGCATGCATTTTCTGGCACCCGTATTTATTTTGGGGGGGGGCCATGCCGTTTTTTTTTTAATTTAGACATGGGGTCCCCCCAAAATAAATACCAGACCCTTATCCAAGCATGCAGCCTGGCAGGTCAGGAAAGAGGGGAAACAAACAAGCGACCCCCCCTGAACCATACCAGGCCACACGCCCTCAACATGGGAGGTGCTTTGGTACCCCAAAGCACCTTGTCTCCATGTTGATTAGGACAAGAGTCTCTTCCCTACAACCCTGGGCTGTGGGCAGGGGGCTTATCGGAATCTGGAAACCCCCTTTAAGAAGGGGCCCCCAGATCCCCCCCCCATGTGAATGAGTATGGGGTACATAGTATCCTAACCATTCACCATAAAAGTGTCAAAAAGTAATAAAAACACAGAGAGAGTTTCTGACCAATATCATTATTAAAAAAATAAAAAAACTGTATCCCCTCCCCTGATCTAAATTCATTGGTAATCACGATGCCTGCCGCACCTGAAAAAGGAAAAAAAACCATTCCGCAGTCATTGACGGCTGACTGTCGAATGCCTCCTCTGCCGTCACGCCGTTTTTTTTTTTTACTATCTATTTATTTTTTTACTAATGATTTACTATTTTTTGAAAGTGCACTTGGAAGTGCAGTCGCTGTAAATCTGAGAGGTAGATCTGAAATGATGGGAAGCTCTGCTGATTTTATCATCCAATCATTTGCAAGCTAAAATGCTGTTTTTTATTTTCCTTGCATGTCCCCCTCGGATCTACAGCGACTGCACTTCCAAGTGCACTTTCAGTGCAATTTCAAGTGCACTTTGCACTTTGCACTTGTAGTTTGCATTTGTAGTGCAACGTGGATTTGCCATTTGTAAATAACCCCCTTAGGGTCAAATTTGTCCACCGCGATGTTGCAGTCCCACTAAAAATCGCAGATCGCCACCATTACCAGTAAAAACAATAAAAACAAAAAAATAAAGTCCCTAAATCCATCCCGTAGTTTGTAGACGCGATTAACGGGCGACCCCGCCTTCCTTTGACATCACGTGGCCTCAGCGGGGGGCAGGGTCACCCGTTTACGTCACCGGGTGGCCCCACCCTCAGCTATATAACAGCTGTTGTCGAGAAGAAGCATCACTTGGCGGGAGCCTCCCATGGAGATGGAGCTATTGCGGCTTTTTATTTTTATCTTTTCAGTCCATCGGGCGGCGTGAGATGGATCTACATCACGGGACATTTTTATTTTTTAATTTATGAATTTTTTAATAAAGGACTTGTCCCAAAGCGTCTCCTGTCTTTTTTACTATTTTTGACAATTTTTTTTGTGAAATGGTAGGGCCACAATGTACCCGTTACTAATTTACATGAGGGGGGGCCGCGATCTGGGTGTCTATTTGGTAAAGAGGGCTTAAAGATTCTGATAAGCTCCCCGTCCACAGACCCCCACAACCACTGGGCAAGGGTTGTGGGGATGAGGCCCTTGTCTCCATCAACATGGGGACAAGATGCTTTGGGGGGCTACTCTGAAGCATCCTCCCTATGTTGAGGGCATGTGGCCTTGTACGGTTCAGGAGGGGGGGGGCGCTCTTTCGTCCCCCCTCTTTTCCTGTGGCCTGCCAGGTTGCGTGCTCGAATAAGGGTCTGGTATGGATTTTGGGGGGACCCCTACACCATTTTTTTATTTTGGTGCAGGTTTCCCCTTAAAATCCATACCAGACTTCAGATCTGGTATGGATTTTGGGGGGACCCCTATGCCATTCTTTTTTCAATTTGGCACAGTGTTTCCCTTAATATCCATACCAGACCTTAAGGGCAATTTTTATTTTTATTTCTGGTCCAGGGTTTCCCTTAATATTCATACCAGACCCAAAGGGCCTGTTAATGCACTGGGGGGGGAACCCAATGCTGTTTTTTTCAATTAATTGTATCTATATTGCCGAGACCAGACAATTCATAGTTTCATAGTTTGTTAGGTTGAATAAAGACACCAGTCCATCAAGTTCAACCTGAGTGTCTACAATTGTCCCTATCCCTGTACATTGCACACTCACATCGGTCCCTAACCTTAAGGAGCCCACAATTCAAGGTCCTCATTCATATACTATGGCCAATTTTTTTTGACCGAAGCCAATTAACCTACCTGCATGTCTTTGGATTGTGGGAGGAAACCGGAGTACCCGGAGGAAACCCACGCAGGCACAGGGAGAACATGCAAACTCCAGGCAGGTAGTGTCGTGGTTGGGATTTGAACCAGCGACCCTTCTTACTGCTAGGTGAGAGTGCTAACCACTACACCACTGTGCTGCCACATTACAGCCGTCATCAGAAATGCTTTTGTAGGACTTGTGTGTGCCGGGACTGCTGCTCCTCTGAAAAGTAATCCATACACATATCGCTTTTCAGAGGCATTTGAAAGGCAGTAAAGAGGCATTGCCTCCTTACCACCTGTTTTAATCCCGTAAATGCAGCATCACTATACCGCAACTGTGCAATCCTCCAGCTGCAGCCACAGCATGTGTACAACCCCAGCTGCTCCCTCTGCAGCTAAAGGGGGAGAATTTGGGGGCGGTAAAAACAGCTTAACCATGTGGTTTTACTGCCCCTCCAACCTGACATGTGAACAAGCCCTTGGTTCACATCTGTGTGGCTGCCTGTGAAGGGCAGCTCATTCATTTCAATAGGCTTCCCTACCCACAAAAATGCAGGGAAAGAAGTCCCTGAGCTTTTTTTTTTAAACTGCACTGCACCAAAAGCACCCCACATTTTCCAATGTGTGGGGTACCATTAAGAATTAACGGTACCCCTTAAGAGCAGAGCACTCGTCTGTGTGTCGGGAACTAGTGCGACAAAGGCAAGAGAATTCTTGTTGGGCCGTGTATTAGTGCTCGAACGAACACACAGACCGATTGTTAATGGTTCAAAGAATGTCAGGCAAAATGGTCGGCCCTCACCTATGTTCACTTCATCAAATATGGCCCTCTTTGAAAAAAATTTGAATTTATGCTCCTAAAAAGCATGAAGGTGGTCCTTGGGTTTTGGGCCCCTCTGCGTGGCTAGGCTGTGAAAAAGTCTGACACATATGGCATCCCCATACTCGAGAGGAGTAGCAGAATGGGTTTTGGGGTATAATTCTAAGTATGCCTATGACATGTGTTTGAAATATCTTATTAGTTGACAACTTTGTTTAAAAAAATAAATGTTAATTTTCTTTCCTGCATTTTCCAAAAAACTTGTGGCATTTAAAAAAATTTATTAAGCCTTCTAGAAAATACCTTGGAGTGTTTGCTTTCCAAAATGGGGTTATGGGGACATGATGTTTCCATTGTCCTAGTGCTCCAGGGCCTCCAAAAATATAAAAGGTAGTCAAGAAATACGCCTTAAAAGCCCAAAGGGGCTGCTTGGATTTTTGGCCCCTCTGTGCAACTAGACTGTGATAAAGTCTCTTACATGTGGTGTCCTTATACTCAAAAGGCATAGCAGAATCTGTGTTGAGCTATAATTATAACCATGCCTATGCTGTGTATAGACATACCTTATTTAGGGAGAACATTCCTCCACTACCTCAAAAAGTGATCCAAAGGCTCTATAGCCGCTTAGATCACTTTTGCATTGAAGGTAATAATCATCTAATAAAAATAATACCTGAATCATGGCTGTAGCCTCAACCATGATCCCGATATAACGTCTTCAAACTTATGTTGTTTATAAACAGCATAACGATGGATAATAAAATGTCTAGGGGTGTCCTGACCAAGCGTGTGACGTAGTGCATCAGTGTGATGTTTAAAACCTGCTACAGCAAAACTGACATTGAGAGAGATTGCTTAAACTGCCAGCAAAATGACAGTTCCTGGACCTTTTGGTTTGTTTATAAACAAAGCAACCAGGGATTCCATTCTTCTGTGCCAGACTCTTGTCCTAAATGAGGGTCTGGTGTAGATGTTGATCGACTATCACAGAAAAAAAGTGGGGTTTGCCTCTTATTCATTTCAGGCAGTTTGGATGCCCCATGCAAAAAAAAAAAAAAAATATAGGTCAAATTCTATAAAAGACCCTTCAGGCCTGGAATGGATTTTTTTTTTGGGGGGGGGGGGGGGGGGCGGCACCACTCAAACATCAAGTAAAAGAAAGCATAAGGGTCCTCCAAAAAATCCATACCTGATCCCTATCTTGGCATGCAGCCTGGTCAGGAAAAGCGATTAGCATGTGCTTCCTCTCATAAACCATGCCCCCCATGTGAGCAAGTAAAGTGTACCCCTACTCATTCACAAAATATATGTAAAGTGTAAATAAAGAAAGAGACTGTTTTTTACCAAAACCAAAAATGTAATATATTGCATGTTACCAGTCATAAGATGTGGAGGCTGCATCCGTTTTCTTTTTCAGGTTTTTTTCCCTTTGTTTTCACCTGGTGATCTAGCCAGTAACACACCTCCTGTATTAGAGTGTCCTCACTCTGGATGAAGGAGCACAGGGGGGACAAGTCTTGACCGTAGCATTGTCAGGGGATAGGTTAGATGCAATGTTAGATGCATTAACAAATTTAAATACACCAATAAAATGATACTGAGTTCAACTAATAATTTATAAGCAGTTACAGCAAATAGTGTTTTTCTTTTTGTGATAAAGTTTTTACATAAATAAGTACAAGACGATAATTTTAAGTACCCCTATCAGTGGTAAATGGTTTGTCTCATCCCTGTAATTGATACATTTGTAGGGGAACTTATTCTTTTGAAAAACAAGACACTTACTGGGTGGATCACCAGATCAAAATGCCTAAAATAGAAAATGAATGCAGCCATTATACATCTAAGAATTTGTACACTGCAATAAAGTAAATGTTTGCTTTTGGGTTTAATACTGCTTTCATGAAAAAAAAAAAAGTTCCATGATGTACTGTACTTTCACAATCAATCACGTCATCCAGCAATGTAGATCTATGTCAATCATGATGTTCAATGTCTGCTGACTCACCAAAGGAAAGAACCCAGAGACACTGGTCTGTGCCATTGCTTCAGTCCTGCTGAATGACAGGTGGATGACAGCTAATATGTACAAAGGGACAGGGTCTCCTGGGTGACATCATTAACCATATATGAACATGAACATATATGGTCAGTGACTTCACTGTGATCCCCAGTGCCCTGTCATTTGGTGGGAGTGACGCTATGGGAATAAACTTGCCTTGGCATTTTTTTTCTTTTGACAGGTGACTTTAAAGCATATCCCTGGGCATTTTTTGCAATAAGGCACTGCGTTACCCAAATAAAATGTATATCCTTTTTTCCCACATATAGAGATTGCTTTTAGTGGTATTTGATCACCTCTGTGGTTTTTATTTTTTGCTCTATAAACAAATAAAGGCCGCCAATTAAAAAAAAAAAACAATATTTCTTACTTTCTGCTATAAAACAAATCCAATAAAAAATGGAAAAAAATCAAATTTCTTCATCAGTTTAGACCAAAATGTATTATGCTACATGTTTTTGGTAAAAAAAAATCATAATAAGTGTATATTGATTGGTTTGCGCGAAAGCTATAGCGTCTACAAACTATGAGATAGATTAACGGAATTTTTATTCATTTTTTTTCACTAGTAATGGTGGAGACCAGCGACTTAAAGCAGGACTGCAACGTTGTGGCAGACAAATTGGACACTAAGGGATGCTTTTTGGGGACCAATGACACCAATACAATGATCAGAGCTAAAAATATAGCAGTTTCAGAACCCCCACAAGCATACAGAACGTGCAGAAACATTTATCTATACTGTTACAGGACACTCATTTAAAAGAAATAATATGTGTAAAACCCAAGTTCTCTTATAGAAAGGCGCCCAATATCAATTTAAAAAGCATATATCACCTTTTTCTCTATCGTCAGCATGTATCAGTGCTGTAAGCTAGTCTACTTAACCTGTGGCTTTGTCCAACATAGACAAAAGGAGTTCACTGTAAAAGGGATCAAATATAGGATCAAAGAGTTTTACACATGCTCTTCAGAATATGTGGTATTGTATGGTATGTTGTCTGTCTTGCCCCTGCGGTCTTCACTATGTAGGCAGAACTATATGCACCTTGCGTAAATGATTCTGTGAACATCGCCGGTTTATTGAGGATGGCAGGGACAAGCATAGTGTCCCTAGACATTTTGCCAAGTATCATAATATATCTACAAATGGATTAAAAATTTGGATTATTGAAGATATCCCTGGTGGTCTCCCTAAGGCAGAGAGATTTCAGTGTCTCTGCCAAAAGGAGACATATTGGATTTATGCCCTGGATGTGTTGTCCCCAGGAGGTATGAATGAGGAGTGGGAGATTAGCACTAGTCTGTAAACTGACCAATAGTGATGGACGAACTTCTGACGGGACGTTTCACGAATGTGGACCGTGAACGCGGCCGATAGTTTGCGAACCGTAACGTTCACGGCGGGCCCCATTGACCTCAATGGGAGGCGAACTTTGCAAACCTACAGGTCAAATTTGCAGCCACAAAATAATTACTAGCTGTGCAAACATAGTCCCACCACATGGCCAATGACATAACACATGTATGAGGTGAATCTGGGATCGACAACTACAAGCATTCTTTTTTTATATGTGAAATTGTGACAATTCAGGACTGTGGAGCGCATGAAGGCAATGGAGGAGAGGGAAGGTCAGGGTAGGCAAAGAAGAGTGATCTGACACCAGCACCATGATGGAGAGCACACACATCAGCAGCGTGACATAAAGCACTGACACCAGCACCGTGATATACAGCACTGACACCAGCACCGTGATAGAGAGCACTGACATCAGCAGCGTGACATACAGCAATGACACCTGCACCGTGATAAAGTGATCTGACACCAGCACCGTGATAGAGAGCACTGACATCAGCAGCGTGACATAAAGCACTGACACCAGCACCGTGATATACAGCACTGACACCAGCACCGTGATATACAGCACTGACACCTGCAGCGTGACATACAGCAATGACACCTGCACCGTGATAGAGTGATCTGACACCAGCACCGTGATAGAGAGCACTGACATCAGCAGCGTGACATAAAGCACTGACACCAGCACCATGATATACAGCACTGACACCAGCACCGTGATAGAGAGCACTAACATGAGCAGCGTGACATACAGCAATGACACCTGCACCGTGATAGAGTGATCTGACACCAGCACCGTGATAGAGAGCACTGACATCAGCAGCGTGACATACAGCAATGACACCTGCACCGTGATAGAGTGATCTGACACCAGCACCGTGATAGAGAGCACTGACATCAGCAGCGTGACATACAGCAATGACACCTGCACCGTTGTAGAGTGATCTGACACCAGCACCGTGATAGAGAGCACTGACATTAGCAGCGTGGCATAAAGCACTGACACCAGCACCGTGATATACAGCACTGACACCAGCACTGTGATAGAGAGCACTGACATCAGCAGCGTGACATACAGCAATGACACCTGCACCGTGATAGAGAGCACTGACATCAGCAGCGTGACATAAAGCACTGACACCAGCACTGTGATATACAGCACTGACACCAGCACCGTGATAGAGAGCACTGGCATCAGCAGCGTGACATACAGCCCTGACACCTGCACCGTGATAGAGTGATCTGACAGCAGCACCATGATAGAGAGCACACACATCAGCAGCGTGACATAAAGCACTGACACCAGCACCGTGATATACAGCACTAACACCAGCACCGTGATAGAGAGCACTGACATCAGCAGCGTGACATACAGCAATGACACCTGCACCGTGATAAAGTGATCTGACACCAGCACCGTGATAGAGAGCACTGACATCAGCAGCGTGACATACAGCACTGACACCAGCACCGTGATATACAGCACTGACACCAGCACCGTGATATACAGCACTGACACCTGCAGCGTGACATACAGCAATGACACCTGCACCGTGATAGAGTGATCTGACACCAGCACCGTGATAGAGAGCACTGACATCAGCAGCGTGACATAAAGCACTGACACCAGCACCGTGATATACAGCACTTACACCAGCCCCGTGATAGAGAGCACTGACATCAGCAGCGTGACATACAGCAATGACACCTGCACCATGATAGAGTGATCTGACACCAGCACCGTGATAGAGAGCACTGACATCAGCAGCGTGACATACAGCACTGACACCAGCACCGTGATATACAGCACTGACACCAGCACCGTAATATACAGCACTGACACCTGCACCGTAAGCAGCCCCAGGAGGAAGTCAGCATAGCACAGGGATGGTGGGAGCCCCTCATAATAAGCATAGCACAGGGATGGTGGGAGCCCCTCATAATATGCACAGCAGAGGTACAGCCCCAGGAGGAAGTCAGCACAGCACAGGGATGGTGGGAGCCCCTCATAATAAGCAGCCCCAGGAGGATGTCAGCATAGCACAGGGATGGTGGGAACCCCTCATAATAAGAAGCCCCAGGAGGAAGTCAGCACAGCACAGGGATGGTGGGAGCCCCTCATAATGAACATAGCACAGGGATGGTGGGAGCCCCTCATAATATGCACAGCAGAGGTACAGCCCCAGGAGGAAGTCAGCACAGCACAGGGATGGTGGGAGCCCCTCATAATAAGCAGCCCCAGGAGGAAGTCAGCACAGCACAGGGATGGTGGGAGCCCCTCATAATAAGCAGCCCCAGTAGAAATATGACACCGCTCAACCTCTTCAAACAGGAGGGTACGGGCATATAGTACGGTGTGCTTTTTTGGACAAGGAAGTGAGCCAAATGAAGAAAGAAGGTCTGTGTGCTCGATTAACAAAATCGTTTATAGACATATACATGGTCTACTGGTCACATGTGTTGAATTCCTCCGAGATCCATGCCTCATTCATTTTTAGAAATGTGAGGTAGTTAACACTGTCGTGAGCTAGGCGAGTACGCTTATCGGTCACGATCCCCCCTGCTGCGCTGAACGTCCTTTCAGACAGGACACTGGACGAGGGGCAAGCCAACAGTTCGATTGCAAATTGGGCAAGCTCTGGCCAGAGGTCAAGCCTGCCCACCCAGTAGTCCAGGGGTTCATCACTCCTCAGAGAGTCCACATCGGCCGTTAACCCGATGTAGACGGTCTAGGCGTTCCCTGATGCTGGATCCGGATGACACCTGTCGATGGGTCAGCTGAAAGAATGACCTCATATCAGAAGTCACCAACACATCTTCAAACCGGCCTCTTCTTGCAGGTGCTGTTGGATTGGTACCCGCAACTCCTTCTCTGGGAGTGGGAACTGCTCCTCTGCCAGCGCACGCAAAAGCAGAATGCAGCATTTCTCAAAGCAAGGCCTGGAAGTGCTCCATTCTGACAGCCCTCTGTGACGGTGGTAGCATTTCCGCCATTTTGTGTTTGTACCGGGGGTCTAAGTACCGGTCCTTGACCCTTATGCTTTTTATACGGGGGTCCCTATTAAAACACTGGAGCATGAAGGCCCCCATTTGCACTAAACTGGAAGCGGTGTTGTGGTCTGGCCCCTGCTCATCATCCAGGATAATGTCATCCTCTTCATTCGCCTCTCCCCATCCACGCTCCCAGAAAGGTTTAAAGCATGCTCCTCTTGCTCCTCCTCATCCGCTCCGGCACCATCCTCCTCTGACTCCTCTTCAGACTCCTGTTGTTCACTTGTCTCAGATAGAGTAGCCCCCCCTGGGAATTCATCCAGCATTGCGACTTCCTCATCTTCCCGCTCCTGCTTCTCCACAGCTTGATCAATGACACGACGCAATGCACGCTCCATAAAGAAGGCATAAGGTACCATGTCACTGATGGCGCCATGGCTGCGACTGACCAGTTTGGTGATCTCCTCAAATGGCCGCAGAAGTCTGCATGCGTCGCGCATGAGCAGCCACTGCCGCGGTGAAAAAAAACCCAGCTCCCCAGAACCTGTTCTGCCGCAGAGTTCATACAGGTAGACGTTAACTGCACGTTTCTGCTGGAGCAGCCTATCAAGCATATAGAAGGTTGAGTTCCATCGCGTGAGGCAATCGCAAATAAGACGTCTGACCGGCAGATTGTGTCGCCGCTGAATGTCAGCAAGGCGAGCCATGGCCGTGTAAGATCGTCTGAAATGGGCCGAGATTTTCCTTGCCTGCCGCAAGATGTCCTGGACCCCAGGGTATTTGACAACGAAACGCTGCACGACCAAGTTTAAGACGTGTGCCATGCATGGCACGTGCGTAATTTTGCCCTGTTTCAATGCGCTAAGCAGATTGGCACCGTTGTCACACACCACTTTACCAACTGTCAAATTGAGCGGTGTTAGCCACTGATCTGCCTGTGAACGCAAAGCTGAAAGGAGTGCCGGGCCAGTGTGGCTCTTGGCTTCCAGGCACAACAGACGCAGCACAGCATGGCAACGTCTCACCTGGCATGTCGAATAGGTTCTGGGGAGCTTGGGCGGTGCAGCGGAAGAGACGCTAGCAGCGGAAAAGGAGGAGTCAGCCGAGGAAGAGAGGGAGGAGGATGGAGTAGGAAGAGGCGGAGAAGAAGAGCCAGGCCTGCATGCAATCCGTGGCAGTAAAACCAAATCTACACGGGTGCCACGGGTTACATGCTTGACGGCCATCAGAAGGTTCACCCAGTGGGCAGTAAAAAAGATATACCTTCCCTGCCCGTGTTTGCTAGACCACGTGTCTGTGGTCAGATGTATCTTGGCACCGACACTGTGTGCCAGAGATACATTCACTTGCCGCTGAACATGGCCATATAGCTCTGGGATGCCCTTCTCTGAGAAATACTTCCTTCCTGGGACCTTCCATTGTGGTGTTCCAATGGCCACAAATTTTCAAAAGGCCTCCGAGTCCACCAGTTTATATGGCAGTAGTTGGCGGGCTATCAGTTCTGACAAGCCAGCCGTCAACCGTTGGGCAAGAGGGTTATCCGGCGTCATCATTTTTTTTACGCTCGAACATTAGGCCCACAGAAGCCTGCCTTTTTGCAGAAAAACGTGAGCTTGGCGTGATGGAAGGTGGAGTGGAGGACAATGGTGAGGAGAGAGGAGAAGAAGTAGAAGACGAGGCTGGACGGTGAGAGCCTGGAGTGTGGCTTTGTGTGTTCCATTGCTCCCACTGGGCTCGGTGATGGCTGCTCATGTGCCTTCTTAAGGCGGTCGTCCCTAGGTGAGTGTTTGGCTTACCGCGACTAATGCGTTGACTGCAAAGATTGCAGATGGCAACACTATTGTCAGCAGCGGACACGTTAAAAAAAGCCCACACTGCGGAGCCATGTGCCGGCGTCCTGGGAGCGCCAGATGTAACCGTACATGGTCGATGACTCGCTCCTGATACATTAGCAGTCTGCTTTGTCCCTCCTGTGCAATGTAAGTTATTCCTGCCTCTCCTCCCTATCTGCTGGTCCATATCTCCCTCTGAACTCCCCTCCTCTTCCTCTCTTGTGGACACCCACGTGACATCACTAGACACGTCATCATCAACGTCACCTTCCCCACCACTATAAGTAGAGATCTCAGAGTAGGCAGCAACACCAGGGACCAACCTCCTCCTTGGGCTGATCTGGGTACTGTCGTCAGACTGCTGAGTGGCGGTTGTTGCTACCTCCTCTTCCTGATCCAATGCCATGAGTGGCTGCGCATCAGAAATGTCTTGATATGGATCGGAAAATAATTCCTGTGACTCAAGCGGAAGGTATGTGGTGGTGGTGGTGGTGGTGTTGTTGGTGGTAGTGTCTTTGGGGGTGCACATAGCAGAGAGTGAAGAAGAGGGTGCAGATCGAGAGGATGAGGAGGGTGCAGAAGATTAAGGCTGAGTGAGCCACGCAACCAAGTCTGGTGCGTCCTTTAAAGTAATTGAACGCACCTTCTGCAACTTCCCACTTTGGCTCAAGCCTGTTGCTCCTGCCCTACCCCTACCACCCCTGCGGAAGGGCCTGCCTCTTCCTCTGCCTGTCATTTTTTAAATGACCCTGTGACAAAACTCTCAGTCCCTATACTGATAAAGGACTGCTGCAGAATAGGGCAGCAGTCAGCAGTAGGGCACCTCAACCCTATATATTGTGGACCTATACCAGTCCTTAAGGATTAGCAGACTGTACCTCACTCAACCCTATGTACTGTAGTACACTATACCTTAATAGTCCTTATAAGGAGCTTTGTGGAACTAGTAGGTTGTGATTAGCAGACTGTACCTCAGTCCCTATACTGATAAAGGACTGCTGCAGAATAGGGCAGCAGTCAGCAGTAGTGCACCTCAACCCTATATATTGTGGACCTATACCAGTCCTTAAGGAATAGCAGACTGTACCTCACTCAACCCTATGTACTGTAGTACACTATACCTTACCAGTCCTTATAAGGACCTTTGTGGAACTAGTAGGTTGTGATTAGCAGACTGTACCTCAGTTCCTATACTGATAAAGGACTGCTGCAGAATAGGGCAGTAGTCAGCAGTAGTGCACCTCAACCCTATATATTGTGGACCTATACCAGTCCTTAAGGATTAGCAGACTGTACCTCACTCAACCCTATATACTGTAGTACTCTATACCTTACCAGTCCTTATAAGGACCTTTGTGGAACTAGTAGGTTGTGATTAGCAGACTGCACCTCAGTCCCTATACTGATAAAGGACTGCTGCAGAATAGGGCAGTAGTCAGCAGTAGTGCACCTCAACCCTATATATTGTGGACCTATACCAGTCCTTAAGGATTAGCAGACTGTACCTCACTCAACCCTATATACTGTAGTACTCTATACCTTACCAGTCCTTATAAGGACCTTTGTGGAACTAGTAGGTTGTGATTAGCAGACTGCACCTCAGTCCCTATACTGATAAAGGACTGCTGCAGAATAGGGCAGCAGTTAGCAGTAGTGCACCTCAACCCTATATATTGTGGACCTATACCAGTCCGTAAAGCGGGAGTCCGCCGGGACTCCACATTTTTTATTTTTTTTTAAAGCCAGCAGCTACAAATACTGCAGCTGCTGACTTTTAAAATAGTGACACTTACCTGTCCAGCGCGCCCGCGATGTCGGCACCCGAAGCCGATCTCTAGATCGTCTCTCGGGTGCTGCCGCCGCCATCTTGGGTATGGGAATCAGGAAATGGAGCCTTTCGGCTTCATTTCCCGGTTCCCTACTGCACATGCACGAGTCAGACGGTCCCCGCTGCCTCTGGGATCTGTGTGTTTCCCAGCAGGCAGCGGGGCACTTGCGGAAAGGGGCAGGCACTTGCGGAAAGGGGCGTAATCTACACCCCTTTCCGCAGAGAGCTATCCCGGAAGTGGGTGCAGATACTTGTACTGTACAGGTATCTGCACCCCCCCTCCCCCCTGAAAGGTGCCAATTGTGGCGCCGGAGGGGGGGGGGGTTCCGATGAGCGGAAGGTCCACTTTAGGGTGGACCTCCGCTTTAAGGATTAGCAGACTGTACCTCACTCAACCCTATATACTCTAGTACGCTATACCGTACCAGTCCTTAGAAGGACCTTTGTGCAACTAGTAGGTTGTGATTAGCAGACTGTACCTCAGTCCTTATACTCATAAAGGACTACTGCAGAATAGGGCAGCAGTTAGCAGTAGTGCACCTCAACCCTATATATTGTGGACCTATACCAGTCCGTAAAGCGGGAGTCCGCCGGGACTCCACATTTTTTATTTTTTTTTAAAGCCAGCAGCTACAAATACTGCAGCTGCTGACTTTTAAAATAGTGACACTTACCTGTCCAGCGCGCCCGCGATGTCGGCACCCGAAGCCGATCTCTAGATCGTCTCTCGGGTGCTGCCGCCGCCATCTTGGGTATGGGAATCAGGAAATGGAGCCTTTCGGCTTCATTTCCCGGTTCCCTACTGCACATGCACGAGTCGGACGGTCCCCGCTGCCTCTGGGATCTGTGTGTTTCCCAGCAGGCAGCGGGGCACTTGCGGAAAGGGGCAGGCACTTGCGGAAAGGGGCGTAATCTACACCCCTTTCCGCAGAGAGCTATCCCGGAAGTGGGTGCAGATACTTGTACTGTACAGGTATCTGCACCCCCCCTCCCCCCTGAAAGGTGCCAATTGTGGCGCCGGAGGGGGGGGGGGTTCCGATGAGCGGAAGGTCCACTTTAGGGTGGACCTCCGCTTTAAGGATTAGCAGACTGTACCTCACTCAACCCTATATACTCTAGTACGCTATACCGTACCAGTCCTTAGAAGGACCTTTGTGCAACTAGTAGGTTGTGATTAGCAGACTGTACCTCAGTCCTTATACTCATAAAGGACTACTGCAACATAAGGGCAGCAGTCAGGTATAATATTCTTTCTATATTTGGAAGAAAGAATATTATACGTGTACAAGCCTATTACCATACCAGTCCTGAAAAGAACCTTTGTGGACCTAATAGTAACAGCTACTGATTAAACTGACTGTTCCTCACTGCCACACACAGCTTCCTGCCTGTCCCTATTTAAACTGACAAAACACAGGCTGCTGTAACAATAACTTGAATAGCACTCAAAACTATATCCTGTGCTACTTTACCATACCAGTCCTGAAAAGGACTTTTGTGGACCTAATAGTAACAGCTAATGATTAAACTGACTGTCCCTGCTGCACACAGCGTCCTGTCCCTCTCTCTACACTGACAAAAAGACAGGCTGCTGCAACAATGACTTGAATAGCAGTGCCTCAAACCTATATCTTGAACTACACCTAACACCTATACCATACCAGTCCTTAAAATAACTTTTGTGGACCTAATAGCTAGCGATTTGGGTCACTGCAGTCTCTCCCTGCTCCACACAGCAACCTCTCCCTATAGTGACTTACGAAAGAATGTAAAATGGCCGCCGGATCGGGTCTATTTATAAGTTAGGGGGAATGTCCAAGTGTCCATGTGCTGTAATGTCTCAATTGACTGTCCTGTATCACATGATGGATGTGTCATCATAGGTCAAAGTTCTTTTACACAGTAAACATGGAAGTCCGCTGGGCAAACAGAGGCAATAGTCCGCCGATCGGGCGGACCGTGAACAGCCGAAATTCGGGGGCGAACCGCCCGCCGGGCAAACCGTTCGGCCATCCCTACTGACCAATTGTACTATATTCATAATGCCATCATACCTGCCCATTAACACCTCTGATATTTGTTCCCAACGGGCATTCTTATTGGTTAATGGGGTATTCGGTATATCTCTGACATATCACCAGTAAGTGAAAAAAACGGATGAATAATAATTTATGTACATACCACCATTGGTTTTGGCTGGCTTATACACAGTATGGTGACTGGCTAGCAATATACATGCATGTTAACATACATACCGTATATATCTATTCTCTCTGATACTGAGTATTTGTCACCCTAGGATAGTATCTTTATTACCTTGCTTGGTATGGTTCCCTTGCACGGTCAATTTTTATTTAAGACTTACTGTTCCATTATCAATTTTATATATAAATTCTTTGATATCACAAATACAAAATGAGCTGATACTGTATGACCACCTCAAATCTGATTACTCCTAATCAGTACAAAGAATTAAAGTATAGCTAAAGTCAAAACTTTTTTTTTAGTTTTCGCTAGAGGGGAGATGGATTAGAACATCTGCCAGGTTATTATTGCTGTCTGTTACATAGATTCACCCTCTCTAATTGTCTTGTTTACCATAGTCATTGTGAAAGTAAAATAAAATCCCAAATTTTGGTTGTCGCAAGAAAAGTAAGGGAACATTTTCCAATATGGACACTAGTTCTGATCTGAGGGTCCCCAAGGAATTCCCATTATTTGCAGGGATTTCCTTGCACTTCCTGTTTGGCTATGGGACAGGAAATGAAGGGAAATCTCTACAATGAGACACAGATGGCAAAAATAAATTGGACAGGGGTTATAACCCTCCCTTGCTCTATACAAAATGGAAAAAAAATCTTTGCCTATAGTTCTGCTTTAAGGATGGGTTCTTATATGTATGTGTACTATTGTTTATAACCATAGAGTTCATATTATGACTATTTTTTAGTTTTTTTAAATTCTTGAATGTTGGCTAAGATATGGAATTGAGTCTGTATTTTTGTATTCTGTTGAATACTGTACTTAGAAGCGCCTTCTGTCTCTTTTCTCCAATTCAAAGATTTTTATTAGATTTTGCAGATATTTAAAAAAAATAGCACATTACCATTTTGGTTTGAGGCTCCATGCACACTGGAGCTCATAAATGTCTGTTTTTGGAGTTGGCGTTTTTTTTTATAGAGTGGAGCCCATAAACTCCACTCTATGCTATCCTATGTGTCCATGCACACATGGATGTTTTTTAGTTTTTTTTCAGCAGTGGAGTTTATGGGCTGTTCTCTGAACACCATAAAATCACATTCAAAGTGCCGTTTTTCTGACCACAAAAAACTAAAAAAAAAACACTGAACACCGATAAATGCCCATAAACGTGCGTTAATTAGAGTTCAGCGTTCTATTTTTCAAAACATTGTGGAAGTTTTTAGAATGCATCGTGAGATTTTTGGCGTGTCCTCTGTGTATTTTTATTTAAAACGCCCATAAACGCTAACGATAAAAAACGCGCATAAACGCTGGTAAAAAACGCTGGTAAAAAACGCTGGTAAAAAACGCTGGTAAAATCACGTTTTTCAACCAGTGTTTTCTGCCAGCAATCTGGCATCCAGAAAAAGCTTTTTTTAGCTCCAGTGTGCATGGAGCCTGATAATGTCACCATAAAACAGATATAAGATGTAAGCGAACAAAATACTGATCATGTATTTTGTTCTCTTTTCTTATCCACATCAGAGCTGCTTCTCCTCCTTGAAATGCTATTGCAAGTGCTATTCAGGTCTTCACCTACTTTACCATTGATGCTGATGCTGACAGTAATGTGAAGTTTTCTGGTACAGCTTATTGTAGAAAAGTCCTGACAGAAGCGCCATACTTTACCTTCCTTTCTACACCATAAAATAAAGTGCCCAAACAAGGATCTGTATGGTAGGATCACCAGCTATTATTTTAATGAAAGTTGCAGTTGTATAATAAAATAATAAAAACTTTTGAATTTGCATTAGTATGTTCAAGATTATGTGAGATTTTTAGTGATTTGGATCTAGATCTACTTTAACATTATTACTAGTATTATTAGCCAGTGGATCTCTAAGTACCTGGTTTCAATAACAGATTTTGAACGCTTTACAAGAAAAAGGTCTTTATGAGCAGAAGTTACAGGTGAATTATAATGCTGGCTAACATATCTTGCTGTGCAGTGACTATATTGGCATTTTTAGATTGTGCTGACCAGCAGAGGGAACCCACCAACTGTTTGCAGCAAGGACTGGCTCTATTGTTCCAACCATGGCCCTGAGACTGGTCTGATGCTATATACAATGTATCAGTATTTACAATGCAGATGCCTGGATTTGGTCAATTCTGCTATGGTAATATATATAATTAAACATAATCATATTTATATACTGAATTACAGAACATATTTTCTAGCATTTGTTTATTAGTATATATTTTTATTTTATCTTAAACATTCTATAATGATCTGTTACAACTGTAGAATATATGTACCGCAAATCCCATGCCGTTTTCAATTTATGGCTCCCCCATCACTTTAATAGTATCATACATTAGTATCATTGTACACAGACTTTTCAGTTTTGCTTCTGAACTGGGTTTGTAAAACATTCCCGCAGTATTTGGAACATTGGGGTTGATGCACTTAAATTCAAATAGACTGTGCACTCTGCAAGTGTAGTTGTTCCAGAGCTTAGTAAATGAAGTAAAGTTTCACTTTGCAAAGAATACCCAATCATATGTATGGGAAATGAAAAAAAAAAATTTTTTACTTTCATGTGATTGGATGATGGAAGTCAGCAGAACTTCTGCTTATTTACTAAGGTCTGGAGCAACTGATCTTGCAGTGTGCAACTGCACTTTGCAAAAAGTACAGTCTATTTGCCTTTAGTAAATCAACCCCATAAGGTCATGTTAATACATCAATGAATGTGATATTTAACAAACATTCAATAGTGGTAAATCAATCACTGCCATTTAAAACCAGGAAGATTGACCTGCAGTACACGTTTAGTGAATATCAGATTCACTGCTTTATAAATATGCCCTGAAGTGTATGATTTTTAATTTTGATGATATGAAGCAGTATACAGAGTGCAAACGGATCATATGATGGGGGCAGATATGAAAACATTAGGGTTGATTTACTAAAGGCAAATCCACAGTGCACTGCAAATACACTTATGCCGTGTACACACCATCGGAATTCCGGACAGAAAAAGACAGATGAGAACTTTTCATCGGAAAATGCGACCGTGCGTATGCTCTATCGGAATTTAACCGTCCGAATTTCCGTCAGCCAAAAATTTATAGCATGTTCTCAATTTTCCCAACGGAAAAACTTTCTATCGGAAATTCCAATCGTATGTATGCAATTCCAACATGCCAAAAATCACGCATGCTCAGATTCATTTACGAGACGGTTGCTATTGGCTACTGGCTATTGAACTTAATTTGTCTAGTCCCATCGTACGTTTTGTACGTCGTGTTCTACATGATCGGAATTTGATGTGGCCATGTGTAGGCAAGACAGCTTGAGCGGAATTCCTTTGGGAAAACCATCAGAGCTTTTTGTACTTGTAGTTGTACTTGTAGTGCAAAGTGAATTTGCCTTTAGTAAATCAACCCCTGTATGGCTAATTTACTAAAAGCTTGTGCACTTTGCAGAGTGAATTTTCATTTAGCTCAGTGAATGAGATGGAGCAAAATAAAAATTTGCTTTGCAAAGAATACCCACGTTCATGAAATTTTTTTATTTTTTTTTGCCACGCACATGATTGGATTATTAAAGTCAAAACAGCTTCACCTCATTCACCAGGCTAAAGGAAAATTTGATTTGCAAAGTGAAAATGCTCTACTCCTTTATTAACCTCCCTGGTGGTGATCCCGAGTCTGGCTCGGGTTGGGATTTCAGTACCATAAGCGGTAACCCCGAGCCAGACTCGTGATCGCATTGCTGTATACAGGGAGAGTTACTTACCTTGTTCCCTGGATCCAGCGATGTCCTCCGCGCTGTGTGATCGAGCTGTCCTCCGCTCGATTCACACAGTGCCGAATGCTGCTGAGCTCCGTTCCCTGCGACGTTACGGCGCACGAGAGCGGAGATCGGTGCCAAATTCAAAAAAGTAAAAACACACAAAACACACACAGTACTGTAATCTTACAGATTACAGTGCTGTATAAAAAAAAAATACACATCCCCTTTGTCCCTAGTGGTCTGTCCAGTGCCCTGCATGCACTTTTATATTATAAATACTGTTTTTTCTGCCTGGAATTTGGAGATTGTCCATAGCAACCCCTTTATGTCAAAAGTGATTTTAGACCAACCAGACCAACTAGAAAACAGCGATAATTAAATTATAATCACTTGCAGAATTGAGCGATAGCGATTTGTGGGGAAATTCGTCATCAAACACTAAATCTAATGACAGCGACAATTCTGCAAATGAGCAAATTTCTGTGTTTTTGGATTTGATTACATTATTGAATAATTTTTATTATTATTTATTATATTATAAATTTTATCATACCCGGGATGTCTGCTAGACTCTGGTTTGAACAGATTTAAGAGAGTTATTCCTTGCAGGCCTACCATTTAAAACACCAAATTTCCATGAAAAATAATTGTACCACTTTCAGCACCTAAAACCAGAACTAATCATACCGCCAGGGAGGTTAAATCAGCTATGCCATGTATGACATGGAATGAAACCTAAAAAAAAAAAAGCTGACAGTTGGGCATTTTATGACAAAAGAGGCCCTATTGTACAGCCCAGCATACATTTAGGGCACCACTTTGTGCTATGACACCATTTGGTTGATTTGTTGAAACTGGAGTGCAGGATCTGGTGCATAGAAACCACTCAGCTTCCAGTTTTTTTGTCAAAGCTGAAGTTAGAAGCTGATTGGCTACCATGCACAGCTGCACCAGATTTTACACTCTCTAGTTTTAGTACTGTATTGATTTTTATAAAATAAAGTATTGCAAATGTCTCCGAAGTGGGTGCTGGATGCATCTATCTGTATGGAAGAATTAGAAGCTGACAGCAGCTTTCCATTGCACCGCATCCATCCATAACAGGTGAGCAGTGACTTGCTATTTACTGTGAGCAATGAAATCCATACATTTTCCTATCCACACTAAATAGCTGATAAATGGACAAATCTCTGCTGTCAGCTATTGTGTTCTGACAGCTGGCACCCAAACTGTGACTGTAGCTGATTGGCTGAAGTCACTCTTTGGCCAGCTTTTTTCTTCCCAGCTTTTTCTTTTTCCCAAAGTTTGTTTAGTTTGTTCAAAATCTTTCATTCCAAAAAACATTAAAGTGGAACGTCACTATTTCATTCAACATTGACTATTTTTAATCCCGTACACACGGTCGGACATTCCGACGTCAAAATCCATCTGTTTTTTTCCGACGGATTTTGGCCCAAACTTGTCTTGCATACACACGGTTGCACAAAGTTGTCAGAGAAATCCGATCGTTCAGAACGCGGTGACGTAGAACACGTACGACGGGACATAAAGAGGGCAGTAGGCAATAGCTTTCGTCTCGTAAATTATTCTGAGTCCATTGGAATTATCTACACACGATCGGAATTTAAATGATCGGATTTTGTTGTTGGAAAATTTTAGATCCAGCTCTCAAACTTTGTGTGTCAGAAATTCAGACGGAAAAAGTCAGATGGAGCCCACACACGATCGGATTTTCCGACAACAAGATCCGATCGCACATTTTCCGTCGGAAAGTCCAACCGTGTGTACAGGGCATTAGAGAACTGACTACAGTGTGCTTTCCTGCTTATTGTGGTCAGTTTTTAATCGGAAAGCAAGGGGACTAGCAGGAATGCCAAGGATTTCACATAAAAGAAGCAATAAGAAAAGAACAGGATACTTTCTCATACAAGTACAAGGTACAGCAGGCACGTATGAGGAATATGACATTTGAGAAAGGTCTGCCAGATGTCCTTCCCCTCCTGCCCTGTCCACCAGTCACAGATCTCATATTGCTAATCTCCCACAATGCATTGCGTTCTGTAAGCTGTGGAGGAACAGTTGCATGAAAGGATTTCAGAGCCCATTCACTGAAGGAGGATAGTAGTAATATGAGTTTTGTGAATGGCGAGGGGGCAGAAGGAGGCAGAAGGGTGGCCTGTATCCAAAAGAAAAAGTGTGAGGAAACCCCTCCAAAGTGCAGAAGTTCCTTGGTGTCACCAGGAGCACCATTGCGTCCCCATTAGAAGATTTCCCCTCTATTCTTGTTTTGCTGACAACTGAAAATTCTGGATTTTCTTTCATTTTCACTCTGTGTGATAGTGGTAGACAAATAGAGAGGGTATATCTCTCTGATGGGGGTACAGAAAGCAATACAAACCTGACAGGTGTTGTACTCCCTCTGTGTTCTGTTCAAACCTAAAAAGAAAAAAATGTAAGAAAATGTCAGTTATACTTTAGGGCATTGTGGTAAAACCAACTATATTCTGCTTTTAGTACAGTTATCCTTTAACCAGTTGCCGACCGCCGCACGCCGATGTACGTCGGTACAATGGCACGGGCAGGCATAAGGACATACATGTACGTCCCTTGCCTCCCGCGGGTCGGGGGCCCGATCGGGCCCCCGCCCGGTGCCTGCGGCGGTCGGTATTCGTACGGGAGCGATCCCGGACGAGGGGACGGCCATTCATTCATGGCCACCCCCTCGCGATCGCTCCCGACGAATAGAAATCCCCGGTGACATCACTTCCTCTCCTGTAATGTAAACACAGGAGAGGAAGTGATGTATTCTCTCCTCCGTGTCGGTATTTTTCGTTCCGACACGGAGGAGAGCGGATCAGTAAGTTGCACCAACACTCTACACACACAGTAGAACATGCCAGGCACACTCACACCCCCCCTTTACCCCCCGATCACCCCCCCAATTACCCCTGCCCCCCAGTCACAGTGACACCAATGTCATTTTTTTTTTTTTTTTGCATTGGTGTCATTTGTGACTATAATAACTGTTAGGGCAGTTAGAGTTAGCCCCCTTTAGTTCTAATGTACCCCCCTAACCCCCCCAATAAAGGTTTAACCCCGTGATCACCCCCAGTCGCCAGTGTCACTAAGGCTGGGTTCACATTGCAGCGGTTTATGAGAACGAATGTGATTCGCACCGCACTGCAGTGCAAATCACATCCGATCTCTGTGCGATTCGAGTTCAGCCATTCGCCGCACCCGCCGCACCCGCCACACCCGCCGCACCCGCCGCAAATTTGCACGGGACCCTTTTTTGGCCCGCAGCAGAATCGGATCGCATGGGTGTTCACACCATGCGATCCGAGTTTGCAGATCGCACTGCGATATGCGAACTGATCTGGGGGTGTCAGTAACATTTCACTGACACTCCCAGCAGTTCGCATAGGGCAGTGTGAACTGCCGCCGGGAGGCATGCGATGCGGGAACCCGCCGCGGATTCGCGGCGTTTCCGCATCGCTCCAGTGTGAACCCAGCCTAATAAGCGATCATTTTTCTGATCGCCGTATTAGTGTCACAGGTGACGCTAGTTATGCAGGTAGGTATTTAGGTTCGCCGCAGCTTTTTATAGCGCCAGGGACCCCCATATACTACCGCATAAAGCCCCCTGATTGCCCCCTAGTTAACCCTTTCACCAGTGATCACCATATAACTGTTACAGGTGACGCTGGTTGGTTAGTTATTTTTTTATAGTTTCAGGGCACCCGCCATTTATTACCTAATAAAGGTTTAACCCCCTGATCACCCGGCGGGTGTCATTTGTGACTAATAACTGTTAGGGCAGTTAGGGTTAGCCCCCTTTAGTTCTAAGGTACCCCCCTAACCCCCCCAATAAAGGTTTAACCCCGTGATCACCCCCCGTCGCCAGTGTCACTAAGGCTGGGTTCACATTGCAGCGGTTTATGAGAACGGATGTGATTCGCACCGCACTGCAGTGCAAATCACATCCGATCTCTGTGCGATTCGAGTTCAGCCATTCGCCGCACCCGCCGCAAATTCGCACGGGACCCTTTTTTTGGCCCGCAGCAGAATCGGATCGCATGGGTGTTCACACCATGCGATCCGAGTTTGCAGATCGCACTGCGATATGCGAACTGATCTGGGGGTGTCAGTAACATTTCACTGACACTCCCAGCAGTTCGCATAGGGCAGTGTGAACTGCCGCCGGGAGGCATGCGATGCGGGAACCCGCCGCGCATTCGTGGCGTTCCCGCATCGCTCCAGTGTGAACCCAGCCTAATAAGCGATCGTTTTTCTGATCGCTGTATTAGTGTCACAGGTGACGCTAGTTAGGCAGGTAGGTATTTAGGTTCGCTGCAGCTTTTTATAGCGCCAGGGACCCCCATATACTACCGCATAAAGCCCCCTAATTGCCCCCTAGTTAACCCTTTCACCAGTGATCACCATATAACTGTTACAGGTGACGCTGGTTGGTTAGTTATTTTTTTATAGTTTCAGGGCACCCGCCATTTATTACCTAGTCTCACTAGTGTACCCCTAAATTTAGGGGTGTCTACTTTCCAAAATGGGGTCATTTGGGGGGGGTTTGTGCCATCTTGGCATTTTATGGCCTTCAAAACTGTAACGCCCTTAGAAAGCCTGAAGGCGGTGCTTGGTTTTCGGGGCCCCGTACGCGGCTAGGCTCCCAAAAAGTCCCACATATGTGGTATCCCCATACTCAGGAGAAGCAGCACAATTTATTTTGGGGTGTCATTTCACATATGCCCATGGCATGCGTGAGCAATATATCATTTAGTGACAACTTTGTGAAAAAAAAAAAAAAAAAAAAAAAGTTTGTAATTTTCCCGCAACTTGTGGCAAAATATAAAATATTCCATGGACTCAACATGCCTCTCAGCAAATAGCTTGGGGTGTCTACTTTCTAAAATGGGGTCATTTGTGGGGGTTTTGTGCCATCTTGGCATTTTATGGCCTTCAAAACTGTAATAGGTAGTGAGAAGTGAACTCAAAAATTTACGCCCTTAGAAAGCCTGAAGGCGGTGCTTGGTTTTCGGGGCCCCGTACGCGGCTAGGCTCCCAAAAAGTCCCACATATGTGGTATCCTCGTACTCAGGAGAAGCAGCAGAATTTATTTTGGGGTGTCATTTCACATATGCCCATGGCATGCATGAGCAATATATCATTTAGTGACAACTTTGTTAAAAAAAAAAAAAAAAAAAAAAAGTTTGTAATTTTCCCGCAACTTGTGGCAAAATATAAAATATTCCATGAACTCAACATGCCTCTCAGCAAATAGCTTGGGGTGTCTACTTTCTAAAATGGGGTCATTTGTGGGGGTTTTGTGCCATCTTGGCATTTTATGGCCTTCAAAACTGTAATAGGTAGTGAGAAGTGAACTCAAAAATTTACGCCCTTAGAAAGCCTGAAGGCGGTGCTTGGTTTTCGGGGCCCCGTACGCGGCTAGGCTCCCAAAAAGTCCCACATATGTGGTATCCCCATACTCAGGAGAAGCAGCAGAATTTATTTTGGGGTGTCATTTCACATACGCCCATAGCATGTGTGAGCAATATATCATTTAGTGACAACTTTGTGTAAAAAAAAAAAAAAATTTTTTTTTTTGTCATTATTCAATCGCTTGAGGCAAAAAAATAAAATATTCAATGGGCTCAACATGCCTCTTATCAATTTCCTTAGGGGGTCTACTTTCCAAAATGGGGTCATTTGGGGGGGTTTTGTACTGCCCTGCCATTTTAGCACCTCAAGAAATGAGATAGGCAGTCGTAAACTAAAAGCTGCGTAAATTCCAGAAAACGTACCTTAGTTTGTAGATGTGACAACTTTTGCGCAAACCAATAAATATACAATTATTGACTTTTTTTTTACCAAAGACATGTGGCTGAATACATTTTGGCCTAAATGTATGACTAAAATTGAGTTTATTGGATTTTTCTAATAACAAAAAGTAGAAAATATCATTTTTTTTCAAAATTTGCGGTCTTTTTACGTTTATATCGCAAAAAATAAAAATCGCAGAGGCAATCAAATACCATCAAAAGAAAGCTCTATTTGTGGGAAGAAAAGGACGCAAATTTTGTTTGGGTACAACATTGCATGACCGCGCAATTACCAGTTAAAGCAGCGCAGTGCCAAAGTGTAAAAAGACCTCTGGTCATTTACCAGCAAAATGGTCCGGTCTGAAAGTGGTTAATTAATCACCTCCTTATCCAGCAAACTCCCAAAATCTTATAGTCACCTGACATCGCTCCTCTGATCTAAGCTCAGGGGCTTATTGGGAACTACATAGCCACTGATGCAGAATCTCCCAGTCATGTTCTCTTTTTTGCTCCTAGGCAGAAAAACATCCAAGTTCTACAGGGAGGCTATCCACCATTGGAATGCATAATAGATGTCCTCTCCATAGGAATGAATAGATGTTGTTCTGAATATACATAGAACAAATGCTGGCTGGGAGATATGTAGATCTGAAGCAATAGACGTGCAGATTCTAGCATGCCACACAGCATACATCTTTGCATAGTGAGGACTGGTAAGTATAAAAATTGTTAGGAGGGTGGTGATTTAAAGAATCACTATAATAAAAGTGAAATGACCCTGTAAAAGCCAACTCCAGCTAATTAAACTTATATTTAAAAAATAGCCCAGCCATTGATAAATTAAAAACAAATCATTAGACATGTGCAATTTTGTTCGTTTTTGTTTCATTCGTTTTTTTTTCTTTTTTCGGAAATTGGAAAATGTGAAAATTCGGAAATTCTAAAATTCGGATTTTCTAATTTTCACATTTCCGAATTTCCGAATTTCGATTTTCGAAATTTCAGAATTTCCGAATTTTTCAAATTTCGGAATTTCGGAATTTTCTAATTTTTGAATTCCGAATTTCCGAATTTTCTGATTTTAGGAATTTGAAAATTCGGAAATTCAGAGATTCGAAAATCCAAAAATTTCAAAATCTTAGAAAATAAAAAATCTTAAAAAATAAAAAATCTGTAAAAATTTGAAATAACTAACTAATATTAACTAAATATTATTATTAGATCCTTACATTCCATGTGTTTAGATACGACATTCATTATTTCAGATAATTCGTTCAAATACGTTCACTAACAGCCAAATTTGAAAGGAAATTTCAATACCTATCATTTAATATTTAACAGTTAGTTATTATGTCAGATTTTCGGGTTATTATGTCAGATTTTCGGGTTTTCGAATTTTCAGATTTTCATTCTTTTGAATGTTCAGATTTTCATCGTTTTTGTTTGGGTTTTCAAGTTTCCAACTTTTTGAATTTGCTCATTTCGAATTTTCGAATTTCCTAATTTCGAATTTCCGAAATTTTGAATTTTCTAATTTGTAATTAAAAATTTCCGAAATTTTCTAATTTCTGAAATTTTGAATTTATGACATTTTGGATTTTTGAAATTTCGAATTTCCAAATTTCTCATTTTCGAATTTCTGAATTTCGAATTTCCAAATTCTCGAAATTCTCAGAAATTTTACCATTTCCGAAATTTACGAAATTCCAATTTCTGAATTTCCAATTTCCGAAATTCCAAAATTTCAAATTTCCGAATTTCAAATTTCCAAAATTTTGAATTTCCGAATTTCAAATTTCCGAAATTCCTAATTTTTCAAATCCCGAAATTTGAAATTTCCGAAATTAGAAAATTCTGAAAATTAGAAATTTCAGAATTTGTAACAATTCGAAAATTTGTCAAAATATGTTAAAAAACGAATTCAGAACTAAACAAATTGCGCATGTCTACAAATCATCTGCATTACCCAGCTCCTCTTTGGTACCAGTCATGTTTTTGGGTTGAATCACACACACACCATCATTCAACCCACTTTTTGTGAGCTCTGGCTGTCATAGACCAGCCCCTTGGGGGTGAGTCATTAGACCAGAAATTAGAGGAAATTCCCAAAGAAAGTGGCACCACCTCATTATGCCTAGCTCTGGAGGAAAAAGATGAGGAAAAGGACATGTGATGCCTTGCAACTGGAATAAGGAGTTTTTTTTTATTAAAAAGGGTGGCATGCCTGCCAGGGGTGGTACATAGATGCCTACACATTGCTGCAAGGTTCCAGATTGCATCACTGCATACCAGTGCCACCAGGGAGGGCCCTCACTGTTGCTCACTTTGCACAGCCATTATGGATTAGTGTACCATGTACTGTCCTACCAGGGGTTGACTGTTGATACTGTATAATAAATGCATCTAAAGTGGTTGTAAAGGCTGAAGAATTTTTAACTTCATGCATAGAAGTGTATAGAACTAGGTTGTAAAGGCTGAAGGTCAAAAACCTTCAGCCTTTACAACCACAATAATGCATTGATAAAATCTTCTGTGTGCAGCACCCCCCCCCCCCCCCAATACTTACCCAAACTCCATCTTGATCCAGCAGTGTGAACAGTAGCAGCATTTCTCCCAGGTTTCTCCCTCCTCATTGGCTGAAAAACAGCAAAGGGAGCCATTAAAACCCATTGCTGTCAATCACAGCCAATGAGGAGGGAGTGGGGACTGGGACCGAGCCTTTGTGTCCTAGGCTGCATTCACACCTCAGTGTTTTGAAACACAGATTTGCTATGATTCTGCCTGCAATTTCAAAAGCCCTGGTGTGAATGACAAATCACAGAACGCACATTTGAGAATGGCGCCTAAAATTGCGGTGTGGTTCTGCCGTGATTGTCGTGTGATAAATCACACTGCATTTGCAGCAAACCACATTGCGTGAAGAATGTCACCCAAAAGCAGCTACTGAACTTTTCTGGGATGACTAGCTTCATGTGATGCAGTTTGCAGCAAAAGCAGCACGATTTATCCCGTGACAATTGCGACAGAATAGCACCATGATTTTAGGTGCCATTCAGATGAATAGCATCTCAAATGTGCATTCTGTGATTTGGCATTCCCACCTGGGTACAGGGCCGGTGCTACCACTAGGCAAACTAGGCAGCCGCCTAGATTGCACTGCTGCCTATGGCGCCCGGCCACTGGTGTTCCTACTCTCTTCTCTGTGCAGCAAGCAACTAAGTTCACTCCATTTGCACATAGTGTAGAGGCACAGTGGCGATGAAGGACTGTGTCTGTCTGTGTCCCGACTCCCGAATGAATAGAGGCAAACAAACATTCATTGATAGGCACTGGTAGACTGCATTGATGGGCGCTGGTGAAGCTGCATTTGATGGGCACTGATAGGCTGCATTTGATGGGTGCTGGAGAGGCTGCATTTGATGGGCGCTGGAGAGGCTGCATTTGATGGGCGCTGGTGAGGCTGCATTTGAAGGGCGCTGGTAGGTTGCATTTGATGGGCGCTGGTGAGGCTGCATTTGATGGGCGCTGGTAGGCTGCATTTGATGGGCGCTGATAAGTCTGCATTTGATGGGCGCTGGTGAGGCTGCATTTGATGGGTGCTGGTGAGACTGCATTGATGGGTGCTGGTGGTCTGGATTTGATGGGCGCTGGTGAGGCTGCATTGATGGGCGCTGGTGAGGCTGCATTTGATGGGCGCTGGTGAGGCTGCATTTGATGGGCGCTGGTGAGGCTGCATTTGATGGGCGCTGATGAGGCTGCATTTGATGGGCACTGGTGAGGCTGCATTGATGGGCGCTGGTGAGACTGCAGTGATGGGTGCTGGTGAGATTGCATTTGATGGGCGCTGGTGAGGCTGCATTGATGGGCGCTGGTGAGACTGCCGTTGATGGGTGCTGGTGAGTCTGCATTTGATGGACACTGGTGAGGCTGCATTTGATGGGTGCTTCATTAAAAAAATGGGGTATAGATGGGCATAGAGGGAAAAGGGGGTGGAGCCAAGGGGGCAGCAAAATCAGGTTTCGCTTAGGGTGTCAAAAATCCTAGCACCAGCCCTGCCTGGGCGTTTTTAAAGCGGAGGTCCACCCTAAAGTGGACCTTCCGCTCATCGGAACCCTCCCCCCCTCCGGCGCCACAATTGGCACCTTTCAGGGGGGAGGGGGGTGCAGATACCTGTACAGTACAGGTATCTGCACCCACTTCCGGGATAGCTCTCTGCGGAAAGGGGCGTAGATTACGCCCCTTTCCGCAAGTGCCCGCCCCTTTCCGCAAGTGCCTCGCTGCCTGCTGGGAAACACACAGATCCCAGGGGCAGCGGGGACCGTCCTTATTGCGCAGCACGACTCGCGCATGCGCAGTAGGGAACCGGGAAATGAAGCCAAAAGGCTCCATTTCCTGATTCCCATACCCAAGATGGCGGCGGCAGGACCCGAGAGACGATCTAGAGATCGGCTTCGGGTGCCGACATCGCGGGCGCGCTGGACAGGTAAGTGTCACTATTTTAAAAGTCAGCAGCTGCAGTATTTGTAGCTGCTGGCTTTTAAAAAAAAAAAAACGCGGAGTCCCGGCGGACTCCCGCTTTAAATCACTGTCAGAATCGCTGCAAATCTGCTTGAGATTCAAAATGCTAAGGTGTGAATGCAGCCTTATGGACACACAGAGGTGGCCCGGGAGTAAGCACACGCAAGTGCCAACATAACCAGTGGCTTTCTATGGGGACGTTCAACAAGGAGGAAGGCCAGGAGCTCCGGAGGGGGACCCAAGAAGAGGGGGATAGTGCTCTATGCAAAACCACTGAGGAGGTAAGTATAGTAAAAAAAAAAAACTATTAAATTGATTCAGCATATTTTCCCAGCTCTGGCATGACTTTTATAACTTAGTTGGCTACCATCCCTACTGGGGTACAAGACAGTTAGCCTAAAGGGACACAGAAAATAAATCAGTGCTGTTTTATTGTTATAACCTATAAAGGTGATCTATAAGAAAATATATGAATGCTTTTACTATCCACGCAAGCTTTCATTGTTCAATCATTGTAACAAAATGTTCCATATAAGAGGATGTAAAAAGAGAAATACTGAGAAAGATATTCAACAGCATGGCTTTATCTTTCAATTAACTAAAACATATGCCTGCAATTCTGCTTGTTTGAGAGAATTTGTGAGCTTTAAAAGGGTTCCTGCATAAAATAGGGTAATCTAAAACAGAAGCTACTGAAGTGTGGAAAATGCGAACTGTGGATGTTGTAGAGGTTGCCGACATGTGAGTTTGTACATTTGTAAAGGATGGGTCTCTGTGGTACTTTAATTAGACACCAGCAGATTCTATAACCTGCCAGATTTTCAAACCTTTCTGGGGATTTACAGGTACATCCCAATGTGCCAATTTCAACATGGGCATGGACATCAGTCCTCCACATCTGACCTCATCTTGAATTCTGGACAAACTTCTATCACACATAAAATCCCTCTTGTTTTACATGTTTTTGACAGGTAGTGGGAGGGCCACAGGGAGTGCACCAATGTATCACAGGATTGACCATTGTTGTTGTACTTGCTTGGATTTTAACTAGCCTGATTGTTTAGTGGTCCAAGAACAGTCATTGTCCTTTTTGGGCCAAGTCAGATTAGGAAATTGTCATCTAATGTGTATGGCAACCTTTACCTCTACTTACACTATATTACCAAATGTATTGGGACGCCTGCTTTTACACGCACATGAACTTTAATGGCATACCAGTCTTAGTCCGCAGGGATCAATATTGAGTTGGTCCACCTTTTGCATCTATAACAGCTTCAACTCTTCTGGGAAGGCTGTCCACAAGGTTTAGGAGTGTGTCTATGGGAACGTTTGTCCATTATCCCAAAAGCGCATTTGTGAGGTCAGGTACCGATGTTGGACAAAAAGGTCTGGCTCGCAGTCTCTGCTCTATTTCATCCCAAAGGTGTTCTATCGGGTTAAAGTCAGGACCCTGTGCAAGCCAGTCAAGTTCCTCCACCCAAAACTCACTCATCCATGTCTTTAAGGACGATGTTTTCTGCACTGGTGCACAGTCATGTTGGAACAAGAAGAGGCCATCCCCAAACTGTTCCTACAAAGTTGGGAGCATGAAATTGTCCAAAATGTCTTGGTATGCTGACGCCTTAAGAGTTCCCTTCACTGGAACTAAGGGGCCAAGCCCAACCCCTGAAAAACAACCCCATGCCATAATCCCCCCTCCACCAAATGATTTGAACCAGTACACAAAGCAAGGTCCATTAGGCCATGGATAAGTGAGTTTGGGGTGGAGGAACTTGACTGGCCCGCACCTCACCCCGATAGAGCACCTTTGGGATGATTTAAATTGGAGACTGCAAGCCAGGCCTTCTTGTCCTACATCAGTGCCTGACCTCACAAATGCACTTCTGGAAGAATGGTCAAACATTCCCATAAACACACTCCTAAACTTTGTGGTCAGCCTTCCCAGAAGAGTTGAAGCTGTTATAGCTGCAAAGGGTGTGGCTGCACTACTTCTGCTCTCCTGAGCTTCAGTGAGGCCTACTGATCCAGGGAGCTTGATTATTCCATATACCCAGAGTGGATGCAGGAATCTAGGTTGAACCCAGGGGAGGATCACCCGGATGGCCAGAGTACTGGTCCTCCCATACCAGTGTTTGAGGACCTGGGAAATGGCCCAGTTAAAGGTGAAAGCCTGTCAGCCTACAGAAAGAAGGTTTGCGAGAATTGCCAAGGAGGAAGAAGTACTGGCAAAGTTAAAGTTTGACTTCAAGCATAAAAAAATTGCAAATGACTTCACAGTTCCAAGAGAAGACAGATGCGGCCTGAGTTAATGGCTTTGGAGGTCAAAGTGGAAAAGCAGAGTCTGCTGGTGGCCGCATTGAAAGAAACCAGCGGAGTGTCCAAGGAGAAGTATGACAATTGCGTGCAATGCGTAGAGGAACCATAGAGGCCAGTGGAGGACAGGTATCACCAGAGATCGAGAAGCCAAGGTCAGTGCAAAGCAAAAAAGTTACTGTGGGCTTGGACTGTGTTTCTGGCCAACACGCTGGAAAATCTTTACATTCCGAGACAAGTATCAGTATGCCTGCAGAAATTGGAGAAAGCAGGCTGCGGGTGATCAGCATTCAGGTGTTTTGACTGGCAATATGTCATTGGGCCAAGGAAGTTCTGTGCCCTTGTGACTGCAGCAGGAGGCTATGGCGCAAGATGATCCATCTGAGCCTGCGGAGGGAGCAGGTATGTTAAAGTTAATCACAGAAATGGAATCACCTTTGTATGGTCGCAAGTTTGCCGTGTCTGGATCATCTGAGGATGAAGAAGAGGATAATGATGTCCCCCCAAAACTTTTGAAACAACATGTGGCAGAAAAAGCTATTTTTGTTCATGCCTTGCCTATACAATATAATAGGATTGTAGTTCCTATGGATGGTGCAGTAGAGGGCAGTGGAGAGCAAGTTCATCGCCTGGCTGAGACTCCCATCTGTGTACAGAAAGCCTGTGAAGAGTGCTGATAAGGACATCTCCACTGTTGGTAACCCTTAGTTATTAGTAATGAAGTAAGGATTACCACGGGTAATGTAAATTATATTTCTGTGTCAGAAGTCTCTGCTCCATCTGTTCCTGATGATAAAGTTGTTTCTACCTTTTCTAAAGAGGGGTCTGTAACTAAAAGTGATGTACGGGATGTTGCAAGGAGTGAGGTTATTTCCTATGCTGCAGCGCTGGCTGCACCTGGGTGAGTAGGCCAGTTATTCTGTGGTCACTAGGATTGATGTCAGCGAAGGTCAAGCCAATCTGGCATCATCTGGCAGCTCTTTTAACCGCTTAAGGACCGCCTCCTGCACATTTACATCGGCAGAATGGCACGGCTGGGCAGACCAACGTACAGGTACGTTGCTCTTTAAGTGCCCAGCCGTGGGTCACGCTCGCGACCCGGTCCTGAGCTTGGTCCAGGGACCCACGGACCCGATCGCTGCTGGTGTCCCGGTATCCGGTCATAGAGCTGAAGAACGAAGAGAGGTATGTGTAAACAAACCTCTCCCCGTGCTTCCTAGAGTGGCTGTCACTGATCGTCTGTTCCCTGTTATAGGGAAACACGATCAGTGAAGTCACATGCCAAGCCACGCCCCAACAGTAAAAAAACACACACACGTCACACTTAACCCCTCCCCGCCCCCTAGTGGTTGACTCCTTCACTGCCAGTGTCATTTACACAGGAATCAGTGCATTTAAATAGCACTGATTGCTGTATAAATGACAATGGTCCCAAAAATGTGTCAAAAATGTCCGATGTGTCCTCCATAATGTAGCAGTCACAATAAAAATTGCTGATCGCCGCCATTACTAGTAAAAAAATATATATTAATAAGAATGCTATAAAACTATCCCCTATTTTGTAAACGCTATAAATTTTGCGCAAACCAATCAATAATCGCTAATTGCGATTTTTTTTTTTTACCAAAAATATGTAGAAGAATACGTATCGGCCTAAACTGAGGAACAAAAATGTTTTTTTTATATATTTTTTGGGGATATTTATTATAGCAAAAAGTAAAAAATATTGCATTTTTTCAAAACTGTCGCTCTGTTTTTGTTTATAGCGCAAAAAATAAAAACCGCAGAGGTGATCAAATACCACCAAAAGAAAGCTCTATAAAAGGACACCAATTTTGTTTGGTAACCACGTCGCACGACCACGCAATTGTCAGTTAAAGTAGCGCAGTGCCGAATCGCAAAAAGGGGCCTGGTCCTTTGGCTGCAAATTGGTCCAGGGCTTAAGTGGTTAAATTCTGCATTGTGGCCCAATTTAGGTGGACTGGAGAAGGCTTCTCCCAAATAGGAGAGATGTGGTGGACCATATTCTGAGGATAGGTTTTAAAGCGGAGGAGATTTTTGCCCTTATCAGCCCAGTTGGGTCATATGAGTATGACCTCTGCTTTGTCAAGGCAGAAGGATTAGATGTCTTTTGGAAGAGGTATGAGCAGAGGTGGAAGGAGTCCCCAAGTTGGTCAGGTTTGTCACCCAATGTAGTCTCCAGCCAGCCATTATATAAGAACATCCCTGTTCTGGTACGTAATGAGCCCATTCCTGCTGCGGATCTGGTGGTGTGGTTGGGGAGATATGCGGATGTCCAAGCCCCCTTGAGGAAAGTTGTAGATGATAGGGGGATATGGACAGGAGGATGGACAGTGTTGGTAAAACTGCATGTCACGGGTAATGTTGTTAAGCACATCCCTTCGTCTGCCTTTATAGGTCATGATAGGATGATTACTTTTTATGCAGGGCAACCAAAGTTGTGTCATCGCTGTGATGAAAAGGGGCATTTTTCAAGCTCATGTTCTGTGCAGAAATGTTCCCTTTGTCAGGGCTCGGGGCATGTTGCAAAAGAATGCAATAGTATTTGTTGTAATCTTTTGTAACAAGTTATGTCACCCCTCTAGCCTTTGCCCTGAAGCCCTCCATAATCAGCCAGAGGTGGTGGAAGAACTGCTGAGGATGGAGGAGGAGGAACATGGGGGGGTGCAGCAAAGGGTTGGTGGAGCTGTTTCAGCTAGTCCTGAGGGCCCCCCCAGGTGTCAGTTTCCCAACCTGAAGGTGTGACTCCTCTTGTGTGTGCTCCCTACTGTGTCGGTGTCTACTTCTGTTGTGTGTTCTTCCCCAGTGTTTCAGGTGCCCAGTGTTCCAAATGTAAATAAGTCATCCAGATTGGCTGATGCTGCCAAAGGGGCAGATTTGTGCATATCTGAGGTGGCAGCTTCACCAGGGCCTTCCCTAAGGCAGCATAAGACCTCTAGTGGAGGTTCTAAGGTGAAGAAGGGGGAAGTTGCCACTGCTAATGATGTAGATGAGGTCTTTCAGGGTAATGTTTCAGGGGAGGAGGGAGAGTGGACCAAGGTGGGGAGACGGAGGAATATGGTAGTCCTGACCTCTGCCTCCTCAGTTTCATCTTTAGAGGTAGATAATCTACCTCTGGGAAACAAGTTTGGGTCCTTATCTGAGGGGGAGGAGGAGTCTTCAAATTCTGTGTCTCAGATGGAGGAGGATGAGGTAGAGTGTTCCATAAGAGGTCAAGGTCTCCAGTAAGGGCTGAGGGAGCTCAGGCTAAGAAATGCCTACCTCAATCATCCTGATAGCAGTTCCCACTCCAATAAAGGTGGCAACGATTAATGTTTCCAGCATAAAATCTGTAAGGGCTCATAATATGGCCTTATTTTTACTCAGCGAGATGGATGCTGATATTATATTTTTGCAAGAGACCTGGCTAAATAGCCTTGCCGATGTCCACCTGGCAAAGAGGGAGTGGAGGCATGGGCCCTCCTTCTGCTTTCTTGCGGCTGAGGCTTACAGCAGAGTTGGAGTACTTTTTACTGGCATGGTAACGTGTCGGCGGGTTATCGAGGTAGAGATTGGAAGGTGTATGGTCCTGTGAAGGGGCATGATCTGCGTTTCATAAATATTTATGGACCACAAACTAGATGGGAGAGGAAATGCCTCTTTACAAAGATTAAGCCTTTCCTTTTTACATCTAGGCAAGTTGTGTTTCAAGGAGATTTTAACACAGTTACTAGGCCCAAAGACAGGAAAGGCTGCACTGAGTCTGAGATATGATAGTGTCTTTCTTAATAGGATAGCCAGGGAAGCAGGTCTAGAAGATGCGCATATTAAGTATTGCCCAGACAGCACGGGGTACACATTTAAGTGAGGCAGTTGTGATAGAAAGATAGATTTTATTTTAAGGGGGACACCGCCTTTTTAGCTCCTGAGTGTCATATGGTGGAGTTCTCTGATCACCTTTTGCTGTCTGTTATTCTCAATGCTTCAGATATGCCACCTAAAGGAAAGGGTATTTGGTGGATGAATTTGGTTCTGCTGGATGATGAGGAGGTAAGACAATCTTTTGAGGATTTTTTTCAGGCTCAGGTAACCATCCTGGATTTCTGCAGCAGTAAGTTGGAGTGATGGGATCTTGCCAAAAGCTAGATTAGTGGGTTTTTCAAGGCTATAGGAAAAAGGAAACAGCTTGGTAAGTACATTGCCTACCAGTAGCTGCAGAGAAAACTTGATCGCCTTGTCTCGAGTGGTGGAGATCCAGGGGCAATCTCCGAGGTGAAACTTCTCCTTAGAAAGTATCAGTATGACTGGCATGCTTCTTTGGTTCTGGAAAGGGACTATGGGAAATATCACTCGCCCAACCCTTATCAGAACTGCAAACAAAGTGCAGAAGACGGTTGTTGGGCTGAGGGATAGCACGGGCTCTTTGACAAAATCCAGGTCAGGGATCCTGGAGGTCTTGATGTCTTTTTATGTGGATCTTCTGCGGGAGAAGTACCTCGATCAGGCAAAGATGTCTAGTTTTCTGTATTCTACACCATGTTTGGTAAATAACATTCCGCTGGCAAGGTTTGACAGGGGGAATCACAGAAGAAGAGGTAGTCAAAGCTATAGATGATCTGGCTTAAGAAAACCCCTGGGCCAGACGGATTAACGGCTGAATTTTTTGTAAGACATTCAAATCCAGCTTGGTACCTTTATCTTGTGGAGGTATTTAACAGCTGTCTGCAGGAGGGTTCGCTCCCTCTCTCCATGAGACAATCTACTGTGATTCTGTTGTCAAAAGGCAAGGATCCCTCGATGATTGAGAATTGGTGCCCCATCAGCCTTCTTAACCACTTCCCGACCAGCGCACGACGATGTACGTCGACAGAATGGCACGGGCAGGCATATTGGCGTACATGTACGTCCAATCTTCAATGCTGCCCTGCCATCGGGAGCGCGCCGCCGGCCGCTGGTCGGGACCCCCGTGAGTCCGGTCGCGGGACCCGCGGACTCGATCGCCGCGGGCATACCCGCGATTGTCTCACGGGACGGCTGAATGGAGGAAATGCCGTGTAAACAGCATTTCTCCATTCTGCCTAGCAACTAGTGACGCTGATCTCTGCTCCATGTGATTGGAGCAGAGATCAGTGTTCACTAAATGAAAGCCCAACCCCCCCACAGTTAGTAACACACCCCTAGGAACACTTAACCCCTACACTGCCACCCACTGGTTAACCCTTTCACTGCCAGTGTCATTTACACAGGAATCACTGCATTTATATAGCAGTGATTACTGTATAAATGACAATGGTCCCAAAAATGTGTCAAAAATGTCCGATGGGTCCCCCACAATGTCGCAGTCACAATAAAAATCGCTGATCGCCGCCATTTCTAGTAAAAAAAAAAATAATAAAAAATTATTAATAAAAATGCTATAAAACTATCCCTATTTTGTAAACGCTATAACTTTTGCGCAAACCAATCAATAATCGCTTATTGCGATTTTTTTTTACCAAAAATATGTAGAAGAATACGTATCGGCCTAAACTGAGGGAAAAAAATATTTTTGGGGGATATTTATTATAACAAAAATTAGAAAATAATGCGTTTTTTTCAAAATTGTCGCTCTATTTTTGTTTATAGCACAAAAAATAAAAACCGCAGGGGTGATCAAATACCACCAAAAGAAAGCTCTATTTGTGTGAAAAAAAGGACGTCAATTTTGTTTGGGAGCCACGTCGCACGACCGCGCAATTGTCAGTTAAAGCGACGCAGTGCCGAATCGCAAAAAGTGGTCTGGTCTTTGACCAGCAAACTGGTCCAGTCTGTAAGTGGTTAATGTCAATAGAAAGATTCTGGCAAAGATCATTTTCTGGCGCTTGTCATCAGAAGCAGATAGATTGCTTTCTTGTCAGCAGCACTGTTTAGTCCAGGGCAGAAGCACTTTATTAGCGGTGTTAGCTGTCCAGGAGGCCCTGGAACGTTGCAGGGCTGAATGCTGGGGAAAGTATTTGTTGGCATTGGATCAGGCGAAGGCTTTTGATCGTGTCGATCATGAGTACCTCTGGCTTCTCTTTGAGAAGTATGGCCTGGAGGGTGGGTTTATTGAATGACTTAAGACTTTATATAGAGAGGCAGAGAGCTTCATGCTTCTTAATGGTTGGGTTGGACGGCCCTTCGGAGTTGGTTCAGGGGTGCGCCAGGGATGTCCGCTGAGCCCTTTCTATATGTGTTTGCAATCGATCCCTTCATCAGAAGGCTAGAGAAAGGACCGTTGTGCGGGGTGCCGGTGGGCAATACTGGTGAGTCGCCATTGAGGGTTGTAGCCTATGCTGATGAAGTTTCTGTCTTTATCTCTGGGACAAAGGAGGCACAGGAGGTGGTCTCAGTTATAGAACAGTATTCCGAGGCATCAGGCTCCAAGGTCAACCATGATAAAAGTGAATTTTTTTGTATGAGCGAGGGAGGTGAGAGCTTTGCACCTTCCCAAGGCCTCAGAAGAAAGTCAAAGTATTAGGCATCGAGTTTGGTCCTGATGATTACAGTAAGTCAAATTGGGAAGCCAGGCTGAATGATGCGGATGTAAAGGTGAAATGCTGGAAAGGTTGGCAGTTCTCCTTGAGGTAAAGGGTGGACTTGATTAAGACCTACCTGATTCCTACCTTTCTGTATGTCAGCTTTATTTGCATATTGCCAGAGTCCTGCTATACCAGGATTTATAGTTGTTTCTTCCAATTATTATGGGGGAACAGGTTGAATCTTGTAAAGTGGAATGTGACTTACCTATCTAGGTGGAAGGGTGGCCTAGCGGTTGGTCAACCGGGTTGTGTTATACTCTCTGTTTTTGAAACACAATTTTGGTAACACGCTAGCAGAGAGACTGCCTGGATGGGTAGGTATTTTCCAGATCTGGTTTAAACCTTTTCTGGGCTGTTGGGAGAGTGGTGGGCCAGTGAAAAGCCTAATACCGCATACACAGGATCAGAATTATGGTCGGAAAAAGGTCTGATGGTTTTCCCAATGGAATTCCGACGGAATTCCGCTCAAGCTGTCTTGCCTACACACGGTCACACCAAATTTCGACCGTCAAGAAAGCGGTGGCATACAACATGTACAACGGAACTAGAAAAGGGAAGTTCAATAGCCAGTAGCCAATAGCTTCCATCTCGTAGTTGAATCTGAGCATGTGTGAGTTTTTGCGCGTCGCAATTGCATACACGCGATCAGAATTTCAGTTTTTCCATCTTGAAAATTGAGAACATGCTCTAAAATTTTTGCTGGCGGGAATTCGGCCAGTTAAATTCTGATGGAGCCTACACACGGTCTCATTTTCCAATGAAAAGCTCTCTTTGGTCTTTTGCTGGCCGAAATTCCGATCATGTGTACGCAGCATAAGGATCAAGCATGGTAAGCTCCCGGTTTATGTTGCGCCGTGCCTGAAAATTCTTAAACGGTGGCATGTGACAGCGGAGAATATGAGGTCCCTTCCTAGGAGACTCCTGGGCGAAAAGATTGTGAGTACTGTCTTTCATGCCTACTTGCCTTAAGGGATTGCCCAGGTCGTATTATGAGGGAAGGTTTACGTTTAATAAATTCTGAGCAGATTCCGGTGGTGGCTGGTGCTCCATTTTTTTTTTTTAGGGGGCACTAACAAAATCCCAACCAAAAAACCCCCCCCATGTGACTCCACTTGTCCGTGATGGGCCCTATAGACAGACAGAGGGATAGATTGGATAGGACAAACAAATAGACAGATAGATAGACATACAGACAGATAGATAGATATACACACATATAAGTATATTGAGTTTGGCCCTGTTAAAATATATATATATATATATATATATATATATATATATATATATATATATATATATATATATATATATATATATATATATATATAATATTTATTTACAATATATATATAATTATTTTTTGTATAAAAAAGTTGGAATGTGTTTTTTGTTTGCAAGATTCTCAAAATAAAAAAAAAATTGCCAACTCAATACTGAACCCTATGGATTAAGACTGGAATGCCATTAAAGTTCACGTGCGTGTAAAGGCAGGCGTCCCACTACTTTTCGTAATACAGTGTATTATCTATGGTAACTACATTACAACTTTAGGCTGTATAATGATTGCAACTTTAGGCTGAATAATGGTGCTTCTTCATTCTAATATATGGAGAAAACATAATTTCTTTAGCAATGGCACTTCTTAGGATAGAGAGATATGTTCAATGAAGATGGTGTAGAAATCCAAGTCCTCCCAACATTTTATAAAGATAGCACTTATTGCTAAAGAAAAAAGTTGAGATGACTTGCTCTTAATACAAAAGCATGTTTGGCATAGATGAGGTTGGTGTAAAACCTCTTGGCAGACCAGTTACACACAAGTATATTGGACATTATGTAAGATTTTTCATTCACTGTATAAATAATACACCAGGTGTTCTGCTATTGAGAGGATCGTACAATGAAAGAAAGGATTGTCAGACACAAACAAATCTAATTTATTTGTTTTTCTATTGACAGTTATTATCACAGCAGATTATGAGGCAACAAATATCATGAGAGAAATAAGTGGGCTGCTATTGGTGGCTTCCTTTGGAAAATTATATTTTCTTGGTCATATCTAACAGAACTGTTGCCAGTCTATGGCGAGCCAAGTTTTTCCATATTCCTATCACATGGTTTTTCTGACGGATTTTGGCCCAAACTTGACTTGCATACACAAGGTCGCACAAAGTTGTCGGAAAATCCGATCGTTCAGAACGTGGTGGTGTAGAACACGTACGACAGGACTATAAAGAGGGCAGTAGCCAATAGCTTTTGTTTCATAATTTATTCTAAGCATGCGTGGCACTTTGTCGGAATTGTCTACACACGATCGGAATTTAAACGATCAGATTTTCTTGTCGGAAAACTTTAGATCCTGCTCTCAAACTTTGTGTGTCGGAAATTCCAATGGAAAAAATCCGATGGAGCCCACACACGATCGGATTTTCCGACAACAAGATTCGATCGCACATTTTCTGTCAAAGTCCGACCGTGTGTACAAGTCATTATACAAGAAATAGGAAGTGCTGTGGACATCTTTCCCAAAAGAGCTGTTATAGCTGCAAAAGGTGCGCCAACTCAATATTGAACACTACGGACTAAGACTGGGATGCCATTACATTTCGTGTGCGTGTGCAAGTGTCCCAATAGTTTTGCCAATATAGTGTGTGTGTCTGTGTATATATATAATGTATATGTGTGTGTATATATATATATAAAGTATATGTGTGTGTGTGTGTGTGTGTGTATATATATATATATATATATATATATATATATATATATATATATATATATGTATATGTATGTATGTGTATATATATATATATATATATATATATATATATATATATAGTGTGTGTGTTTTTTAAATGGCTGAGTTTGAGGAATGAAGAGGAATTAAGGCATCAAAAGAGGAGATTAAAACACATTTATAAGTCAGTTGAATAGAAAATAATTATTGAATAATTGGCAAACAATTAGCAAATATTTTTATTTGCACCTTTTCAAATGGGCCCTATTATACCCATTTTTGTGAGCTGTGAAATCATTTTCTTTCCTTTTTAATTTATTGTTATAAAATATTTTTGTTTCTTTTAAAGAGATCCCAGAGATGCCAGTGGTTTATTCATATACAAAGTAAATACAACAGTGTAATACTTAAGTACAGCAGTTGTGCAAGGCGTATTGATTGATTGGATTTGGAATGATCTTTCATAAAGACCTGTGCCAACTGTTCTAAAATACATTGGCTTCAAACTCCCCACCCTGTTTTCTGAACTATTATTGCCAGAGATTTCTATTACTTGAATGGAGAATATGTCCCTGAAACCCAATCCACCTCCTCAGGTACTTAGGATAGGACATTAACTGACGGGCAGAAATATGATATTTTAAAGCTGCTTTTAGACATGTCTTTCTATCTCCTGGTATCTCGGTAACATGGCAGAGTCACTTCACTTAATTTTGGATAGAGTGGAGAGAGTTAAAATGTCTTTTTGGTTTGTATTTCTCTTTCTGATTCCACTGGGGAGTGTTTCTCTTACTTCCTGTCCCTGTGCCACCAGAAAAAGAAATGAGGGGAGCCGGTGCCAACAGGACAAGAAGGCACAGGGAGTAAAAATGTATTTTTCCTGCTCTATCCAGTGCAAAATAAAATGTTTTAGGTATTGGGCTTTAACACCATGAAGGCCCCTTCTTTTTTTTTATCTTTGCGGTGCATTAACGCACCTAATGCCCCACACACACGATTGGAATTTTGGTCGGAAAAAGCTCTGATGGATTTCCCGACGGAATTCTGATGGGATTTCGCTCAAGCTGTCTTGCATACACACGGTCACACCAAATTCCGACCGTCAAGAGTTTTTGCGCGTCAGAATTGCATACACATGCATACACATGATGAAAAATGGAGAACCTGCTCTTATGCCTCGTACACACGACCGGAATTTCCACCAGGAAAAGACCGATGAGAGCTTTTCATCGGAAAATGCGACCGTGTGTATGCTCCATTTCCACCCGCAAATGATTGAGAGCAGGTTCTCAATTTTTCTGACGGAAAAAGTTTCTATCGGAAATTACGATCATTTATATGCAATTCCGACGTGCAAAAACTTGCGCATGCACAGATTCAACTACAAGACGGAAGCTATTGGCTATTGGCTATTGAACTTCCTTTTTCTAGTCCCGTCGTACGTGTTGTACGTCACCGTGTTCTTGAAGGTCGCAATTTGGTGTGAACGTGTGTATGCAAGACAGCTTGAGCGAAATCCCATCGGAATTCCGTCGGGAAAACCATCAGAGCTTTTTCCGACCAAAATTCCGATTGTGTGTACGGAGCATCAATCTTTTGCTGGCGGAAATTTGGCCAGCAAAATTCTGATGAAGCATACACACGGTCGCATTTTCCGACTAAAAGCTCTCATTAATCTTTTGCTGGCCGAAATTCTGACCGTGTGTATTACCGTATATACTCGAGTATAAGCCGAGATTTTCAGCCTCTTTTTTGAGGCTGAAAGTGCCCCCCTCGGCTTATACTCGAGTCATCGCTGTCTGCCCGCTCGATCAGCGTGTCAAGCAGACAGACAGCGGCCATTCTATAATTCAAAAGCCGCGCCTCCGGCTCCGCCTTCGCCTGTGATAGGCGGAACACTGAATTTCCCAGCAGCCTGTGTTCCGCCTATCACGGACATCGTATCATCCTCGTACTACGGACGAGGATGATACGATGTCCGTGATAGGCGGAACACAGGCTGCTGGGAAATTCAGTGTTCCGCCTATCACAGGCGAAGGCGGAGGCGCGGCTTTTGAATTTTACAATGGCCGCCGAGGCGCCGACGAAGAGGGCACGGCACAGAGGCAAGGCAAGGCACGGCACGGGACGGGACGGGACGGAGGCAAGGCAAGGCACGACACGGGACGGAGGCAAGGCACGGCACGGGACGGAGGCAAGGCACGGGACGGAGGCTCGGGACAAAGGCTCGGGACACAGGTAGGCTGGACACACACACACACACACACACACACACACACACACACACACACACACACACACACGGATGGATGGAGACACACACACACACAGGGATGGATGGATACACACACACACAGGGATGGATGGATGGAGACACACACACACAGGGATGGATGGATGGATGGACACACACACACACAGGGATGGATGGACGGACACACAGGGATGGACGGACACACAGGGATGGACGGACACACAGGGATGGACGGACACACAGGGATGGACGGACACACACACAGGGATGGACAGGCATGTCTCACCCTCGGCTTATACACGAGTCAATAAGTTTGCCAGTTTTTTTGGGGGTAAATTGGGGGCCTCGGCTTATATTCGGGTCGGCCTATACTCGAGTATATACGGTATACTGTTCATTTCAATGGGCTCCATAATACAGCAAAATGCATGAAAAATGCCCCATAAACTATTGTTAGCAATTCAACACACTACAACATATGGTATAGACTAGAGTCACTGTGTGTTGCTTTGCACTGCAACACAGGTTTATGGGCAAAAGGTTCATTGGGGTGCCATTTAGAAGGAATACTGCAGTAAACCAATACTCATAATATAATGCAAATGTATGAGTCCAGCTAAAGCACATGTTTGGCTTATTAAAATGTTCTAACTATAATATATACTGTATACTAAGAGGTCTTTATATGCTAAAGCCCTGTGGGTATGTTAAATGTGTGTGTAAAACTACAACCAACTAATACCATTCTTTTTTATTTATTTTTTACGAGTAACGCTACTTTTTTATTTATTTATTTATTTATTTATTTTTTAGTACTCGCCGATACCAATTACCAATTACCAATACCTAGTTTGCACTTCAGCTGTCAGCAATGGTACAAAGCATTGAAACGTTTTTTTACAAATGAAATACGTTTCTTAATTTTATTCTGCGCTTTTTTTCAATGGGAAAAGTGTAAATATATCTTAAAGGTGTAAAATATACGTCACTGCATTACTTTACCTGAGTACGAGTAACAATATTTTTTTTTTTTTTTTTATTTATTTTTTTAGTACTCACCGATACCAATTACCAGTACCTACCACAACTGTTTTGTTTTCACTTCAGCTGTCAGCAATTGTACAAAGCATTGAAAAGTTATTTACAAATTAAATACATTTATTTATTTTTTTCATTTTGTGCTTTTTTCAATGTAAATATATGTTTAAGGTGTAAAAATAATAACGAACATAGCAAACAAAAAAAAAGTTTAAATGATTACAAAATGGAAGTGAAAAAAAAAAAAAAAATCAGCAGGAAGATAAGTAAATGGAGAAGGAGAATAAGGTATTAATTAACCACTTCAGCTCCCCTTCATGACCAGGAAGGTCTTTTGGCAATATGGCACTGCGTTACTTTACCCGAGTATGAGTACTGATACTTTTTTTTTTTGTGTTCTGCAATACCATTTACCAATACCTACTGCAACTGTTTTGTTTGAACTTCAGCTGTCAGCAATGGTACAAAGCATTGAAAAGTTATTTACAAATGAAATACATTTATTTATTTTATTTTGCGCTTTTTTTTTTTCAATGTGAAATATGTAAATATATGTTAAAGGTGTAAAAATATTAACGAACAAAACAAACAAAAAAAAGTTTAAATTATTAATAGTTTATAAAATGGAAGTGAACAACAACAAAATCACAGAGAAAATAATAATTAAATGGAGAAGGAGAATAAGGAGTTAATTAACCACTTCAGCTCTGCCATGACCAGGCCATTTTTTGCAATATGGCGCTGCGTTAATTTAACTGACAATTACGAAGGCGCGCGGTGCTGTACTCAGATAAAATTGATGCCCTTTTTTTTCCCCCCCACAAATAGAGATTTCTTTTGGTGGTATTTGATCACCTATGTGGTTTTTATTTTTTGCGCTGTATACAAAAAAATGCACACAATTTAAAAAAAAAAAACATTTTTTAAAACATAAAATAAACACTTTTATATAAAATAGCTTTTAAATAAAATAAACACACATTTTTTAAAACATAAAATAAAAACACAAAATAAAAAACATTTTTTTATTTTGTGCTATAAAACATTCCCAATAAAAAAATATAAAAAAATGCAATTCCTTCATCAATTTAGGCCAATATATATTATGCTCCATGTTTTTGGTAAAAAAAAAAAAAAAAAAATGCGTATATTGATTGTTTGGCGCAAAAGTTGTAGCATCTACAACCGATAGGATTTATTTTTTTGCTGTTTTTTTTTTTTTACTAGTTATGGCGGCGATCAGTGACTTATAGCAGGACTGTGATATTGCCGCAGACAAATCGGACACCTGACACTTTTGAAACTATTTGGGGACCAGTGACCCTAATACAGTGATCAGTGCTGAAAAGTATGCACTGTCACTGTATTAATGACACTGGCAGGGAAGGGGTTAACATCAGGGGTGATCAAAGGGTTAAATGTGTTCCCTAGGAGTTACTAAGTGTGGGAATGTGCTTTGACTGGGGAAATGTAAAAAATCTGTGTTCCAGGAACACAGGACCATCATATTCCCCTCTCACAGAACAACAGTTTGTCTTGTCAGACCGCAGTTCAACCTTTCTCACAAACGATTCTTGGGTCCCTTGCAGACATCACATCAGCCGGACCTGCTGATTGGCTCCGGTTGTGTACATTCATAGCAGGAGCGGGCCACAAGCGGGACTTGCACCCTAGGCCTGGGAGTGTCAGATCACATACTAGGTACATGATCTGGCACAAAGCAACCACCCTGCCGCAGTATATCTATGGTGGGTGGTTGCTAACCGGTTAAGGCTTATTAGAGTAAATTAAGGGTTAATAAGGGGTTAAAACCAGTGGCGGCTGGTGGGTTCTCCTTTTGCGGAGGGCGGCAAACATCCACCAACCACCCCCCTCCCGCCGCTGGATCACCCGCGACACTGACCACCTGGGGCACCCCGCTGGACCACCCGCGGCTCTGACCACAGTGACACCCGCTGGACCACTGACCACCCATGGCACCGGCGCGTAGTCCAGCGGCACTTACCCGCTGTGTGGCAGGGGTCTCCTCCTCTCCTACAGTGGCAGGGCTGTCCTACTCTCCTCCAATGCGGGATTTTCTGCAGAATTGCCTATTTTGTCAGGACACTGCAGCTGGGCAATGTTTATCAACAACATTGCTTAGCCCTGAAAAGAGAGGTAAAAAGAAATTGTTTCTTTTTGCATCTGTTTCATCATCTACAGATCAAAAGGATGAACTTCCCTCTGCAGATGAAGTCCCTTTATGGCAGTGTTTCTCAAATCCAGTCCTCAGGCCCCCCCAACAGGTCATGTTTTCAGGATTTCCCTCAGATGAAACGGCTGTGGTAATTGCTAAGGCAGTGAAACTGATCAAATCACCTGTGAAAAATAATGGAAAACCTGAAAACATGACCTGTTGGGGGGGCCTGAGGACTGGATTTGAGAAACACTGCTTTATGGCAACGTGTCAAGCATAAAAAATGTTTTTCTAAATAAATGTTCCTCTGTTTTAACCAGTTGCGGGGCCCATGCATTGTGGGTGCACGGGCGCTGCCACCCCAACACCTTCACTGCCCTCCCTATCCATGTGCCGGGCCCTTTTCAGGATGCCGGACACATGAGCTACTATGGCGGGAATAGGCGGGGGGTGTGTGCGTTTTGAAGCACGTGATTAGAGCCAGAGGCTCTAATAGGCTTCAAAATAGGGTGGACTGGGGGCGCAGAGCACTGCGTCCCGATCCCACCCTTTTGTGTGACGATTGCGAATGAATTTTCTCTATGATCAAAGTACAGTACCTCCCCGCCAAGCAGGAGGCAGGTCTGTGAGACCTGTTTCCTGATTGGCCACAGCGCCTGGTTGACCGAATTGGATGAGTTGGTGTTTGGACACAACACTAGTTACCGAATATAGTCCGCTACAGGAAGATTTTGCTGTTTTCACAGCACAGCGGCTAACGAGGACAAAGTTGTCGCTGCCTTGGAGGTGGCCATTTTTATGGTTAGTTTCGGAGCGGAGTAACAATCTCCGCTCATAATATCGTGCACAGGACTCTATTTGGTTGCCAGTGTTGTGTTCAAACAGCAATTTGTGAAAATAAACAGCAATTCGTCAAAATCTGCGATTCGTGATGGTTTAAAGAAAATGGAAGTGACGCGGGTTGCTCATTCTGCCAGGTTTGACATTTTGTCAGAACAACTCCTGAAACTCCTACTTATAGCACAAGGCAGACTCTGTGAAATGTATGACCTAAGCAGCGCATATACACAAAGGCATTGTGAATATGTACCACAGAAGTTATGGAAGTTAAAGTGATATTAACCAGTTAAGGACCACCCTATAGCAGATTTGCTGTTATACCCAATGGTCTTAAAGAGGACATTTTTTTTATTATTGAAAAAAATAAAAAAAAAATTTAATGCATTACGGTGAAAAACTTTGTGCTGCAGATGCCTCCCAGAACCCTATTTTTTTTCTTACCTGGACCCGATCATTCCAGCGACGAGCACCAGCCTAGCAGCTCCAGCCACTGTTTCAGGTCCTCATTGGATAGATTGATAGAAGCAGGAACCAGTGGCTCCTGCTGCTGCCAATCAAATCCAGTGACACGGGAGCTGGGGGCAGGGCCGAGTCCTGCTGTCTGTGTCAATGGACGCAGCAGCAGGACGCAGGAGCGCACCCGCACAAGTGCCACCATGGAAAGTGTCTCTCAGCGGGGGCATCTGATGAAGATTAGGGGCCAAGAGCACCACCAGGACACCCCAGAAGAGAAGGATCGGGGCTGCTCTCCAAAACCCTTGCACAGAGCAGGTAGGTATGACATGTTTATTTTACAAAAAAAACAAAAAACTAACCTTTACAATCGCTTAAATCACTTCACCCCTGGAAGGATTTGCCCCCTTAATGACCAGGCCATTTTTTTGCGATCCAACACTGCTTCACTTTAACTGACAATTGCGCAGTCATGAGACATTGTACCCAAACAAAATTGGCGTCCTTTTTTTCCCACAAATAGAGCTTTCCTTTGGTGGTATTTGATCATCTCTGCGTTTTTTTCGGGGGGGGGGGGGGGGGTTCCGCTATAAGCAAAATAATTTTGAAAAAAAATAAAAAATTACTTTCTGCTATAATGCATATCCAAAAATAATATAAAAAATGAATTTATTCATCAGTTTAGGTCGATGTATATTATTCTACATATTTTTGGTAAAAAAAATCGCAATAGGCGTATATTGATTAATTTGCGCAAAAGTTATGATGTCTACAAACTATGGGAAAGATATAGGGACTTTTATATATTTTTAATTGCTTTTTACTGTGATTTTTAGCAGGACTGCGACAACTCTGACCCCAAATCACCCACGTGACATTATTAAATTGATCAGTGCTATAAAAATTAACTGATCAATGTAAAAATGACACTGGCAGGGGAAGGGGTTAACACTAGGGGGGATCAAGGGGTTAAATGTGTTGCCTCAGCATGTTCTAACTGTAGGGGGGATGGGCTCACTGGGACATGACAGAGATCACTGTTCCCGATCAATGGGGACAGTAGAACCCTGTTATATCACTAGGCAGAATGGGGAAATGCTCAATTCCCCATTCTGCCTCTTCTTGCTGTAATCGCTGGCCACTGGCGGACGTCGAGCCCGTGTGCCAGCTATCCTGCCTTTACGGACTGATGTACAGGTATGTCAGTTTGCACAGGAGAGCCGACCTGCTGCAGTATATCTGCATGAGCAGGTCAGCAAGTGATTAATGATCTAATTAATAAATCTGTTGTTTTTTAAAAGAACAATCTGTCCTGCAGAAGTGGCAGTTACATGATTGAGACACACTGATTACTACTGACAGAGGTGCTTACAATGATCAATTTGAATTTATTTATGTAAAACCTTTATCCCAAATAGAACAAAACTGTTTTCTGTAATTGCTTATAAAGTGTTAGCTGGAGTTCAGCTTCAATTTGTTAGTGTATCTAAATCTGTTAGTACATCTAACTCCCTGCTCCCCCCAGACTGACAATGCTGCTGTCCAAAGGTACCCCCTGTGCTCCTTCGTTTAGAGTGGAGTGACTCTAATACAGGAGGTGTGATACTGGCCAGATAACCAGGGGAAACCAAATCGAATGCAGCCAACACGTCTAATGATTGGTAGGCTGCAATATATTACAGTTTTTGGTTTAATTCCACTTTAATGCATGGGATTCTTCAAAAAGTAGGTTTTTAAACAGGATTGTTCTGACTGCAAAGGCATTTTCACACTGAGGCAGTGGGGGACGGTAGCGGTAAAGCGCTGCTAGTTTTAGCGGCGCTTTACCGCTGTTTAAGCGGTGCTTTGCTGCCACTAGTGGTGCACTTTTAACCCCCAAAGGGGTTAAAAGCGCCCACAAAGTGCTGCTGCCGAAGCACTTTGGAGGCGCTTTAGCAGCGTTGCCCATTGATTTCAATGGGCAGGGTGGTTTAGGAACAGTGTATACAAGACTCCTGCACCGCCCCAAAGATGCTGATTGAAGGACTTTTTTTCTCGTCCTGCAAGCGCACCGCCCCAGTGTGAATGCTCTCAGGCTTTCACACTGGAGTGACAGGAGGGGTGCTTTACAGGCGCTTTGCAGGCACTATATTTAGCACTTAAACGCAGGGCTTTTTTTCTCAGAGAATAGGTGCAGGAACTCATCATGCCCGCTACACACACATACCTGCCAAATGGCATCAAATAGTAGCTCTTCTCTCTGCATACAGCCCCTCCCTCCACTGCCCTCATCTTCTTCCCCCTCCTTAAAAGCTCACCATCTGCCACGTGTCTTACCTTTGTTGCACTATTAAGCTGAACCACCCATCTGGCTGTAGTACCTCCCAGCTAGGGATGAGTTTCGAGTTCGAGTCGAACTCATGTTCGACTCGAACATTGCCTGTTCGCGGCAAATTCGAAAAGCCGAAACACCCTGTACAAGTCTATGGGAGAAATCTAAAGTGCTAATTTTAGAGTCTAATATGCAAGTTACTGTCCTAAAAAGTGTTTGGGGACCTGGGTCCTGCCCCAGGCGACATGGATCAATGCAAAAAAAAGTTTTAAAAACTGCCGTTTTTTCAGGAGCAGTGATTTTAATAATGATTAAAGTGAAACAATAAAAGTGTAATATTCCTTTAAATTTTGTACCTGGGGGGTGTCTATAGTATGCCTGTAAAGGGGCGCATGTTTCCCGTGTTTAGAAATGTCCCTGCACAAAGTGTAATTTCTGCAGGAAAAAAAGTCTTTTAAAATCACTTGAGGCTATAATGAATTGTCGGCTCCCGTAATACAGAGAACACTCAATGAGTGTTCTCTGTACTACGGGAGCCGACAATTCATTCATTGATATAAAAAAAAATTTAAAAAAAAAATTGACGTGGGGTTCCCCCTAAATATCCATACCAGACCCTTCAGGGGAACCCTGCGTCAAATTGAAAAAAAAGCACCCCCCCTCCTGAACCGTACCAGGCCACATGCCCTCAACATTGGAAGGATGCTTTTGGGGTAGCCCCTCAAAGCACCTTGCCCCCATGTTGATGAGGACAAGGGCCTCATCCCCACAACCCTGGCTGGTGGTTGTGGGGGTCTGAGGGCGGGGGGCTTATCGGAATCTGGAAGCCCCCTTTAACAAGGGAACCCCCAGATCCCAGCCTCCCCCTCTGTGTGAAATGGTAAGGGGGTACAGAAGTACCCCTACCATTTCACCAAAAAAGTGACAAAAGTGTTAAAAATGACAGGAGACGGTCTTTGACAAGTCCTTTATTAAAGTCTTCTTTCATCTTCTTTCTTCTGGTCTTCTTCATTCTTCCTTTCTTCATCCTTCGGTTTCTTCCTCTATCTTCTTCTTCCTCTGATCCTCTTCCTTTTTTTTCTTTTTTGGCACGGTGTTCCCATTAATATCCATACCAGACCTGAAGGGCCTGGTATGCTCTTGAAGGGGAATCCATGACATTTATTAATTTTTTTACATTAAAGTCGTGTTGTAAGTCGGGCTGTGATTCACACTCAAGTTGTGTCCAAGTTGCCTCCCAAAGTCGTGCTGGAAGTCGTGTTGCCCCTGTGTGAATGAATGGACTGTTATGATACAAGTTCAATAGACACAGATTGTTATTGTCAGAGTCACGTCAAATCTCCTATCTGTATCGAACTGTCAAAACGAAAATAAAGCATTTACTTACGTCGGATCTTTTGTTTTTTTGGATTCTGTATTTTCGCTATGGTTTGTCAAAACCATAACGAAAATACCTGAAATTCAGACGAAAATGCATTCGGACAAAAACGAATGCACATGTCTAGTGGTGAGCAGGGAGCAAAAGACCTGAGCCAGAGGTGGTGGAACTGAGTCCCCCCTAGTTCCTGCTGAAAAAAAAGCCCTGCTTAAATGCCTGTAAAGCACCTCAGTGTGAAAGTGACCTTAGGCATAGGCTAGAGATTATTGAAATACAATGAAAATGAATATACGATTTTACCACAGATACACTTTTAAAACTGGAACAAGCAGTGGCCTAGTATACCAGTACAGGTCTTGTAAACAAAAAAGAAAAAATATCCCCAAGGTGGGGTTTTTAACAGCATATATTACCTGTAGATGCTAGTAAATATATATAATAGATGCCGACATGACACAGATGATTAATAATACAAAATTTTTATTAATAAAAAAAGAGGATTAAACAAATGACACAATGGTCAGGGACAAAACTCCACTATGTGGATAAAAATGTATGGTATTACATATGTGTACAAAATTTATAGCACTTAAACCCTATTATAGCTATAATTACAGTAAAAAATGGATAATAGATAATATGAACCCTTTACGCGTTTCGACCCTCTCGGGGGTCTTCTTCAGAAGGTTTATTGTCTATTCTAGAAAAAAAGACAAATATAAATATATATCCATACATAATATACTGCAATGAACTGAAGATAGTATGCTGTATGCAAAATATACATCAAACATAGCATAATTACATGGCTAGTGAGCAATTGATATACATTACAAATAAATACCTATATAGTCCACATGGGAGGTCCTCTTTAAAGTGTGAAGTCCACCGCCTCTCCCATATCCCTCATAGATGGGCCCAGACTTGTGTGGCTGGAATACGTCACTGTGCTCTACCAATAAGGGGAGCGGGAAAGCGGAGTCCAAAAGTTAAATGGCTTGCAAGGGATCACATCCCTATTGCCCCCTCCAATATAGAATACAGGTCTTGTATCCTACTACAGGAAAATCGGTGAGCCAATCACAGAGGTAGGAATGACATTTCTAGGAGTGCTGCATACACTAAAGGTGTACAAAACACTGGCTCCAGGTTGCCATAATGCATTGAATTTTACAGAAAATTACAGTAATAGCAAATGGAAAAAGAAAGGTAATTTTTAATAACATTAACCACTTCAGATTTACCCCCCTTCATGACCAGGCCATTTTTTTGCAATACGGCACTGTGTTACTTTAACAGACAATTGCATGGTCATGCGACCTTGTACCCAAATAAAATTTGTGATCTTTTATCTTACAAATAGAGCTTTCTTTTGGTGGTATTTGATCACCTCTGCGTTGTTTTTTTTTTTTTTTTTGAGCTATAAACAAAAAAGTCAGAAAATTTTGAATAAAAAAAACAATATTTTTTTTTTACTTTCTGCTCTAAAACAAAAAAAACAGCAAAAAATCTAATTCCTTTATTAATTTAGGCCAATATGTACTCTGCTACATATTTTTGGTAAAAAAAATCCAAATTTGGGTATATTGATTGGTTTGCACAAAAGTTATAGTGTCTGCAAACTATTGGATATATTTATGGAATTTTTATTTATTCATTTATTTTTTACTAGTAATGGTGGCGATCAGTGATTTATAGTGGGACTGTGATATTACGGCGGACAAATTGGACAGCTAACTGACACTTTTGACACTTTTTTTGGGGACCAGTGACACTAATGCAGTGATCAGTGCTAAAAATATGCACACTGTCATGAATCTGCAGTAATGTTTTATGCCCTGTCTCTCTGCTTACCTCTGGTTTGTGTATCAGCTTAGGGACCACGCTCTTACACCTGTATGTAATCTTCTCTTAGGCCACGTACACACGGGCGGATTGTCTGCCCAACTAAGTCCGTCAGACAATCCGACAGACAGTCCGTTCAACTTTTGAATGAACGGACTTGACCACACACGATGAACAGACAGTCCGCTGAAAACATGCGCGATGACGTGTACAGCATGTACGACGGGACTAGAAAAACGACGTCCAATACACTGCAATGCAACCTTCGGCCGTGTAAACCCTTTCTGAGCATGCGCCATACTTAGTCCGTCCAACTTGCCTACACACGAGCGGACTGTCCGCTGAAACCAAGTTTGGACGGACAAAACCAAGTTTCAGCGGACAAAATTACGGAAATTCCGAAAGACAAAGTCCGTCGGACTGTCCGCTGAAAAAGTCCGCTGAAGCCCACACACGAGCGGATTGTCCGCTGAAACACGGTTCAGCGGACTAAGTTGGACAGACAATCTGCCCATGTGTACGCGGCCTTAGGCCGCGTACACACGCGCGGACTGTTCGCCCAACTTTGTCCGTCCAACAGTTTCGGCAAACAGTCCGCTCAAACTTAGCATGGACGGACATGGCCACACACGACGGACGAACAGTTTGCTGAAACCGTGCGCGATGACGTGAACGGCACGTACGACGGGACGAAAAATACGACGTCCTATACACTGCATTATAGCTTTCGGCGTGAAAATCCTTTCTGAGCATGCGCGCAACTTTGTTTGACGAACAAGCCTACACACGGGCGGACTGTTCGCTCAAACAAGGTTTCAGCGGACAGTTTTTCGGAATTTCCGAAAAACCTTGTCCGTCCAACTGTCCGCTGAAACTGTCCGCTGAAAGCCCACACACGAGCGGACTGTCCGCCCAAACACTGTTCAGCGGACAAAGTTGGGCGAACAGTCCGCCCGTGTGTACGCGGCCTTAGAGTTCACCAGAGCTTCATAGGTTGCCACTAGAGTCCTCTTCCACTCCTCCATGATGACATCACGGAGCTGGTGGATGTTAGAGACCTTGCGCTCCTCCACCTTTCATTTGAGGATGCCCAATAGGGTTTAGCTCTGGAGACATGCTTGGCCAATCCATCACCTTTACCCTCAGCTTCTTTAGCATTAGTGATGGACGAACTTCCGACGGGACGTTTCGCGAACGCGAAATGCGAACGGACCCAAACGTTCGCGAAACCGACCGTTCGCCGCGGGCCCCATTGACTTCAATGGGAGGCGAACTTTGCAAACCTTCATGTCGAATTTGCGGCCACGTGGTAATTATTAGGGGGTAAAACGTAGTCCCACCATCTGGACAATGACATAATACATGTATGAGGTGAATTTGGGATCGATAACTACAAGCATTTTTATTTTATTTGGGAAATTGTTCTAACAATTCAGGACTATGGAGCTAATGAAGGCAATGGAGGAGAGGGAAGGTCAGGGACCAGGGTAGGCAAAGAAGAGGGTGCAGGAGATGATCACCAGCAGCGTGACATACCGGAATGACACATGCACCGTGATAGAGGCATCTGACAGCAGCACCGTAATACAGAGCACTGACAGCAGCACCGTGACATACAGCGCTGACAGCAGCACCGTGACATACAGCGCTGACAGCAGCACCGTGACATACAGCGCTGACAGCAGCACCGTGACATACAGCGCTGACAGCAGCACCGTGACATACAGCGCTGACAGCAGCACCGTGACATACAGCGCTGACAGCAGCACCGTGACATACAGCGCTGACAGCAGCACCGTGACATACAGCGCTGACAGCAGCACCGTGACATACAGCACTGACAGCAGCACCGTAAGCAGCCCCAGGAGGAAGTCAGCACAGCACAGGGATGGTGTGATCCCCTCATAATAAGAACCCCCAGGAGGAAGTCAGCACAGCACAGGGATAGTGTGATCCCTTCATAATAAGAACCCCCAGGAGGAAGTCAGCACAGCACAGGGATATCATAAGCAGCCCCAGTAGAAATATGACACCGCTCAACCTCTTCAAAGAGGAGGGTAGGGGCATATAGTACGGTGTGCTTTTTTGGGTCAAGGAAGTGAGCCAAATGAATTAAGAAGGTCTGTGTGCTTGATTAAAAAAATAGTTTATAGACATATACATGGTCTACTGGTCACATGTGTTGAATTCCTCCGAGATCCATGCCTCATTCATTTTTAGAAATGTGAGGTAGTTAACACTGTGGTGAGCTAGGCGAGTACGCTTATCGGTCACAATCCCCCCTGCTGCGCTGAACGTCCTTTCGGACAGGACACTGGATGAGGGGCAAGCCAACAGTTCGATTGCAAATTGGGCAAGCTCTGGCCAGAGGTCAAGCCTGCCCACCCAGTAGTCTAGGGGTTCATCACTCCTCAGAGCGTCCACATCGGCCGTTAACCCAATGTAGTCGGACACCTGACGGTCTAGGCGTTCCCTGATGCTGGATCCGGATGACACCTGTCGATGGGTCGGCTGAAAGAATGACCTCATATCCGAAGTCACCAACACATCTTCAAACCGGCCTCTTCTTGCAGGCGCTGTTGGATTGGTACCCGCAAATCCTTCTCTGGGAGTGGGAATTGCTCCTCTGCCAGCGCACGCAAAAGCAGAATGCAGCATTTCTCGAAGCAAGGCCTGGAAGTGCTGCATTCTGACAGCCCTCTGCGACGGCGGTAACATTTCCGCCATTTTGTGTTTGTACCGGGGGTCTAAGTACGTTGCCACCCAGTACTGGTCCTTGACCCTCATGCTTTTTATACGGGGGTCCCTATTAAAACACTGGAGCATGAAGGCCCCCATTTGCACTAAAGTGGAAGCGGTGTGGTGGCCTGGCTCCTGCTCATCATCCAGGATAATGTCGTCCTCTTCATTCTCCTCTCCCCATCCTCGCACAACAGGGATCCCAGAAAGGTTTAAAGCATGCTCTTCTTGCTCCTGCTCATCCGCCCCGGCACCATCCTCCTCTGACTCCTCATCAGACTCCTGTTGTTGACTTGTCTCAGATAGAGTAGCCCCCCCTGGGAATTCATCCAGCATTGCGACTTCCTCATCTTCCCGCTCCTGCTCCTCCACAGCCTGATCAATGACACGACGCAATGCACGCTCCAGAAAGAAGGCATAAGGTACCATGTCACTGATGGCGCCATGGCTGCGACTGACCAGTTTGGTGATCTCCTCAAATGGCCGCAGAAGTCTGCATGTGTCGCGCATGAGCAGCCACTGGCGCGGTGAAAAAAAACCCAGCTCCCCAGAACCGTTTCTTTCGCAGAGTTCATACAGGTAGACGTTAACTGCACGTTTCTGCTGGAGCAGCCTATCAAGCATATAGAAGGTTGAGTTCCATCGCGTCGGGCAATCGCAAATAAGACGTCTGACCGGCAGATGGTGTCGCCGCTGAATGTCAGCAAGGCGAGCCATGGCCGTGTAAGATCTTCTGAAATGGGCCGAGATTTTCCTTGCCTGCCGCAAGATGTCCTGGACCCCAGGGTATTTGACAAGGAATCGCTGCACGACCAAGTTTAAGACGTGTGCCATGCACGGCACGTGCGTGATTTTGCCCTGTTTCAATGCGCTAAGCAGATTGGCACCGTTGTCACACACCACTTTACCAACTGTCAAATTGAGCGGTGTTAGCCACTCATCTGCCTGTGAACGCAAAGCTGAAAGGAGTGCCGGGCCAGTGTGGCTCTTTGCTTCCAGGCACAACAGACGCAGCACGGCATGGCAACGTCTCACCTGGCATGTGGAATAGGTTCTGGGGAGCTTGGGCGGTGCAGTGGAAGAGACGCTAGCAGCGGAAAAGGAGGAGGCAGCTGAGGAGGAGAGGGAGGAGGATGGAGTAGGAGGAGGAGAAGAAGAGTCAGGCCTGCATGCAATCCGTGGCGGTAAAACCAAATCTACACGGGTGCCACGGGTTACATGCTTGACGGCCGTCAGAAGGTTCACCCAGTGGGCAGTAAAACTGATATACCTTCCCTGCCCGTGTTTGCTAGACCACGTGTCTGTGGTCAGATGTATCTTGGCACCGACACTGTGTGCCAGAGATACATTCACTTGCCGCTGAACATGGCCATATAGCTCTGGGATGCCCTTCTCTGAGAAATACTTCCTTCCTGGGACCTTCCATTGTGGTGTTCCAATGGCCACAAATTTGCGAAAGGCCTCCGAGTCCACCAGTTTATATGGCAGTAGTTGGCGGGCTATGAGTTCTGACAAGCCAGCCGCCAACCGTTGGGCAAGAGGGTTATCCGGCATCATCATTTTTTTACGCTCAAACATTAGGCCCACGGAAGCCTGCCTTTTTGCAGAAAAATGTGAGCTTGGCGTGATGGAAGGTGGAGTGGAGGACAATTGTGAGGAGAGAGGAGAAGGAGAAGTAGAAGACGAGGCTGGACGGTGAGAGCCTGCAGTGTGGCTTTGTGTGTTCCGTTGCTCCCACTGGGCTCGGTGATGGCTGCTCATGTGCCTTCTTAAGGCGGTCGTCCCTAGGTGAGTATTGGGCTTACCGCGACTAACGCGTTGACTGCAAAGATTGCAGATGGCAACGCTATTGTCAGCAGCGGACACGTTAAAAAAAGCCCACACTGCGGAGCCATGTGCCGGTGTCCTGGGAGCGCCAGATGTGACCGTACATGGTCGATGACTCGCTCCTGATACATTTGCAGTCTGCTTTGTCCCTGCTGTGCAATGTAAGTCATTGCTGCTTCTCCTCCCTATCTGCTGGTCCATATCTCCCTCTGAACTCCCCTCCTCTTCCTCTCTTGTGGGCACCCACGTGACATCACTAGACACGTCATCATCAACGTCACCTTCCCCACCGCTATAAGTAGAGATCTCGGAGTAGGCAGCAACACCGGGGACCAACCTCCTCCTTGGGCTGATCTGGGTACTGGCGTCAGACTGCTGAGTAGCGCTTGTTGCTACCTCCTCTTCCTGATCCAATACCAAGAGTGGCTGCGCATCAGAAATGTCCTCTTGATATGGATCGGAAAATAATTCCAGTGACTCAAGCGGAAGGTATGTGGTGGTGGTGGTGGTGGTCGTGTTGTTGGTGGTAGTGTCTTTGGGGGTGCACATAGCAGAGAGTGAAGAAGAGGGTGCAGATCGAGAGGATGAGGAGGGTGCAGAAGAGTAAGGCTGAGCGAGCCACTCAACCAAGTCTGGTGCATCCTTTAAAGTAATTGAACGCACCTTCTGCAACTTCCCACTTTGGCTCAAGCCTGTTGCTCCTGCCCTACCCCTACCACCCCTGCGGAAGGGCCTGCCTCTTCCTCTGCATGTCATTTTTTAAATGACCCTGTGACAAAACTCTTAGTCCCTATACCGCTGAAGGACTGCTGCAGTATAGGTGAGCGGTCAGCAGTGGTGCACGTCAACCCTATCTATTGTGGACCTATAGCGGTCCTTACAGAACAGCAGACTGTACCGCACTCAAGCCTATGTACCGTAGCACCCTATACCAAGTTACCAGTCCTTATAAGAACTTTTGTGGACCAAGCAGGTTGTGTATTAGTGTTTAGCAGACTGTACGTCAGTCCCTATACCGCTGAAGGACTGCTGCAGTATAGGGCAGCGGTCAGCAGTGGTGCACGTCAACCCTATCTATTGTGGACCGATAGCGGTCCTTACAGAACAGCAGACTGTACCGCACTCAAGCCTATGTACCGTAGCACCCTATACCAAGTTACCAGTCCTTATAAGAACTTTTGTGGAACAAGCAGGTTGTGTGTTAGTGATTAGCAGACTGTACGTCAGTCCCTATACCGCTGAAGGACTGCTGCAGTATAGGTGAGCGGTCAGCAGTGGTGCACGTCAACCCTATCTATTGTGGACCGATAGCGGTCCTTACAGAACAGCAGACTGTACCGCACTCAAGCCTATGTACCGTAGCACCCTATACCAAGTTACCAGTCCTTATAAGAACTTTTGTGGACCAAGCAGGTTGTGTATTAGTGTTTAGCAGACTGTACGTCAGTCCCTATACCGCTGAAGGACTGCTGCAGTATAGGGCAGCGGTCAGCAGTGGTGCACGTCAACCCTATCTATTGTGGACCGATAGCGGTCCTTACAGAACAGCAGACTGTACCGCACTCAAGCCTATGTACCGTAGCACCCTATACCAAGTTACCAGTCCTTATAAGAACTTTTGTGGAACAAGCAGGTTGTGTGTTAGTGATTAGCAGACTGTACGTCAGTCCCTATACCGCTGAAGGACTGCTGCAGTATAGGGCAGCGGTCAGCAGTGGTGCACGTCAACCCTATCTATTGTGGACCGATAGCGGTCCTTACAGAACAGCAGACTGTACCGCACTCAAGCCTATGTACCGTAGCACCCTATACCAAGTTACCAGTCCTTATAAGAACTTTTGTGGAACAAGCAGGTTGTGTGTTAGTGATTAGCAGACTGTACGTCAGTCCCTATACCGCTGAAGGACTGCTGCAGTATAGGGCAGCGGTCAGCAGTGGTGCACGTCAACCCTATCTATTGTGGACCGATAGCGGTCCTTACAGAACAGCAGACTGTACCGCACTCAAGCCTATGTACCGTAGCACCCTATACCAAGTTACCAGTCCTTATAAGAACTTTTGTGGAACAAGCAGGTTGTGTGTTAGTGATTAGCAGACTGTACGTCAGTCCCTATACCGCTGAAGGACTGCTGCAGTATAGGGCAGCGGTCAGCAGTGGTGCACGTCAACCCTATCTATTGTGGACCGATAGCGGTCCTTACAGAACAGCAGACTGTACCGCACTCAAGCCTATGTACCGTAGCACCCTATACCAAGTTACCAGTCCTTATAAGAACTTTTGTGGAACAAGCAGGTTGTGTGTTAGTGATTAGCAGACTGTACGTCAGTCCCTATACCGCTGAAGGACTGCTGCAGTATAGGGCAGCGGTCAGCAGTGGTGCACGTCAACCCTATCTATTGTGGACCGATAGCGGTCCTTACAGAACAGCAGACTGTACCGCACTCAAGCCTATGTACCGTAGCACCCTATACCAAGTTACCAGTCCTTATAAGAACTTTTGTGGACCAAGCAGGTTGTGTATTAGTGTTTAGCAGACTGTACGTCAGTCCCTATACCGCTGAAGGACTGCTGCAGTATAGGTGAGCGGTCAGCAGTGGTGCACGTCAACCCTATCTATTGTGGACCGATAGCGGTCCTTACAGAACAGCAGACTGTACCGCACTCAAGCCTATGTACCGTAGCACCCTATACCAAGTTACCAGTCCTTATAAGAACTTTTGTGGACCAAGCAGGTTGTGTATTAGTGTTTAGCAGACTGTACGTCAGTCCCTATACCGCTGAAGGACTGCTGCAGTATAGGTGAGCGGTCAGCAGTGGTGCACGTCAACCCTATCTATTGTGGACCGATAGCGGTCCTTACAGAACAGCAGACTGTACCGCACTCAAGCCTATGTACCGTAGCACCCTATACCAAGTTACCAGTCCTTATAAGAACTTTTGTGGACCAAGCAGGTTGTGTATTAGTGTTTAGCAGACTGTACGTCAGTCCCTATACCGCTGAAGGACTGCTGCAGTATAGGTGAGCGGTCAGCAGTGGTGCACGTCAACCCTATCTATTGTGGACCGATAGCGGTCCTTACAGAACAGCAGACTGTACCGCACTCAAGCCTATGTACCGTAGCACCCTATACCAAGTTACCAGTCCTTATAAGAACTTTTGTGGACCAAGCAGGTTGTGTATTAGTGTTTAGCAGACTGTACGTCAGTCCCTATACCGCTGAAGGACTGCTGCAGTATAGGTGAGCGGTCAGCAGTGGTGCACGTCAACCCTATCTATTGTGGACCGATAGCGGTCCTTACAGAACAGCAGACTGTACCGCACTCAAGCCTATGTACCGTAGCACCCTATACCAAGTTACCAGTCCTTATAAGAACTTTTGTGGACCAAGCAGGTTGTGTATTAGTGTTTAGCAGACTGTACGTCAGTCCCTATACCGCTGAAGGACTGCTGCAGTATAGGGCAGCGGTCAGCAGTGGTGCACGTCAACCCTATCTATTGTGGACCGATAGCGGTCCTTACAGAACAGCAGACTGTACCGCACTCAAGCCTATGTACCGTAGCACCCTATACCAAGTTACCAGTCCTTATAAGAACTTTTGTGGAACAAGCAGGTTGTGTGTTAGTGATTAGCAGACTGTACGTCAGTCCCTATACCGCTGAAGGACTGCTGCAGTATAGGGCAGCGGTCAGCAGTGGTGCACGTCAACCCTATCTATTGTGGACCGATAGCGGTCCTTACAGAACAGCAGACTGTACCGCACTCAAGCCTATGTACCGTAGCACCCTATACCAAGTTACCAGTCCTTATAAGAACTTTTGTGGAACAAGCAGGTTGTGTGTTAGTGATTAGCAGACTGTACGTCAGTCCCTATACCGCTGAAGGACTGCTGCAGTATAGGGCAGCGGTCAGCAGTGGTGCACGTCAACCCTATCTATTGTGGACCGATAGCGGTCCTTACAGAACAGCAGACTGTACCGCACTCAAGCCTATGTACCGTAGCACCCTATACCAAGTTACCAGTCCTTATAAGAACTTTTGTGGAACAAGTGAGTTGTGAATGTTTAGCAGACTGCAGCAGAAGGGCAGCAGTCAAGTATAATATCCTTTCTATATTTGGAAGAAAGAATATTATACATGTACAAGCCTATTACTGTACCACTGATACCAGTCCTGAAAAGAACCTTTGTGGAACTAATAATAACAGCAAGTCTTTAAAATTACCCTCACTGCCTGACAACACTGCTTCCTTCCTGTCCCTATACAAATTGGCAAAAAAAGAGAACGATTAGTGGTTACTGGAACAGCTCTTTTGTGGACCTTGATAGTAACAGCTAATGATGATGATGATGATGATGATGATGAAAGACTAATCTGGCTGTCCCTGTAGCATACACCGTCCTTTCCCTTTCTCTAAACTAACAAAAGACACTCAGGCTGCTGCAAGAATCAGCAGCACAGCAAACCTATCAACACCTAACACCTATACCAGTCCTGAAAAGAACTTTTGTGTACCAAATAGCTAGTGGTTTATCTCTCCCTACTCCACACAGGAACCTGTCCCTATCTTAACAGAAGAAAGAATGTAAAATGGCCACCGGATCGGGTGTATTTATAGGTTAGGGGGAATGTACAAGTGTCCATGTGCTGTCATGTCTCAATTGGCTGTCCTGTATCACATGATAAACGTGTCACCAAAGGTTAAAGTTCTTGTATACATTAAACACGTAAGTCCGCCGCGGCGAACGACGGAAAAAGGCGTTCGAACGTGCGGACCGCGAATGTCGGAAATTCGCCGCGAAACGACCGCCGGGCGAACCGTTCGGCCATCACTATTTAGCATGGCAGTGGTCATCTTGGAGGTATTTTTGGGGTTGTTATCATGTTGGAATACTGCCCTCCTCAAGGGATGGGATCATGCTCTGCTTCAGTATATCACAGTACATGTTGGCATTCATGGTATGGTCTGAGCACTGACAGGCTGACCCCCCCTCCCCCCACCCTTTCAACCTCTGCAGCAATGCTGGCATCACTCATACACCTATTTGCTAAAGACAACCTCTGGATATGAAGCTGAGCACATGCACTGAACTTCTTTGGTCAACCATGGTGAGGCCTGTTCTGAGTGGAACCTGTCCTGTTAAACCGCTGAATGGTCTTGGCCACCATGCTGCAGCTCTTTTTCAGGATCTTGCCAATCTTCTTATAGCCTAGGCCAGTGATGGCGAACCTTGGCACCCCAGATGTTTTGGAACTACATTTCCCATGATGCTCCACTACACTGCAGAGTGCATGAGTCATCAGGGGAAATGTAGTTCCAAAACATCTGGGGTGCCAAGGTTCGCCATCACTGGCCTAGGCCATCTTTATGTAGAGCAACAATTCTTTTTTCAGATCCTCAGAGAGTTCTTTACCATGAGGTGCCATGTTGAACTTCCAGTGACCAGTATGAGACAGTGAGAGCGATAACATCAAATTTAACACACCTGCTCCCCATTCACACCTGAGACCTTGTAACACTAACAAGTCACATGACAGCGGGGAGGGAAAATGGCTAATCGGGCCCAATTTGGACATTTTCACTTAGGGGTGTACTCACTTTTGTTGCCAGCGGTTTAGACATTAATGGCTGTGTGTTGAGTTATTTTGAGGGGACAGCAAATTTACACTGTTGTACAAGCTGTACACTCACTACTTTACATTGTAGCAAAGTGTAATTTGTTCAGTGTTGTCACATGAAAATATATAATAAAATATTTACAAAAATGTGAGGGGTGTACTCACTTTTGTGAGATACTGTATATATGTCTCCCTGCCTCTCGCTTATTTAAAAGCAAATAAAACATACACTATACAGTATTGGGACGCCTGCCTTTACAGTCCGTAGTGTACAATATTGAGTTGGCCCACCCTTTGCAGCTATAAGGCCGCGTACACACGCGGGGACTGTTCGCCCAACTTTGTCCGCTGAACAGTGTTTCGGCGGACAGTCCGCTCGTGTGTGGGCTTCAGCGGACAGTTTCAGCGAACAGTCCGCTGAACAAGGTTTTTCGGAAATTCCGAAAAACTGTCCGCTGAAACTTTGTTTCAGCGAACAGTCCCCTCGTGTGTAGGCTTGTTCGTCAAACTAAGTTCCGCGCATGCTCAGAAAGGATTTACACGCCGAAAGTTATAATGCAGTGTATAGGACGTCGTATTTTTCGTCCCGTCGTACGTGCCGTTCACGTCATCGCGCACGGTTTCAGCAAACTGTTCGTTCGTCGTGTGTGGCCATGTCCGTCCATGCTAATTTTGAGCGGACTGTTTGCTGAAACTGTTTGACGGACAAAGTTGGGCGAACAGTCCCCGCGTGTGTACGCGGCCTAACAGTTTCAACTCTTCTGGGAAGGCTGTCCACAAGGTTTAGGAGTGTGTCTATGGGAATGTTTGACCATTCTTCCAGAGGAGCATTTGTGAGGTCAGACACAGATGTTGGACGAGAAGGCCTGGCTCGCAGTCTCCGCTCTAATTCATCCCAAATGTGTTACTTTTCTAAATTTTCGGTATTTTTTTATTTGTTGCGCAAAAAATAAAAATCACAGAGGTGATCAAATACCACCACAATAAAGCTCTATTTGTGGGAACAAAATGATAAAAAATGTGTTTTGATACAGTGTAGGATGACCGCGCAATTGTCATTCAATTTGCGTTACTGCTGAAAGCTGAAAATTGGCCTGGGCAGGAAGGTGTCTAAGTGCCTGGTATTGAAGTGGTTAATTAAGGCTTGCACCTTGTATAGGATTTCAGGTCTTCTGTGCCCAGTCTTGCTACGAAGAGTTATTCCAGCTCTGAGCAGTCCTCTTATCTTTTTTCAGTGAGATAAAAACTGACAGAGAAATAGGAGTCAGTTTCTCCCCCTTGCTGTGAGTGACAGGTGATTTACATATCTCATGCAGGAGCCTGAGAGAGACATTCTGTGTACTTCAGATCCCCTCCTCCTTTCTTCTCCAGGATTGGCTGCTTCACACCTCATGTGGTGACTTTTATGGGTTTTGACTGGATGTTAGTGATCATAGCAGAAGTTCAGTGTAAGGCCGCGTACACACGTGGCGGACTGTCTGGCCAACTAAGTCCGTCAGACAATCCGACAGACAGTCCGTCATACTTTCGAATGAACGGACTTGCCCACACACGGCACTTTTTGAGCGGACTAATACGGCGGACTAAGTCCGCCATACAATCCGCCCTACTTTTGAAATGAACGAACTCGCCCACACACGCGGAGGAAAGTCCGCTCATTTCGAGCGCGTCTCCAGGTAGGCGGGGCCCGCGAAGGAGACGTCGCTGACCCCGCCGCCTGGAATGGACTTAAAGGGGAACCCCAACGCCGGAAAAAATCGGCGTGGGGTCCCCCCCAAGTCCACAACAGACCCTTGTCCTAGCACGCTACAAGGCCGGCCAGGAAAGGGGGCGAGCGAGCGCCCCCCCCCCCCCCCTCCTGAGCCGTACCAGGCCGCGTGCCCTTAACATGGGGGGTGCCTTGGGGAAGGGGGGGCCGCGCGGCCCCCCCACCCCAAAGCACCTTGTCCCCATGTTGATGAGGACAAGGGCCTCTTCCCGACAACCCTGGCCGTTGGTTGTCGGGGTCTGCGGGCAGGGGGCTTATCGGAATCCGGGAGCCCCCTTTAATAAGGGGGCCCCCGGATACCGGCCCCCCACCCTATGTGAATGAGTATGGGGTACAATGTACCCCTACCCATTCACCTGTGAAAAAAAGTACAAAAAAAAACCACAACACAGGGTTAAAATATTTTATTGCACAGCTCCGGGGGTCTTCCGTCTTCGGGGGTCTTCTCGCTGGACTCCTCCGCTATCTTCTTGTAGCTCTTTTACTAGTGGAGGAGTCCGGCTTTCTTCCTCCCCGCCGGCCTCTTCTCCTGACTTCGGGGGTCTTGTCCCCCTCTTCGGTTCTTCTGCCGGGCCACCGCGCCTTCTTATAGCTCTTTTACAGGCGGTGGCCCGGTCTTCTGTCGCCGCCGTCGCCTTCCGTTCTTCTTCTTCTTCTTCTTCTCCAGGAGAGGTTGCCTCGACGATCTCTCCGGCCGGAATGCCAGAGCCGCGCTGCGCGGCCACTTATATAGTGACAATGGGGCGGTGTCACATGGTATATGTCACATGGGTTGGTGTCACATGGTGACCCCGCCCCCTTACGATGTCCTAGTCCCCATGTGACATCAACCCATGTGACCAGCCCATGTGACATATACCATGTGACACCGCCCCATTGTCACTATATAAGTGGCCGTGCAGCGCGGCTCTGGCATTCCGGCCGGAGAGATCGTCGAGGCAACATCTCCTGGAGAAGAAGAAGAAGAACGGAAGGCGACGGCGACTACGGCGGCGACAGAAGACCGGGCCACCGCCTGTAAAAGAGCTATAAGAAGGCGCGGTGGCCCGGCAGAAGAACCGAAGAGGGGGACAAGACCCCCGAAGTCGGGAGAAGAGGCCGGCGGCGGGGAAGAAAGCCGGACTCCTCCGCTAGTAAAAGAGCTACAAGAAGATAGCGGAGGAGTCCGGCGAGAACACCCCCGAAGACGGAAGACCCCGGAGCTGTGCAATAAAATATTTTAACCCTGTGTTGTGTTTTTTTTTTTGTACTTTTTTTCACAGGTGAATGGGTAGGGGTACATTGTACCCCATACTCATTCATATAGGGTGGGGGCCGGTATCCGGGGGCCCCCTTATTAAAGGGGGCTCCCGGATTCCGATAAGCCCCCCGCCCGCAGACCCCGACAACCAACGGCCAGGGTTGTCGGGAAGAGGCCCTTGTCCTCATCAACATGGGGACAAGGTGCTTTGGGGTGGGGGGGCCGCGCGGCCCCCCCTTCCCCAAGGCACCCCCCATGTTGAGGGCACGCGGCCTGGTACGGCTCAGGAGGGGGGGGGGCGCTCGCTCGCCCCCCTTTCCTGGCCGGCCGGGTAGCGTGCTCGGACAAGGGTCTGTTGTGGACTTTGGGGGGGCGACAACACGCCGATTTTTTTCGGCGTTGGGGTTCCCCTTTAAGTCCATACCAGGCGGCAGGGCCAGCGACGTCTCCGTCGTGGGCCCCGCCTACCTGGATACCCGCTCGAAATGAGCGGACTTTTCTCCGGGCGGGAAAAGTCCGCTCATTTCAAAAGTAGGGCGGACTGGCACACACACGGGCGGACTGTCCGCTGAAATGCGAGTCCGACGGACAGTCTTTCCAACATTCCGAAAGACTTAGTCCGCCAGACTGTCCGCTGAAAAAGTCCGCTGAAGCCCACACACGAGCGGACTGTCCGCTGAAATGTGTTTCGGCGGACTAAGTTGGGCAGACAGTCCACCCGTGTGTACGCGGCCTTAGAAATACACAGGAGAAAATGCATGTTGAAAAGGAGAGTGTAGAGGTGGGCGGGGAGTCTGCTGACATCACGACTCCACCCACCGAGCTCTGGCCAACAGACCAACCCACAGAATCTGCAGTTTTCCGGGTCTCATAACAGACAGAGAGGAGAAATTTGACAGGAAAGGATAAATGTAGGAGGCATGCATATCCTTATAGATAACCATTATGGCAGTAATTTAGAAAGGATGAGAGTGGGTTTACATCTACTTTAATCTATCCATTACTGTATATGTGCTTCAAATTTGAAAACTCTAAATTTATAGAGTTAGAACTGCAGTACACAGGGGTACTGAGACGTGGCTACTGCAGCTTAAAGCGGAGGTCCACCCTAAAATGGACCTTCCGCTCATCGGAATCCTCCCCCCCTCCGGCGCCACAGTTGGCACCTTTCAGGGGGGAGGGGGGTGCAGTTACCTAGATAATCCAGGTAACTGCACCCACTTCCGGGCTAGCTCTCTGCGGAAAGGGGGGTAGATTACGCCCCTTTCCACAAGTGCCCGCCCCCTTCCGCAAGTGCCCCGCTGCCTGCTGGGAAACACACAGATCCCAGAGGCAGCGGGGACCGTCCTCATTGCGCAGCGCGGCTCGCGCATGCGCAGTAAGGAACCGGGAAATGAAGCCGAAAGGCTCCATTTCCTGATTCCCATACCCAAGATGGCGGCGGCAGCACTCGAGTGACGATCTAGAGATCGGCTTCGGGTGCCGACATCGCGGGCGCGCTGGACAGGTAAGTGTCACTATTTTAAAAGTCAGCAGCTGCAGTATTTGTAGCTGCTGACTTTAAAAAAAAAAAAAAACGCGGAGTCCCGGCGGACTCCCGCTTTAAACATATGCTTGCAAAAGTGTGCAAACGAAACCCCTTGTTTTAACGTGAACTGTTAGACAGGGTTAATTCAGTTTCTTGCAGGCTGACTGGTACATGTGCTGGGAAATATTGTTTGTTGTTTTTTGACATGCATCGCCCTTCCATGTGCTCCTTGCTGCAAAAGCCAGATATAAGTTGGGGTGGTTGCCATTTGTTTATGCTACTACATCCAATAGTTCTGGACCATGTGCTCCCATGCCAAGATGATACTTATTAATCTCATATCTTGTGCAGATTTTTATTTATCTTTCGTGGCAATTGTTGCTAAGGATTCTGATACTCATACACTATATATGGCATCCCAGTCTCAGTCTATAGGGTTCTCAAACTGGTGGCCCTCCAGCTGTTGCAAAACTACAATTCCCATGAGGCATTGCAAGGCTGACAGTTACAAGCATGACTCTTACAGGCAGGGGCAATATTTGACTTGTAGTTTTGCAACAGCTGGAGGGCCGCCAGTTTGAGACCCCTGGTCTATAGGGTTTGATGTTGAGTTGGCCCACCCCTTGCAGCTATAACAGCTTCAACTCTTCTAGGAAAGCTGTCCACAAGGTTTAGGGGGGTGTCTATGGGAATGTTTGACATTCTTCCAGAAGCGCATTTGTGAGTTCAGGCACTGATGTTGGATGAGAAGGCCTGGCTCGCAGTGTCTACTCTAATTTATCCCAAAGGTGTTTTCTATTGGGTCAGGACTCTGTGCAGGCCCGTCAATTTCCTCCACCCCAAATTCGCTCATCCATGTCTTTATAGACCTTGGTTTATGCACTGGTGCGCAGTCATTTTGGAACAGAAAGGGGCCATCCTAAAACTGTTCCCACAAAGTTGGGAGCATAAAATTGTCCAAAATGTCTTGGTATGCTGATGCTTTAGGAGTTCCCTTCACTGGAACTAAGGGGCCAAGCTCAACCCCTGCAAAAATAAAAACCCACACCATAATCTTCCCTCCACCAAATGATTTGTACCCTTGCACAAAGCATGGTCCATAAAGACATGGATGAGCGTGTTTGAGGTGGATGATTGTGACTGGCCTACATAGAGTCCTGACCTCAACACACTCCTAAACCTTTTGGACAGTTTTCCCAGAAGAGTTGAAGCTGTTATAGCTGCAAAGGGTGGGCCAACTCAACGCTACGGACTAAGACTGGGATGCCACTAAAGGTCTTGTGCGTGTAAAGGCTGCTGTCCCAAAAATTTTGATAATATAGTTTATATACTTTTAAAGTATATGTAAACCCAAAAGCAATATATAATATTACATATATTGTAGCTTAACAATCCTTTAATGTGGTAGCTGCATTTGTTTTCTTTTTCTTGTTCCTTTCCTCTACTTTCAACTGATTTTATTTTATTTTTAATTCTGAAATTATTACATTTAATAAGTACATTTAAATCCCACCTACCATCCTTCCCACCCCCCCTTTCAAGCCATCCCCAGCCTCTCGCCTTGTCCCTTATCTATTTGTCTCTGTTTCTCCCGATTCCCCCTATCCTATCCTCTCACTGCCTCCGCATATCTCCTCATCTTCTTAAACGTCTTCCAATCTTTCCGTCTGTTTGCCATTCCTTTCAACTGATAATCCTGCCGGTTACACATTCTCTATCTTAGAGTCTCACTTAAAGTGGCTGTAAACCCTCACATATACCCAGTGAAGTGAACAGCCTCAGATGATATACGGGGATGAAACAAATCTCCCTACTAAAGTTTTACATGTACAGTGTATCTGCTGTCTTCGAATTTATATACTGTTAAGAAAGTGCACATCATGTTAGGAGATTTTCTCCTGGTTAACACTGCAGTAAAGCCTGGGCATACAGCCAAGACAGCTGATTGGAGGAAAGGCCCACACCCCCTCTCCTCATAGGTAGAGACTTTCAGCTCTGTTTGTTGAATCATTCAGCTCTGTTCTGATCTATTTTTAGCATCCTCCCCAACACAAAACTCGGGCTGTTTTATCATATGTGATGGAGAACTTGTCAGGAGGAGTTATCAGGCTGATAACAGAAGAATGGAGCAGAAGACAGCAACAGGACATAGTGCATTGAAGAGAGATAAGAAAACACTGCAGATAAATGTGCCCAGCTCAAATTTCATGAATTGGGTTTACATCTACTTTAACATACAGTATCTATAAAGAAGCAGAGTTGTTATTCTAGGACAGGAAGTATTTTATGACTGCAGACTACCTCACCTCCTCTTCAAAAAAAAAAAAAAGAAGTGTCCTGTAGTGCACAAAGTGAACATTGAGCAATGCTGCTTGAACTATTTCCATGTGTGGAGGACCTCTAATCCAGGTCTGTAGATTTGTCACACCAGCTGGTCCTCTCATGTTGATGTTATGGTCGCCAACGTCTCTTCTGGATCCTGAGAGGGACCCTCTGCCAGATAGGCAATGAGTATTGTCCACTTCACTCAGGCAATGATAAGGACACCTGAAAAAGTCTACTTCCTTCTGTAAAGACTGGGGACTAAAGCATCATCACGTGACTGACTTTAGATGAATAAAAAGTTGTTGTTTTTTGTAATGCTAATGATCAGTTAGAAGGGGGTGGGGGAAGGGGATGAGAGCCGAATAGGGGGACCCTGGAAATTCGCTTCAACAAACAAAGAGGGAAAAATGAATAGAGGTTCATTGTGAGGGGACAAGTCTTCTCAAGCTAGACTGTAATTCTTTCTTGTACAAGTTCAACACTGGAAATAAAAATACTTGTAATAAAACACAAAGGAAAACATTATTTAAAATAATATATTAATACTGTACACTAATATACAGTATATATATATATATATATATATTCCTATACTTTCATAATTTGCTCTTATTGCAAACGTAAATTGTATATACCATTTAATATAAATAAGGTGGCCTTATAAACTATGGACATTTCTGTGCCAAACAGCCTGTAGTTCTTATTCTACCTAGAGCAAATTTTAACCATCTGCAGCCGGGCTTGTAATGGAGTAATCTTAGTTTTAGTTTTATACAGCTTGTGGGAAAAAAATATTTTAGTGCTGTAGTGTTAAACAAACATATAATTCAAATATAACTGTATTGTCTAATTTTAATAGCAAAACCAGAAAATGATGAAATAAAAACTAGAAGCAAAATGACAAAAATACTACAACTACCACTACTGCTAATAATAGTTTGGTTAAAAAAAAAAAAAAGGTAAACATTCTGAATGCAGGAAAATATCCGCTTTTCCTTCAAGGCCCATAAAAGCATTTCACGTGTGCTGCATTAATTCAAACAAAATAATGTGCAGTATTTGGTAGACATGTGAAGTTTTTTGTTCCAAATTGAAATTCAGAAGAATTTCTGTTTTTTGGAAATTCAGATGTATCCGAATTTCCGATTTACAACTGTACCTAATTGAAACAAAATCTGAAATAACGAAAAAAAAAAAATTTCTGATGAAATTTGAATTTGAATCGATTAAAATAGTTAATGAATCAAGTTCAAATAGTTTTCGAATTTGAATATTTTTCTAATTCAGATAGTTTTCCAATTTCCAAAAAGAATAAAATAGAAAATAAATGAGTAGAATAGAAAAAAATTTAATAGAAAAGAATATAACAGAAAATAAAAGAATAGAATATAATAGAGTAAACCAGAACAAAATAGAATAGAAAATAAAAGAAAATAATACAATAGAATAGAAACGCATAGAATAAAATAAAAAAAAGAATAGAATAAATGGAATATAAACATACAGACACCCCCCAGTGCAGACCACCCCAACAGTACAGACACCCCCCTCAGTGCAGACCCCCCTCAGTTACAGACCCCAGCAGTACAGACCCCCCTCAGTGCAGACCCCCCTCAGTGCAGACACCCCCCAGTGAAGACCCCCCAGTGCAGACACCCCCCCAGTGCAGACCCCCCAGTGCAGACACCCCCCAGTGCAGACCCCCCCAGCAGTACAGACACCCCCCCAGTGCAGACCCCCCCAGCAGTACAGACCCCTCCCCAGTGCAGACCCCCCAGCAGTACAGACACCTTCAAAGTGCAGACCCCCCCCCAGCAGTACAGACACCACCCTCCATGCAGACCCCCCAGTACAGACACACCCAGCAGTACAGACAGACCTCAGAACAGCAGATAATCATACACACACAGCGGTGTGTGTCCCTCAAGCTCGGGCTCCTCCTCCTCTGTGGATGTAAACAGGAGGGGGAGGTGGCTTCATTCCGCTCCACTGAGGGACACAGCCACGGTGCGGGTCACAGTGCAGCGGGTGGTGTTAGCGGTGCCACTACCCAGGGGTGTCACCCCTCTGGCGGGTGTCACCTGGGTGCGGCCCGCACCCACCTAGCAACGCCACTGCCAATAGATTAGAAAGACTTTAACACTTTCCCAAAATTCTAATAGAATCAGTTTGAATAAAATAGAAAAGAATAGATTAGAATATAATAGAAAATAACCAACTAGCATAGAAAAAAACAAAACAATAGAATAGAAAGAATGTAACCATCTTCCAAAATTCTTATTTTGAATGGAAAAGAATAGAATAGAACAGAAAAGAATACAATGGAAAATAAAATAAAATAATGGAATAGAAAAGAATAGAACAACATAGAATAGAATAAACCAATAGAAAAAGAATAAAAATTAAAAAAAACCAATAGACTAGAATAGAATAGAAATAATATAACCATTTACCAAAATTGTAATAGAATCAATTTGAATTTGAATAGAATAGATTTCAATAGGAAGATGGTTATATGCTTTCTATTCTATTATTATTTTATTTATTTTCTATTCTATTTTGTTCTATTTACTCTATTATATTATATTCTTTTCTTTTCTGTTATATTCTTTTCTATTATATTCCTTTATTAAAGGCAGGGTGCCTTTGGCCAATTATGGCTCAAGGGGACTAAGTCCACGGCCCACACTATATAAGGCTGCCTGCATGTCGGCCCCGTGTAGTGTCTTGTTGGCGCGGACGGAGAGAGAGTGTCATTTAGATTGAGCAGGCAGGCAGGTTATTAAGTTAGCTGCAGTGTATTATATATTTACACACACACACACACACACACACACACACACACACACACACACACACACACACACACACACACACACACACACACACACACACACACACACACACACACACACACACACACACACACACACACAGTCTTGTGTATAAATCTATCCACTGCATCCAGTTGAGCTATATCTGACTGCAGGCCATTCCTGGTGTACTTTTTCTAATATACTTCAGGCGGTGTACACACGGTACCATAAATAATAAAAGGTACTAATGCGCACAACCTAAAAATTCTTACCCACAAAATGTCACTATGAAGAACAATTTAACAGGAAGCTGCCAACATAAAAAAGTGATTTATGCACAGTAAAAGGACATATATAATAAATGGTATGTGGCGCTACCTTCCTAACCAATAAATAATTGTAAGTCAATAAAGTGCAATCAATCAAAATTGTGCAAAGTTAAAAGAGTTAAAATAAATACAAATACAAGTGCAAAAATAATAATAAAAAAAACAGCAATAAAGTGCAAGTCTTTTTAAAGGTGCATCCGTGCTAGTGTATAATCCACTGATGGTAAATTATATGTGATAAGATAAACTCCTGATAATATATTAAGGTGCATTGTAGAGACTGTATTGAGAAGTTTACTTTGAGCACCTTGTACGGAAGTCCACCAAGGGGAGGCAGACGCTCACAGGCCACTAAAAGAGGGCAAGCAGGCTCTGTGTCTACAGGATACAGTGCTGGTCATGGACACTGTGCATCCTCAGCACGTGGACGTGGGGCACGCTTGTCCTTTTTTTCTGCAGCTGGCCATGTTATTGAGCCACAACATGCAGAAGAATTGGTGGAATGGATAACAAAGCAGTCCTCATCCTCTGTCACCCAGGCTCAGAGTAGTTTGCCTGCCAATGCAGCTGCCAAAGCAGCCTATTCCATTGGCTCTATGTCAACAGTCACTCCTTCCCTAGCCCCACCATCATGCACGGAGGAGTCCCCTGAACTGTTCGACCACAGTGTCGGGTACATGCTGCAGGAGGATGCGCAGCGATTTAAAGGCCCCAATGACGGTTTCCAGGTTAAGAAAGAAAGTAACGTGAGCCTAGAGAGAGGGGGTGCCCAAGAAGGTCAAGAAACTGGCAGTCCTGTTCCCCCAGTTGCAGCAAACTGCCAAGTTTGCTCCAGTGATGAGGAGGGAGGGGATGATGAGGTCACTGTCTCTTGGGTGCCTGATAGAGGAGGAAGCACATCTCCAACGAGGCAGGATGCCCTCCAGGGGGCAGCTTAAGGGCAGCCACCCTATTCCATCACACCGCAGAGCTAAGCAGGTGCAGGGCGCTGCTGACTCCCTGCATATTTTGAAAATTCTTTGGTGTGGGCCTTTTTGACACGTGTGCAGCAGATCGCACCATTGCTGTTTGCAACATATGTCTGAAGCGTATCAAGCATGGCTAAAACAGCAGCCGCTTGGGCACCACATGGCTTGACCAGACATATCATGACCTCCCTTGCAGTCTGTTGGCAACAGCACTTAAAAGACCCATATCAAAGAACAAGGTGGACCTCTCCTTGCTCCTCATCAGCTGGGATCTCCAACCGCACTATACCTACAGTTTTCTCAGAAACCTGCACGGAGAGGAATGAAGGTATAGAAATAGGTGTCCGAAGTATTTGCGGCCCATCTGCTAGTGGTAAGCCAACATCTGATTTTAGCAGACAAATTTCCCTACCCCAGTTGCTAAACTGTCGAAAGAGATTTGGTCCCAGCCATCCACATGCTCAGCATCTGAATGCTACCTTGGCCAAATTGCTAGCACTGCAACTGCTGCCTTTTCAGCTGGTAGACTCTGCCCCCTTTCGTGAATTTGTGGAATGTGCGGTACCTCAGTGACAGGTTCCCAAACGCCATTTCTTTCACAGAAGGCCATTCCGGCTCTCTACCAGCTTGTGGAAGGCAATGTCTTGGCCTAGTTGGACAGGGCATCATCAGTAAGGTCCATATTACCGTTGACTCATGGTCCAGCAAGCATGGACAGGGACATTACCTTTCTTTAACAGCCCACTGGGTAACTCTGTTGGCAGCTGGGAAGGATGCAGGACAGGGTTCAGTGTTTTTGGAGCTTGTTCCACCACCACGCCTCCAAAATGCTAGTAGTGGTGATTCTGCCACAGCTCTCTCCTCCACCCCCTCCTCCTCTTCTTCCTCTATGGTCTCTTCCTCTGCAGTTTTGTCCTCTAAACCAGCAGTGCTCCGTAGGCGTTCAAGGGGCTATGCAAGCACTCGGGCAAAAAGATGTGATGCGGTGCTTGACTTGGCCTGCTTAAGGGACAGGAGCCACACTGGGGCAGAGATTTTGGCAGCTCTGCAGGGGCAGGCTCAGAGGTGGTTGACGCCATGCCAGCTTCAGCAAAGAATGGTTGTATGCGACAATGGCGCCAACCTCCTCTCTGCCCTGCGACGGGGACACTTGACCCATGTTCCCTGTTTGGCTCACGTCCTGAATTTGATGGTGTAGCAGTTCTTGAGCAGGTACCCTGGTTTACAGGCCAGGAAAATCTGTGGTCATTTCTGCCGGTCATATAATGCCCCCCCAATCCCCTTTCCACCAGTTTAAGACTCTTCTTCTGCATCTCCTGCGACATCTTTATCTGCCTCAAGCGATAAGGATTGAAGGCTCACAAGTGGTTGGAGAGGTTTACCTTTTGCAACATCAAGAGGGAAAGAGGGTCAGAATGGGGCCATGCTAAGTACAATCATGTGTAGGCTTGAACCTCTCCATAATATCCAACCCTCACCACACAATCTCCAGCAAAAATTTTTGATCCTGGACCGTATCCACCCCAGTCTGAGGGGAGGGGACTGGAACAAGAGTCTCCTCCAGCTCGAACTGTGGTGGATATATACTTTGAGGGCTACCTGCCCCCCTGGCCTGAATGAGGCCATTTGCTTTAGACCATTTTTGGAGGGGTTCAATTCGGGAAGAATGGAGAAATAACTGGGGTCTGTTTGTGTGAATATGCTTGTTTTCATCTGATCTAGTGTAATATGAGCAATTTCTATTGCTTGCTCATTGTGTTTTCTGTATGCATATTGAGTTTTCTGATCTCTTAAATTACACCCATGTTATAAGGTAACTATTTATTTCTCTTCCTTTCAGTGTCTCTCTGGCTTGCCATCTCTTTGCCCGATGCGATGGAAACGCCGACGTGGGGTTCTCTTTTATTCCTTCCTCCATAGACCATGTATATAGCTTTGACTAAATTTTAGTTTCATTCACAGTCATTTACTTTTTACATTTTTTTATACATTTTCTTCTGTCCTTATCATGTGTGCCCAGCGCGGGGAGACAGTCTCCGTTTGGGGCGTACAATTGGGTGGGACTTTTCACTTTTAACACCTGGTGCTATTCCCCCCACTGGCTTTCATGGCTATTTTGGCCGTGACTCCCCGCGCCGGTGGGATGGCCCGCGGCGCTAGAGTGGACTGGCAGTTTGTCAGTTTGCTGCGCGTGCCCGCTGCGTGTGCGGCACCTGTGCAGTGTGGAGGTGGGGCGCGGCGTCATCTCAGGGGGCCCACCTTTGGAGGATTGGCCTGGGATAGCCTGATGCACAGCTGATCGGCGTTTTTGACCGATCAGCTGTGCTAGGCTCACTACTTAAGTGCTGCTTCAGTACAGGTTAGGCAGGGTTTGGAGACGGATGCTGATTTTGGCATACTCGTTGGGGCCATGCTTTGAACCCAGACTGTGCAGGTATTTTATTATGTTTGTTTAGTCAACAGTAATGTCCTTTGGGATGGATGGATTTTTCATTCAATCTGGACATGTTATGCTGTATGGATATACATCCGGATATACTGTTTGCCTTACTGTACTCCCCTTTTGGGATTCAATATACATATATACGCACATCTTTCTTTTTTGTTTTTTACCTGCCAGTGGGTGTAAATTCATGGGACCCTGGGGCCTCTGATGTGTCCTTCTCCATTGCAAGAATACTTTGCTGGATGGAATTCGTATTGGGCCCTGCGTCATGATGTCTCTTCCGCATTTATTTTAGAATTGTTCTGGATGCTTATATGTACTTTTCTAGTGATAAGGATGTAAGTATATGTTTTGTACTATTTAATGGTATTACAACAGTCCTTGTTATGATCTGTTGGTTGATTTGTTTATTCAAATCTTTTAGATATGGTGTTACCTGCAAAACACCCCTAATGAAGGAGAATACAACTCATCTCTGAAACGTCGTTGGGTTTGGGTTATTCCATTATACTTATCCATGACCTTTTGTACATTGTTATGCATCCTTGACCATTTTTGTGTTTTTCTGATATTGTAATTATGTATTTTTTCTTAGTATAATAAATTTTATATTTTTCTATTTATGTGGATATGGTAGTACCTATAAAGCCCCACACCTAGGGGGTTTTCCATTCCTATATTTTTCTGGGGATGTGGTACACCTTCATAGCAGATGTATTCAGATAGCTCCTTTTCAACAATCTCTAGCAGAATCCTTGACCAGGTTGGTGTCGCTTACACAGCTTTTTATGACAGCTGTTTTAGTGGAAGAAATCCCTTCATGCCCAGAATTCTATTTGCTTGACCAAACTGCTGGATTTACAGCTGCTCCTATCCCCACTCCTCGAGTTAGCCCCCTTCTGAGGCCGCGTACACACGCGGGGACTGTTCGCTCAACTTTGTCCGCTGAACAGTGTTTCGGCGGACAGTCCGCTCGTGTGTGGGCTTTCAGCGGACAGTTTCAGCGAACAGTCTGCTGAACAAAGTTTTTCGGAATTTCCGAAAAACTGTCCGCTGAAACTTTGTTTCAGCGAACAGTCCCCTCGTGTGTAGGCTTGTTCGTCAAACTAAGTTCCGCGCATGCTCAGAAAGGATTTACACGCCGAAGTTTGCATTGCAGTGTATAGGACGTCGTTTTCTAGTCCCGTCGTACGTGCCGTTCACCTCATCGCGCACGGTTTCAGCGGACTGTTCGTTCGTTGTGTGTGGGCAAGTCCGTCCATGCTAATTTTGAGCGGACTGTCCGCTGAAACTGTTTGACGGACAAAGTTGAGCGAACAGTCCCCGCGTGTGTACGCGGCCTCAGAGTTTAATGGCTGTTCTATACCACATGGATGGGTAACCTGCCTCCATTAATTACTCAAAATGCCATTCCCTGCCCTTCAAATTAATGTGGAAAGTAACGTTGCTAGACCACTCTGTCAGCGACAGGGTTCACGTGACCACAGACACGTGGTCCAGCAAGCATGTGTAGGACATAACATCTTCATTACAGACTGGATGAATATTTTGGCAGCTGGAAAAAATGCTGGAAAGAGCATTATGCTGGAGCAGGTGGTGCTGTCCCATGTCTCGTACCTCTGTGTTGGTAACAGTTCAGTCACCTTTTATCCCCTGCACCTCTGACTCCTCAGAACCACCAGCTTCTCCCTAGCAACTCAGAGCCTATGCAGTGGCATTCTGCCAGCTCTCCAGGGCAAAAGCCAAGAGTTGTCTGACCCCATCTAATCTTGTCCCAGGCAGGGGCATATGTGAAAATTGTACAAGCCTGCTTGCTGCCCCACAGCAGTGAAAGTTCACACTCATACCTTGCCTGGAAGGGGGACTTAACCTGGTGGTGCAGCAGTTCCTGGTTAGGTATCGTGGCCTCTAGGTTATGCTGCATCAGGACAGAAGACTGTGCAGTCACTTTAGGCAGTCATACCTTGAAAGTGAATTGTGGTTACAGCTGAAATGCAACTGCAAAACAAACTGCCTGCCAACTGCAGGGTTAGGGTGCTGGTGATGAGGAGGATTTAAAAATGGGACAGACTTTCAACTAGACATTTACTCTATCCAAACTTCAGGGTCTTCTGCTGCAGTAAATGTTTAGTGAATGGGTTCTTTCATGCTAAAATGCCTGGGCAAGGACTCCAGAATTTGGGTCAAGAGGGTGAGGAACCATTTCTGGGTGGCCACCCTTTTTGTTTCCTATTATAAAGGGAAAATGGTAGATCCAGGGCTTCTCCAACAATTAATGTATGTAATGGAAATGAGTACTGGGGTTTGCTGGAGGGTCTATTGGTGCAGGCTGCTTGGAGATCTATTGTCGTTGGTGGGAATCTATATTTTACATGGGGGTCTATTGTTGGAGGCAGGGAAGCTTATGTTGTTGGGGAGGTCAATTGTTGCTGGGAAGGTCTACTGTTGAGGGAGAGGTCTGTTGTTGCTTGCTGCTGGGAGATCTGTGGTTGCTGCTGGGGTCTTTCTTGCTAGGGTGGTATTTTGTTCATTGTTGCTGGGGGGGGGGGGGGGGTTCTAATGTTGTGTTAGAGATCTATTGTTACTGGAGGGGGCCTATTGTTGCTGGAATGGGGGCTTTTGTTGCCCACTGAAAGAGATATATTTTACTGTCTTTCTTGTTATCATGAACAAATTCCATGAAAATCACTTACAGTAGTAGCACACAATGATATTCTGTATTCTCTAAAAGAGGCAGTACTGGGAGGTGGGTATTAGTTAAAACCAAGGGACGGTGCTCAGAGGTGGGTAGTTCTAACACTTATTCTCTGAGAAAAACACCTGGGTAGATCTAATGATGGCATCACAGAGAGAGCAAAAAATGTGTCATTTAGAGGGGGGGGGGGCATGCATTTCAAGATAGTGGCAGGATCCCCTAACTAGGATGCCTAACTTTCCTCTACATCTCAGGTATTAAACATAATGTTTCTGTAGCTGGATCTCAGCTGTAAAATTTGTAATGTTTGTTGCAGGTTAAATTTTGCATTGTGCCTCAAGATTTGTTTTGGTGTTCAGGCACAGTAAAGGTGTCCCGTATAATGTTTCCACAACTGTGCCTCAGCTGAAAAATGTTTCATGTTTTCTGCAGGGTAAATCATGTCCTGTGTTTACGTCCTATTCCAGTGCTATGGTATTCAAAAATATTTGTGGCTATTGTCTCAGATAATAAATGCTAATGTTTATTTAAAGATAAACCTACCTCATCTCTCTATCTTAAATTGTGGCCTAACTAAATTGCTTTCAAACAAGTTAATCTGCTGTACAATATTTATGGATATTGTCTTCTGAAACAGTGCACAGTAATTTTTTCTGGATGAAACCTGCTTTAGCTTTCCTTATTACATGGTGGCCTTGTTATGCTGCTTACATACTGTTCAGCCATTGTACAATATGTGTGGCTATTGACTCTTAATACCGTATTTATCGGAGTATAACACACACTTTTTTCCCCTTAAAATCAGGGTTAAATCGTGGGTGTGTGTTATACGCCAATCCGATCTCCGTTGATTGTGAGGAGAGGAGAAAGTTGAGTGTACTCGGCTAGACTCGGCTCCTCTCGCAGTCCCGCCCCTGACTGTGAGCAGAGCCGAGTCTAGCCAAGTACACTTGGCTTTCTGTATGTTGGCGCCGCTCGCTCTCAGTGGAGATGGGCAGGACTGTGAGAGGAGCCGAGTCTAGCCTCGTAAACTCCTGCTTTCTGTATGTCGACGGCACTCACTCTCCGCTCACAGTCGGCGGAGATCGTGCCAATTTTAAATAATCAGCAGCTGGGCAATGCTGCAAAGAGACTGGCAAGGCTGCAAAGGCACTGGGAAAGGCTGCAAAGGCACTGGGCAAGGCTGCAATGATGGACAAGGCTGCAGATGGACACTGATCATCATTCTGCAATGATGGACAAGGCTGCAGATGGACACTGATCATTCTGCAATGATGGACAAGGCTGCAGCTGGACACTGATACTGATTGATGGGCATTTAAATGTAAGTTTTTTTCTTTAAACTTCCCTCCTAAAAGTTTTTTCCTTAAAATTCCCTCCTAAACTTGGGGTGTGTTTAATACGCCGGTGCGTGTTATACGCCGATAAATACAGTAATATGCTCTAATGTTTATTTGAAGAATAAAACTTCCTCTTCTCTCCCTCTTACATTGCAGCTTAACGAAATGCCTTACATACTGTTCCACCACTGTATAATACGCGTGGCTATTGTCTCTTGAAATAATATACCCTAATGTTTATTTCAAGATAAAACCTGCCTTGTCTCTCCCTTTTACATTGTGGCCTAAACATATCATTATCATTTTAGAATACAGTATATACCAGCGCTATATCACAATCTGTTCTATTATCTGTGTGATAAAAAAAATGCTAATCAAATGCTTGAGATCCCTTTGAGAACACCATTGTGTGTTAAAATGCATTGGTGTATGCCCAAGCAACTAGATTTGTTGGTTGCAGAGGATCGGGAGAGAGAGACGCTACATGCCAAAGCGCCCAGTGCTTAACCTGCCAGCAGCAAGAGATGCTTTGTCTTCTCCAGAGCCTGCATTTAATTTGAGGTTGCCTGACTTGTATCACGTTGTCACTTTGTAAGTGCAATCACTTAAAGCACATGTTTTTAGCTGCGTTACACTATGTAGCATTTTCTCCCTTTTTTGCCTGTGGGATTATAGCTTTACTTAGAGAGAGGACAGGCTGAGAGCAGTCCAAAATGGTGAAGCAGCTGAATCTCATTATGAAAATCTTTGCGCTATGCATGCCGATCCTTCTACAAAAAATGGAATGCACTGTAGTATTGGTGAGTGGCAGTCTAATTTGAGGTGCTGGAATCACTGAGACACAATGCACTTAGATTTTGGTGTTTTATGAAGAAACACATATACAGTATGTTTAATAACACTTTGTAAACAGTTGTTTTCACATATGTGGTTTGGCACTAAAATTCTGTTTACACTATTAGATGAAGCAAATATAGCAACAGAGCTGTATTTTGAGTGCTGTTACACTCTGTTGTAAAACTCAGGATACAACCTGCCTCATCTCTTCTCATTACACTGCAGCTTAAAGTAGTATTATACTTCTTAATTATTATTTTTTTGGGGGGGCCTGTAGCTTTATGCCATAATGTGCTAGTATGCATACATTATGACAGACTTACCTGTCAACAGAAGACCTTCAGCGCTGCGCTGTCAGTATGGAAACACGTCCGTCTTCAACTGGTCTTCCTTCTGAGATCACTCTGTTTGACTACTTGACGGGCTGGCCAGCGAGGACGTTACAGGCATGTGCACAGGAGTTACATTACCACGTCACAGAACAGGTGCTGTAATGTACTCTGAGTTGCACATGCATGTTCCGTAGCACCACATCAAGGTCTCTCTGTCATAAAAAACCTGTCTGTCGCCATTTATTTTTTAAATTCAATACCATTTCAAATAAACTGCTTACACACCATCCAGGGGCTGTACAATATTTGTGACTATTGTCTCAAAAATAATAGACTGCAAAATGTATTATAGGGTGAAACCTGCCTGGTCTCCTCCTCTTACACTGTGACCTGACCAAGCTGGCTACATACTGGCCAGCCACTTTATAATTTCTGTGGCTATTGTGTCTAAAATAATACATTCTGATTTTTATTGCAGGATAAAACCTGCCTTCTCCCTCCCTCTTTGCTTACATGCTGCCCATCAACTGTACAATATGTATGATATTGTCTCCAGAAATTGTAGACTGGAATGTTTATTTAAATATAAAATCTGCCTTGTTTCTCCCTTTTACACTGGGGCCTAATCAAGCAGTTTACCTACTATCCAGTCACTATACAATATCTGTGGCTATCGTATTTCAAATAATACTCTGTAATGTTTATTTTAAGATAAAGCAAGCATTGTCTCCCTGTGTGCCCTAAATAATTTCTTACATACTGTCCAGCCGTTAAACAATGTTTGTTGCCATTGTCTCTCAGATAATATACTCTAATTCCTGGGTTTGCAACCCATCGATCGGAAGCTACCTGTCAACCGCGGGTAGGTAACAGGTAGACCGAGAACGGGTCTGCACCACTGACCCCGCTACTGCTGGCGTCCGGTCCTTCTCTTTCTGTACTCAGCATCCTCTGCCGCACCTTCGGTTCTTCTCTCTCCCCCCTCCAAACTCCTACGGCCCTGTGAACAACAGAGAGCGAGAGGCAGCACAGCTCAAAATGGATGGCAAGGAGAGGAGCTGGCCAAGTTATCTTTTCAAGTTAACCCGCATGTGATTGGTTGCTAGGTCCTAAGCAACCAATCACCAGCTTGTTAATATTGAAAGTCACTCTGCCAGCTCCTCCCCTTCCCCCCCATCCAGAACTGTGATGCTTCTTGGTCTCCTGTGTGCACAGGTAGGATGCTATGGGATGGAAGGGGAGGAGAGGGCACTACTGTGTGTGTGGGGAGGGGTAATGTGAAGGGGGCAGTGGACACTGCTGTGGGCAGGACCACCCCAATAGCAGTGTCCTCTACCACTCTTCACATCACCCCCCAATGCATTCTGAACACAACGCACACCTGGTCCCTGCATTCTGAGCGAGACACACTCCTGATCCCTGTATTCTAAGCATAACACACTCCTGATCCCTGCAATCTGAGTATAACGCACTCCAGAGCCCTGTATTCTGACCATAACACACTCCTGATCCCTGCATTCTGAGCACAACACACTCCTGATCCCTGCATTCTGAGCACAATGCGATCCTGATCCCTGCATACTGAGCGCAACGCACTCCTGATTCCTGCATTCTGTGCACAACGCACTCCTGATCCCTGCATTCTGAGCGCAAAGCACTCCTGATCCCTACATTCTGAGCGCAATGCTCTTCTGATCCCTAATTCCTGCATTCTGAGCACAACGCACTCCTGAACCCTGCGTTCTGAGCGTAATGCACTCCTTAACCCTGCATTCTGAGCATAATGCACTCCTTAACCCTGTATTCTGAGCGTAACGCACTCCTTAACCCTGCATTCTTAATATAGCGCACTCCTAAACACTGCATTCTGATTATAATGCACGCCTAAACCTTGCACTCCCGTGTAATACTTTTTTTTGTCTACAGCATTTGGGATCTATTTTGGGGTTCACAATGTATCATCACCCACAGAAGATCACAAAGGCAGTGCGTTTTTAACACTATGCAGGAAACACACATGGAACATGCCTTTCTGGCATCGCAGTCTTGTGTGAACTGGCCCTAACAGGACACTGTGCCCGGTGATCTTTGACTTCATCATTGTTGTTCAAGTAGATTTCATCTCTCTAAGGTTGCCTACCCCTGCTCTAATTCATATTGCAGGACAAAACTGGCCTTCCTTCAATTTGCTGCCTGTTTAAATGCTCACCAGATAATTTCTACCAAGCACATACCCAAAGTGTTTGGATAATTTGGGGATACAGTAATGGTAGGTCATTCTGTAGCTTTTAGATCTGTTGTGACTGCTACTTCCACCATTTAACTGAGACCTATTACCGATGGATGAAAAAAAAAAAACAGGTGTCACTGCTAAAAAAAAAATATTTTTGAAGATGTAATGATTTAGATAAGGAGGCTGCTGTATTTAGGCGAAGCAATCATGTAAAAGTAAAAACCAATTAAACATGCCCAATACGTGATGCCAGTCTGTGAAAATCATACTGTTCCATAACATCTTACAGCTTGAAAGCATCTCCCAAATATTTAGTTTAAATAATTGGTGTTTAACCCATATTGTCCTCAAAGTCACATTAAACTGAGGACCCTCTCCCTGTTATATAGTGTTTTTCTATTTCTTGCTTGCATTGCTATATTTTCTCACCCATGGCATTGCCCAGCTCCCCATTCCATTTTTTTTTACAATAATTTTTCTATTAGCCATGAAAATGGGCAGAATTTGTTATCAGGGTTTGCCTCCTATAGACTTCAATAGGGTTTTTTTTTTTTTTTTTTTTTTTAGTTTGCAACTTTCTGACTTCTTGCTGGTTTGTACTAATCCCAAACCAAAACCAAACCCAGACACATTTGCTTCACTCTAATATTGACCGTCAAGCATGTGGACTTAGCAAACTACATACAGTATGCTAGTGAATTATTCATATGTATGTTGTCATAACAGTGCACATCTCCTTAAGTATAGCATGAATGTAGTAAATGCTGGGTAAGTACATTTTAGCTATTCAACCCGGTTATCATGCCAATCAGTGCAAAAGCTTACACATATATCTTTTAGTAAATCAAACCTACTGCATCATGCATTTGATCTTTTTCGCAGCACAGTGTAATTCTGGCAATGTCCTCACATTTTTTAATCCTTGCTATGATTTGAAAAATTCTCTGAAATTTACTGTGACAAAGTCAGACAGGTTTGAATTCCGGCCTGTGTGACAACCACAGATCTTTCCATAGATACCATGGAGAAGTGAATGTAAGGAAAGGAAGCGTGTTATTTGCAAAAAAATAGGAAAAACGCACTAAAAAGAGAAACTAATGTAGCTATCTCAGTTAAGGACTGGCAAAGTGTAAAATATTGGAATTTTGTTTAGATTTGTGTTAAAAGACAAAGGGGATCAAATAAGAGAAGTGTCAGGGCTGGGCTCAGCCCTTCCTTCTCAAAACTGGCCACTCAGCTGTCAGCTAATTGCCAGCTCCTTTTTCTCCACAGTGACTCACCTGTTGATGATATCCTGCTCGTCAGTACTGCCTACTTAAGCCGCCCAGCCCAGATGATCTCTGCCTTCACCTTGGTCACATCTCTAGAGATGTTCTCCTGTGTTTCTGTTAAAGACTTGCTTGGCTGACTTTCCTTCTGGCTCCAGACCCTGCTTGCTGTTCTCTTACCCTCATCTCTGGCTCCCTGAGGTTTTGGCTTGTCTGACTATCCGTTTCGGTTCCTGAACTCTGGCTATGTTTTGACTACATTTACTCTGTTTACCTTTTTTATTATTATTATTAGTAGTAGTAGTAGTATTATTAATAAACAAGTATGATTTAACTGTACTTCTGTCTCAGTCTGGTTCATGGTTTCTGACAATAGGCGAAGGCTATGAATTCAGTAGATGCAGTCAATCCATGTGTTGGTAATATTTTTTCCAGATTGGATGAGCAGGATCAGCGCATGGATCAGTTTGCCATGGCGTTACAAACGCTCCTGAGTTGTACGGCTCACCTGGAATCTCCCCCTGAGGCTGCTCTGGTACAACCTGTGTTGCAGGCCACCCCTACTGCTGCTGTCTCTGTGCAGGCACCCGCCTTGAGTATTACCTCTATAAGAGGTATGTCTGGTTCCGCTCTGCTTCCCCAGCGATTTGGGGGCAATCCAGTCCAATGCAGAGGGTTTCTCAACTAGGTTGAGATATACTTTGAGATGCTGCCCCAGGCGTTTCCCACGGACAGAAGCAAAGTAGGTCTTGTGATATCTTTGCTTCATGAGAGAGCCTTGGCCTGGGCTAACCCTCTATGGGAGACAAAAAAAACTGTTGTCGTGAGTTACTCAGAGTTGTAGCTTCTTTTAAAAAGGTATTTGACATTCCCACATGCTCTGTTTCTGCTGCCAAGTGCCTCATGTCCATCAAGCAGAGTACCCGAACTGTTGCCGATTACGCCATTGAATTCCATACTCTGGCAGCAGAGGTTGTTTGGAACAATGAGGCCCTCGTGGCTGCTTTTTCTCATGGTCACTCGGATACCATCGAGGATGAGATAGCAGCCGGAGATATAACCACTGAGCTGGAAAAGTTGATCACGTTTGCCATCCTCATTGACTCCAAACTCAGAGAAAGACTTACTTTACATTTATAACCGAACTTTGTGGTCCCAACCTTGCCTCCCTCACCTCCCATGCCTCCTGATACAGAGTCGGTTTGTGAATATGAACCCATGCACTCAGGTTTCACGTGTCTCTCTGCAGATGAGAGAACCCTTAGGAGAAGGGAGATATTGTGCCTTTATTGTGGCTAGGCAGGTCACTTTTTGGAGTCTTGTGCTACCTGTCCAGAGAACATCCGAACCTTGAGGTCCTGTCACGGACAGACCTTATGTGGCGTTGTTTTGTCCCCAATTATCCAGAAGGATAAGCCCCTGGTTTTGGTTACCCTTTATTGGGCTAAGTCGTCCGTCGGGATACAGATCGACTCTGGGGCTGAAGGTCTGCTCATTGATGCTGCCTTTGTATCGAAGCACTCGATTCCGCTGCAGCTGCATGACACTCTACTTGCCATTGAGGCTCTTGATGGGAGACCTCTACATGTGACTCATGAGACTGTTCTGTTGTCCATGGCCATAGGGGCTCTTCACCATGAGGTAATCCAATTCCAAGTTATTTCCTTACCCAAGTTTCTGCTGTTTATTGGTTATCCTTGGTCACAGAGGCACAACCCCTCTTTTGATTGGCTCTGTGCTGAGGTTCTCTCCTAGTTGCCACAATGCAGTAACACATGCTTCCAGAAGGTAGCCAAGGTCCTGTGCACCTCTTGACTCACTGCCGGAGTACAGCGATTTTAGCAATGTCTTTGACAAAGGCCAAGCCGGTAGTTTGCCTCCACACCAGTCGTATGATTGTGCAATTGACCTTCAACCTGGTGCCATACCCCCTCGCGGCTAGGTTTACCCTTTGTTGGTCTTGGAGGATAGGGCAATGTAGGAGTATGTTGCAGACACACTTTCTAGAGTTTTCATCTGCAAATTCTCGTCTCCTGCTGGTGCTGGTCTCTTCTTTCTGAAGAAGAAGAGTGGTGAACTGAGACCTTGTATTGATTATAGGGGTCTCAATCGTTTCACGATTAAGAATGCCTATCCGATTCTGTTGATTAAGGAGTTATTTGACCGCCTCAAGGGAGCAACGTTTTTGACAAAGCTTTATTTGAGAGGGGCATACAATCTCGTAAGGATTAAGGAGGGCGATGAGTGGAAAACTGAATTTAATACCAGAACAGGCCATTATGAGTACCTCGTAATGCCTTTTGACCTTTGTAACACCCCGGCAGTTTTCCTGGAATCTATTAACGATGTCCTCCGAGATTTGTTGCAGTTATGTGTGGTGGTTTATCTCAATGATATCCTCATATTTTCCAAGTCCCTGGAGAGCCACCACACAGATGTCTGTTGTGTGCTTCAGAAACTAAGAGAGAACAATCGCTATTGTAAATCGGAGAAGTGAGAATTCCATCGTGAACAGGTTAAATTCCTGGGTTATGTCATTTCCACTGCTGGTTTTTTGATGGACCCAGAGAAACTTTCAGCAGTCCTACATTGGCCCGACCCATGAGTTTACATCATCTGTAGCCTTTTCCTGGCTTTGCCAACTATTATCAGAAGTTTATTCTTAACTTGTCGTCTCTGGTCAAGCTCCTGACTGATATGACCAGAAAGGACGGTAACCCACAGAGTTTGTCTCCGGAGTCTATTAAGGCCTTTGAGAGTCTCAAAGCTGCCTTTGTTTCTGCTCCTGTGTTGGCACATCCTGTTCCAATGTTAACTTTTATCCTTGAGGTTGATGCTTCTGAGACTGGAGTTGGCACCCTTCTGTCTCAATGTCCTACCTTTGTGAGTGCTATGCATCCTTGTGGCTACCAAGAAATTGTCAATTGCAGTTACGAGATTGGTGACAGAGAGCTGTTAGCGATCATTTTAGCCCTGAAAGAATGCTACCACCTTGTCAGTTCTCATTCTTACTGACCATAAGAATCTCACATTCTTGTCTGAGGCTAAACGCCTCTCTCCGAGAAGGGCGAAATGGGCTCTTTTCTTGTCTAGTTTCAATTACATTGTCTCATTCTTACCCGGTACTAAGAATGTAAGGGTTGGTGCTTTGTCACAACAATTTTCCTCCACTTCCCAGATGGAGTTGGTTCCGGTTCCTGTGATTCCTCCTGATTGTATTCTGGCTATGGTTTGCACCAGCCTCACTTCTCCTTTGGGTGACAACATTCTTGCCGCTCAGGTCCATGCTCCTCCTGAAAAACCTTGTGACCGCTTCTTTGTCCCAGAGAATCTCCGTACTGCCCTGCTCCAGACTTACCATTCTCCCGAGGCTGCTGGACACCCTGGGAAGAATCAACTCTTTTGGGCGATTTACCAACAATTCTGGTGGCCTAGTCTATGTGCTGATTGAACCGCCGTCATAGCTGCCTGTTCCATGTGTGCTCAGAGTAAGACTCTATGACACCTTCCAGTGGGTCTTCTACAACCCATACCCAATGGAGAGAGGCCCTGGACCCACTTGTCTATGGATTTCATTGTGGAGTTACCTAACTCCCAGGGCAACACAGTTATCCTTATGGTGGTTGACCTCGAAAATGTCCCATTGTATTCCACTTAAGACGTTGCCCACTTCTAAAGAATTAGCGTCCATTTTTGCTTGAGAGATCTTTCGCTTACATGGACTACCCAAGGTGATTGTCTTGGACAGGGGTAGTCAGTTTGTGTCCCAATTCTGGTGAGCCTTTTGTGCACAGTTGGGAATTCAGCTTGTTTTCTCCTCTGCGTATCACCCGCAGTCTAATGGGGCCGCAGAACAAGCCAATCAGTTCTTGCAGCAATTCCTACATTGCTATATTTCTGACCATCATAACAGGTCAGACCTCTTACAGTGTGCGGAGTTTACTCACAATAGTGCCTTGAATTCTGCTTCCCGATTGTCCCCATTTATGGTGAACTATGGTTTCCAACCTACAATGTTGCCTGACTCATTTGTTCCACAGAGTATTCCTGCTTTAGATCAGCATCTCTGTGGTCTTCGTTCTACTTGGGCACAAGTCAAGGAGGCTTTGTGACATGCTAATGATAGGTACAGACTCCATGCTGACCGCAGACGCCTGCCTGCGCCTACCTATCAGGTTGGGGACAGGGTCTGGCTGTCATCTCGCAACCTCCAACTTCATGTTCCCTCTCTGAAGTTGTGGTTTATTGGGCCTTTCCATATTCTTCACGGAATTAACCCAGTGGCTTACGCATTAGACCTTCCTTCTAATATGCGTATCTTAAATGTATTTCATGTCTCCTTATAAAAACCTTTGGTCTGCAACCGCTTTACTACCTCAGTGCCTGGTCCTCACCCTGTACAGGTTGAGAACCATGAGGAGTATGAAGTACAGTCCATTGTTGACTCCTGTAGGTTCCATGGGCGCATACAGTACCTGGTGCATTGGAAAGGGTATGGTCCAGAGGAACGCTCTTGGGTCTCATCCTCGGACGTACATACCCCTGTCCTCCTCTGTAATTTCCATAGACATTTTCCCCTCAAGCCTTGTGGTCCTCTGAGGGGGAGGGGTCATTGAGGAGGGGGTAATGTCAGGGCTGGGCTCAGCCCTTCCTCCTCAAAGCTGGCCGTTCAGCTGTTGGCTAATTGCCAGCTTCTTTCTCTACACAGTGACTCACCTGTTGATGATATCCTGCTTATCAGTCCTGCCTACTTAAGCCGTCCAGCCCAGATGATCTCTGCCTTCGCTTTGGTCACATTTCTAGAGACGCTCTCTTGTGTTCCTGTTAAAGACTTGCTTGGCTGACATTCCTTCTGGCTCCAGATCCTGCTTGCTGTTCTACTAAGCTTATCTCTGGCTCCCTGGCGTTTTGGCTTGTTTGACTATCTGTTCCTGTTCCTGAACTCTGGCTATGTTTTGACTACGTTTACTCTGTTTACCTTTTTATCATTATAATTAAACAAGTGTGATTTAACCGTACTTCTGTCTCAGTCTGATTCATGGTGTCTGACAAGAAGGTTATTGGTATGGTTTACAGATCCTTTAGCAATGTCAAGAAAAGATCCATAAGTCACACATCATGAAGCAGACCCATGTGCATGAAGTTGGATGAGTGGCAGCCTCAGCCCACACTCCAGCCAGGCCACGCCCCCATTGTGTTTCGCTTCTCTCCTTGAATTTTAAACATGCTTCCCCATGTTCAAGCTCAAAGAGATGAAGTAAAACTCATTTGAGGCATGGGCTGGCTGGAGTCCAGGCTGAGGTTGACATTCATCCCAACTTCATGCACATGGGTCTGCTTCATGATGTGCGGCTTATGGATCTTTTCTTTTGACATTGCTGCAGCTTGTAGCTAGGACAAGCTCACTGTCCCTGCCTGCACTCAGAGCAGTCTAGTTGGAGTTTAAATCTCTACCTGAGCAGCACCTACATTTTGTCTTTTTGGGTTATATATCATTTAGCAATGGTTTACATTTCAAGCAAGGAATTGTTAAATCTCACCTTGATAACTAAATAAACTGACCTACTAACCAAGACAAATTATGTCAAGTTTTATGCTCCATTTATGTCTTATTATTTAGATGTCATGAGTTACAAATTTATAGCTAGGCATAGACAAGAGATGAATGCCTCCCAGTTTTGCTGTGTTTTGCCAGATCAAGTAGTCCTATCTGGTCTATGGTTTCATCACACAGCCCTGGTCAATCATTCTGTATGGAACAATCAAGCAGATAAATCTAAAAAAACTGTCTGACCACTCAGTGAGTGTCCATGCTTCCCTACATCTCCATCAATAGTCATACTTAAAGTGTTTGTAACCCTAAAAAATAAAATAAAAAAAACTTTAATGCTGTTCCCTTATAGCAGATTTAACAGCACAGTGCTTGTGCTGTCTAATCTGCCCCTCTCTAAACTGTAATAAACCTGGCTGATCCTGCCACTTCCTGTGTCCCCCTCTGTAAGCTGACTATGATATTCATGGCTGCTGAGCCCTGACTACCATGGTCAGCTTACATGCCTTCATCGTCTGCTCTCTCCTCTGTCTGTTTGTTTAAAAAGATGCCTATAAATACCTTTTTCCAGTTATCTTCAGGCCAGTCACGTGACTCCCAGCCACTCTGCTACTATGATCCAAGACTACAGTGGGAGATGCCGAGCGGACAGCGCGGTGGTCACATGACTCCCGACCTCTCTGCTACTAAGATCCAAGGCTACAGTGGGAGGTGCCAAGTGGCCAGTGGGCAGTCACATGACTCCCAGCCGGCGTAAGTGGGAGATCTCTGCTCCTCCTGCTGTAGCCCTGGATTGTAGTAGCAGAGCTTCCGGGAGTCACGCGACTGGCCTAAAGATCATTGGAAAAGGTTATTTAGTGGTATATTTTTAAAAAACACTTGGAGAGTGAGTTATTGCTAGATAAAGGAGAGGAGTTGTCAGTAAAGCCCCGTACACACGAGCGGACTTTTCAACATCCAAAGTCCGTCAGACCGAGTCCTTCAGACTATCCGATCGTGTGTGGGCTGCAACGGACTTTAGCTTCGCAAAAGTCTGACGGACTTTAGAAATGAAGCATGCTTCAAATTTTCCCGACGGAACTCCGCCGGACCCGGTCCCCTTCGAAAAATCCGCTCGTGTGTATGCTACTCCGACGGACTAAAACCGACGCTAGGGCAGCTATTGGCTACTGGCTATGAACTTCCTTATTCGAGTCGGGTCGTACGTCATCACGTTCGAATCCGTCGGAGTTTAGTGTGATCGTGTGTGGCCAAGTCCGTTCGGCCGAAAAGTCTGTCAGAACTCCGGCGGAACTCCTTTGGAAGTCTGTCGGACATAAGTCCTCTCGTGTGTACGGGGCTTAAAAGGCAGTTTTAGGGTTACAACCACTTTAGGAACACTCAGCCCAGCCTAAAATACATATTTAGGGTGCAGTCTAAATTATAATTATTATTTTGCGGGTGGGCAGATTACTGTATCCAGTATCCATCCACCTGCACGTGTCAGTAGACTTTTTACAAATACTAGCTATTTACACCAAAGGCCCTTAAGTAGAAAATGCTTACATGCCAAATACAGGCAGTCCCCTAGTTGCAAACATCCAACTTACAAATGATTACTACTTACAAATGGAGGGAGACAACCGGAAGTGAGAGGAAACCTACCCCTAGGAAGAGTTATTATGGAAAAAGGTACCTCCACTGAAGCTTTATCACCAAGGCTTGTTTCCACAACAACCCAAAATTTTCTAAATCCAATTGTCACAGGGACAGAAAGTGAGGTCAAATCTTCTGAACAGGGGCACAGGAAGCAAAGAAAACATTACAGGGGTGTTAACCCTTCCTTATCCACTTAATAACCGCCCTATAGCCGAATGACGGCTACAGGGCGGTTTCTCGCGCGCCCCCTGGGGCGCGCACTCGAGAGCATCCATGACTGCCGGGTCCACAGGACCCAGCGCATCACGGATCACGGTAAACGGCCGCTCATAGCGGCCGTTTACCACGTGATCGCTCCGTCAAATGACGGAGTGATCACTTGTAAACAAACCGGCGTCATGTTATGACGCCGGTTCCTCCCTCCCCCTCTCTGTACCGATCGGAACAGCGGAGGGGGAAGAGATCGGTGTCAGCAGCGATGTGGGCTGCATCTGCAGTGCCCACATCGCTGCTCACCGAAAATTAACCCCTCAATTCCCTGCAAATACTCTGCAATACCCTGCCATTACTCTGCATTACTCTGCAATACCCTGCAATACCCTGCAATACCCTGCATTACTCTGCATTACACTGCAATACTCTGCAATACTCTGCAATACTCTGCATTACTCTGCATTACACTGCAATACTCTGCATTACTCTGCAATACTCTGCAATACTCTGCAATACTCTGCAATACTCTGCATTACTCTGCGATACTCTGCATTACCCTGCAATACTCTGCAATACCCTGCAATACCCTGCAATACTCTGCATTACTCTGCATTACTCTGCAATACTCTGCAATACCCTGCAATACTCTGCAATACCCTGCAATACTCTGCAACACTCTGCAACACTCTGCAATACCCTGCAACGCTCTGCAACACCCGCCAATACCCTGCAACACTCTGCAATGCTCTGCAACACTCTGCAATGCTCTGCAACACCCACCAATACCCTGCAACACTCTGCAATGCTCTGCAACACCCGCCAATACCGTGCAACACTCTGCAATGCTCTGCAACACCCTCCAATATCCTGCAATGCTCTGCAACGCAATACTCTGCAACGCCATGCTCTGAGATACCCAGCCATACTCTGAGATACCCAGCCATACCCAGCCATAGTCGGTGATACCCTGCAATACCCAGCCATAGACACCCCCCCCCCCTCCCGCCGCCCTCCGGTGCTTCTACCGACTCGCCAATACGATCAAATCCAGAATCTTTTTTTTTTTTTCAGGCTTCCCAGCTTAGAGGTGAGATGCGGGGTCTTATTGACCCCATATCTGACTGTAAAGAGGACCTGTCATGCCATATTCCTATTACAAGGGATGTTTACATTCCTTGTAATAGGAATAAAAGTGATCAAAAAAATTATTTTTGGGGAAAAAAATGTCAAACTAAAATAAATAAAGTAAAATGAACAATACATTTTTTTTTTTTTTTTAAAGCGCCCCTGTCCCCATGTGCTCGCATGCAGAAGTGAACGCATACGTAAGTCCCGCCCACATATGAAAACATTGTTCAAACCACACATGTGAGGTATCGCTGCGAACGTTAGAGCGAGAGCAATAATTCTAGCCCTAGACCTCCTCTGTAACTCAAAACATATAACCAGTAAAAAAATATTAAATCGTCGCCTATGGGGATTTTTAAGTAGCGACGTTTGGCGCCATTCCACGAGCGTGTGCAATTTTGAAGAGTGACATGTTAGGTATCGATTTACTCGGTGTAACTTCATCTTTCACATTATGCAAAAATTGGGCTAACTTTACTGTGTTTTTTTTTTTTTTTAAGCACAAAACTGTTTTTTTTCCGGACGCGAGTAGAGGAGAGCCGATTTGCTGCTCTCCTGACAGGAGGGGTCTGTGTTGATTGTTTATCAGCACAGCCCCCGCTCGGATGCCCGCCCAGGACCACCAGGATACAGCCAGGACCACCAGGGATTGGCACTACCCTGAACCACCAGGTATGCCATCCTAGACCACCAGGGAAATGCCAATCAGTGCCCAGGCAGCTGCCAATCAGTACCCATCCCAAATGCCTGCCAGTGCAAGTGCAATCGGTGATGCCTATCAATGCCATTTATCAGTGCTGCCTATCAATGCCCAGAAGTGCTGCCTATCAGTGCCGCCTATCAGTGCCCAGCAGTGCCACCTATCAGTGCCACCCATAAGTACCCATCAGTGCAGCCTTTCAGTGCCCATCAGTGTCACCTATCAGTGCCCATCAGTGCCCACCAGTGCCATCCATGAGTGCCCATCAGTGCCACCTATCAATGCCCATCAGTGCTACATATCAGTGCCACTCATCAGTACCGCCTACCAGTGCCCATTAGTACCACCTATCAATGCCCATTGTCAGTGCCCATCAGTGCCACCTCATCTGTGCCACCTTATCAGTGCCCCATCAGTGCCACCTTATCAGTGCCCATCAGTTAAGGAGAAAACATACTTATTTACAACATTTTATAACAGAAACAAAAGAAAACCTTTTTTTTTCCATTCAATTTTAGGACTTTTTAATTTTTTTAGCATGATCAAATACCACCAAAAAAAAGCTCTAATTGTGAGAACAAAATTATAAAAAAAATCTGTTTGGGTACAGCGTAGCATGACCAAGCAATTGTCATTTAAACAGCGACAGCGCTGAGAGCTGAAAATTGGTTTGGGCAGGAAGGGGGTGTAAGTGCACTGGATAGAGGTGGTTAGACAGGTGTCAGTTGTGATTTTGACACTGATATGATGTTGCTGGTGGCAGAATTACCAGTGTGACATAACCCTTAAAGTGGAAAAGGGCATAAAATATGATTGGAATCCTATCAGTGCTCATTTGCTTTAATTGAGCAAAGATGGAGTAGAAAATGTTTTACCAAGTATTTCAGGGTACATTTTCTGTGGGCTGAATAACACAAGCAGAAGAAGTATTATTTGCTAAAATATTGCTGTATAAGAAATAAATGCATGTTGTTCCTTAAAGGCTTGTTATGATTCCCTATACAGTTAGTCATTAAATGTAATACTTTCAGTAGCTAAATTAGTTTGACCAATAATCAATTAAAAAAAAAAAAACTAAGAGCAAACTTCAAAGTGAGCCTTCTAGGCTGATGTAAAACTTGTACTCAGTAGCAGATTACAACAAAATATTTGCTCCATTCTATGGCTAACTGGTACCAGCTTCCAGGTGGATTTCATTCCAAAGAACCCTAAGCCCTTGTACACACGGTCGGAGAATCTGTCGGAATGAGTCTTATCGGACCGTGTCGTCAGATAATCCGACTGTGTGTGGTATGCATCGGACTGATTCCGTCCGAATCTCCGTCCGACCCAATTTTCCAACATGTTGGAAATATTTCCCGACCAACTGGGCCGGACGGACCTAATCCGATTAGGTGTAGAGCATTTTCATCGGACCAAGTGCCACGCATGCTCAGATCAAATTCCTACATCAAAGCTATTGGCTACTAGCCTGAATGTAGTCCCATCGTAACGAAATTACGTCATCACGTTCTGAAAGATCGGATTTTTCGCCAACTTGGCCCGACCGTGTGTATGCAACAGTTTCGGACACAATCCGTCGGACTAAATCCGACGGGCAAAATCCAACGGATTTGGTTGGCAAAATCTCCGACCGTGTGTACGTGGGCTATCATGTTGGAATCAGAGCCTATAATTTCCATTCATCTTAATTTCTTATGTATTAAAATCTAGGGGTTCATTTATGCAAAGTACAGTAATTCAAGTCAACTAATTAAACATTGGTTATCCTAGTCAGACGAGAAAAAAATCAACTTTGATGGGTTACTATGGGTTACGGTGCTCTGTTTGTTGGTCTTTGCCTAACTGGATAAGCCTTCCAATAAATCTCTCCCAAATACCTTAAAACTATAATGCCCTGAACACTCGGTCGGACATTCCGACCACAAAATCCATTGGATTTTTTCTGACTGATTTTTGGCCGAAACTTGTGTTGCATACACACGGTTGCACAAAGTTGTCGGAAAATCCGATCTTTCTGAACGAGGTGACATCAAACACGTACGTCGGGACTATAAACAGGCCAGTAGCCAATAGCTTTCGTCCCTTAGTTTATTCTGCACATGTGTGGCACTTTGTCCAGTCGGAATTGTCTACACACAATTGGAATTTATGCAATCGGATTTTGTTGTCGGAAAATTTTAGATCCTGCTCTCAAACTTTGTGCGGTGGAAAATCCGACGGAAAAAGTCAGATGGAGCGGTCAGATTTTCCGACAACATGATCTGATCGCACATTTTCCATCAGAAAATCCGACCGCGTGTACAGGGCATAACGCAACCAGCATAAAAGGGTAATTTTCATATAGATATCATTTTATATTACTAGTGCATTTATATTATATTATATAATCACACCCAAATCATTTAAAAAGTGCAATGAGTAAAATCAGATAAAAAAGCAATCCAAGTAACAAGAAAGTAAAAAAAAAAAAAAAAAAAATAAAAACAGTAAGGACAAAAGGGTGGGTCCTTTAGGGTGATGTAAAACTTGCACTCTGTAGTGTAGCAGATTACAACAAAGTTGGCTACATTACTAGTGATGGACGAACGTTTCGCCCGGCGGTCGTTTCGCGGCGAATTTCCGACATTCGCGGTCCGCACGTTCGAACGCCTTTTTCCGTCGTTCGCCGCGGCGGACTTACGTGTTTAATGTATACAAGAACTTTAACCTTTGGTGACACGTTTATCATGTGATACAGGACAGCCAATTGAGACATGACAGCACATGGACACTTGGACATTCCCCCTAACCTATAAATACACCCGATCCGGTGGCCATTTTACATTCTTTCTTCTGTTACGATAGGGACAGGTTCCTGTGTGGAGTAGGGAGAGATAAACCACTAGCTATTTGGTACACAAAAGTTATTTTCAGGACTGGTATAGGTGTTAGGTGTTGATAGGTTTGCTGTGCTGCTGATTCTTGCAGCAGCCTGAGTGTCTTTTGTTAGTTTAGAGAAAGGGAAAGGACGGTGTATGCTACAGGGACAGCCAGATTAGTCTTTCATCATCATCATCATCATCATCATCATTAGCTGTTACTATCAAGGTCCACAAAAGAGCTGTTCCAGTAACCACTAATCGTTCTCTTTTTTTGCCAATTTGTATAGGGACAGGAAGGAAGCAGTGTTGTCAGGCAGTGAGGGTAATTTTAAAGACTTGCTGTTATTATTAGTTCCACAAAGGTTCTTTTCAGGACTGGTATCAGTGGTACAGTAATAGGCTTGTACATGTATAATATTCTTTCTTCCAAATATAGAAAGGATATTATACTTGACTGCTGCCCTTCTGCTGCAGTCTGCTAAACATTCACAACTCACTTGTTCCACAAAAGTTCTTATAAGGACTGGTAACTTGGTATAGGGTGCTACGGTACATAGGCTTGAGTGCGGTACAGTCTGCTGTTCTGTAAGGACCGCTATCGGTCCACAATAGATAGGGTTGACGTGCACCACTGCTGACCGCTGCCCTATACTGCAGCAGTCCTTCAGCGGTATAGGGACTGACGTACAGTCTGCTAAACACTAATACACAACCTGCTTGGTCCACAAAAGTTCTTATAAGGACTGGTAACTTGGTATAGGGTGCTACGGTACATAGGCTTGAGTGCGGTACAGTCTGCTGTTCTGTAAGGACCGCTATCGGTCCACAATAGATAGGGTTGACGTGCACCACTGCTGACCGCTGCCCTATACTGCAGCAGTCCTTCAGCGGTATAGGGACTGACGTACAGTCTGCTAAACACTAATACACAACCTGCTTGGTCCACAAAAGTTCTTATAAGGACTGGTAACTTGGTATAGGGTGCTACGGTACATAGGCTTGAGTGCGGTACAGTCTGCTGTTCTGTAAGGACCGCTATAGGTCCACAATAGATAGGGTTGACGTGCACCACTGCTGACCGCTGCCCTATACTGCAGCAGTCCTTCAGCGGTATAGGGACTGACGTACAGTCTGCTCACTTCCTTGACCCAAAAAAGCACACCGTACTATATGCCCCTACCCTCCTCTTTGAAGAGGTTGAGCGGTGTCATATTTCTACTGGGGCTGCTTATGATATCCCTGTGCTGTGCTGACTTCCTCCTGGGGGTTCTTATTATGAAGGGATCACACTATCCCTGTGCTGTGCTGACTTCCTCCTGGGGGTTCTTATTATGAGGGGATCACACCATCCCTGTGCTGTGCTGACTTCCTCCTGGGGCTGCTTACGGTGCTGCTGTCAGTGCTGTATGTCACGGTGCTGCTGTCAGCGCTGTATGTCACGGTGCTGCTGTCAGCGCTGTATGTCACGGTGCTGCTGTCAGCGCTGTATGTCACGGTGCTGCTGTCAGCGCTGTATGTCACGGTGCTGCTGTCAGCGCTGTATGTCACGGTGCTGCTGTCAGCGCTGTATGTCACGGTGCTGCTGTCAGTGCTCTGTATTACGGTGCTGCTGTCAGATGCCTCTATCACGGTGCATGTGTCATTCCGGTATGTCACGCTGCTGGTGATCATCTCCTGCACCCTCTTCTTTGCCTACCCTGGTCCCTGACCTTCCCTCTCCTCCATTGCCTTCATTAGCTCCATAGTCCTGAATTGTTAGAACAATTTCCCAAATAAAATAAAAATGCTTGTAGTTATCGATCCCAAATTCACCTCATACATGTATTATGTCATTGTCCAGATGGTGGGACTACGTTTTACCCCCTAATAATTACCACGTGGCCGCAAATTCGACATGAAGGTTTGCAAAGTTCGCCTCCCATTGAAGTCAATGGGGCCCGCGGCGAACGTTCGGTTTCGCGAACGTTTGGGTCCGTTCGCATTTCGCTTTCGCGAAACGTCCCGTCGGAAGTTCGTCCATCACTATACATTACTATAGATGGATATAAAAAATAATTTGATTACTGTAACAATGGGATAAAACTGACACAAAATCTTAAAAAATAATAATAAAAAAACACAGGAAAAAATAATTACCAAAATATTTTATATAAATAATAAGATAGTAGTATAAATAATAATGATAATAATAATAATAATAATAATAATAACAACAACTCTACGTTCATTACTTTCTAGCATTTCCCTTCCCTAGCATTGTACACATTGTAACATGTGTAAGTGTGTTGAAATCTTGATTTATTCCCTAGCCTTGTTGAAGTGGAACAGACTATGAAATAATCCATTCATCAGACGTCACCTTATGACCTCAGGTGCAAAGTGAGATCGGTCACTGAAAGAAGTCGCAAACCCTTCATTGCAATAATGGCTGCAGTGCCCGGCGACACTATAATGACTGCAGACAGCGACTGAAGGAAAAGTGTCGCTGGAAGTCTCTGTCTTCAATCAGGTGCTGCTGGTGAAATGTGACTTTCATCCACTTGTGAGTCAGTCCTCTGCACTGTCCTCTATCACACTTATCTCCAGCACAGCCACTGTGCTCCTTCACTACAGCTGGCTACACTCAACTGAGCGCTGATAACCTGTGCAGGACACATGCAATTTACTTGCAGCCGCCATAAACCAATATTTACTATCAACACAAAGTGGGTTCACCTCATTCTGCATGTGTCCTATCACACCACCACTATTTTTCCTGCTTAGTGATACGAAGCCAAGAAGAAGAGAGATAATTATTCAACTATCACAGTCCAATGAAGGGAATCAACAGGCCATGATGATCAAATTGCTTTCAAGCTGATAATAGGCATACCTTTCACTTACTTATGCTGTATTAACAAAAAACAAACAAACAAAAAAGCAAAAAAAAACTAAAAAAATAAAGCAAAAACATGTGTGTGTGTATATGTATATATATATATATATATATATATATATATATATA